>NW_022630997.1:953877-1343793 GCF_010015895.1 Lontra canadensis
CCCCCCCCCCCCCCCCCCCCCCCCCCCCCCCCCCCCCCCCCCCCCCCACCCCCCCCCCCCCCCCCCCCCCCCCCCCCCCCCCCCCCCCCCCCCCCCGCCTCCTGCTTCCCAGAGCCATCCTCCAAAGGGCCCACGCTGTCATCAGCTGCTGCCACCATCGCCTTGGCTGCCTTCCCTCGGGGGGGCCCCCCACACAGCACCCACTGACGACGTCTGCCCCCGCCGCACCCTGGCCAAACCCAAGCCCCCACCCCCACCGGCAGAAGCTCTGTCTTCCCCAGAACTCGCCTGGAGACCCAGGAGAGACAGCCCAGGGGGTGTAAGTGCCCTGCAGGACAGACTTGGACCAACAAAGCCAAGGGACAGGAAGCTGGCAAACTTCTCACCCTCCCTTCCTACTCCAGATGGTCCGGGGAGGCAGTGAGCCTACGCCCCCCCACTTCCCACCCCGCGATGTCCTGCGGTGTCTTCACCTCGTATTTCCTGCGTGGCTACCCACCACCCCACTTATCTTTTTCTCCTTGGGATTTCACCACTCTCCACCGTACTACGCCTCAACTTACAAAAATAAAATTGTGGAGGATCCTGTATGGAACACGGACTCGCCCAGGGAAGTGGGGCTAGCTCGGAGCGACCCGCATCCCGCACAGCACTCATTAAGAATGCTTCTGCAGCGGCTCCGCCTCGGGGGGCAGCCACCCGCAGGCAGGCACCGTGCTGCTCTGCCGAGCCTGGAAGCAAGTACTTTGTCATTAACATGATGTATAATTTATGTGGGCAAAAAACGTGTCTCCTCTCTTTACCAAACAGCCAAGCGCCATCACGGAGCCCCAGCTGCGTGCTCCCGCCGCTCCGCAGAGAAATACCATCCCCATAATGGTATCACTTTTGTTTTGACCTGGAGCCCGTTTTACAGTATTGCCCCTAAGCTGGATGAGCTCTCCAGCCCTCCTGCCAACAGCGAGGGGAGGGGCTGGAAGCGGAGCCTGAGACAAGGGCTATTATTTCTGCCTGATGCATTTCAGCTAGCCCCGGGGCATCCACAAGCCACCCAACCCCCTTTGCTTTGCCAATGGAGAAACATGGAGGCACACAGAAACAGGCGCTGTCTATACCCTCTGGCACTTGGCAACTGAGGCCCCAGGACCACTCTTGCACTCACAGTCTCACAACTTCTTCCCCCCTTGAGCATCACTTGTGCTACTGGTGTCTTGGACTGACCTCAGATGTAAGCCCCCAGAGTGTCTCTCACCATCCCAGGTCTGTTGCAAGACCACACTAGAGGAGGCATGATGAGGAGCTTGTCCTCCGCTGGGTACTCCACTGGGCATCGACTCAGGTCCCTGCAGTGACCCAAGAACAGGTCTGGCCACCCACCCCCCTCTGCAGAGCAGGTAGCTGCTCTCCCTCCCCAGCTCAGCTTTCCTTATCTTTGCCTCCATGTACGCCACTCTCCCAGCCTCCCACTGGAAACAGGAGAAAGAACTCCGTGGATCTGCTGGTCATCTTCCAACAAGGGAGGCCCTAATGGCAAGTTCCCAAGCCAGGTCACTTGAAAGGCCACCACTGGCCTACACACTGTTCTTTTTTCCTTCTTTTTCCTCCAAACCACTCTCCTACTTCCTGCCGCCACCATAGGCAACCGCATTCAAGGGCTTACTATGCTTCTTTGTGTGCGGGTTCAGAATGACTATCATGATTGTGTGTGCATTTTCATGAAAGTACATTACGTGGATGCTGGATCTTTCTTCCTTAAACACCAGTTGTTATCTTTCAAGGTCAAGGCTCACCCCTTTTATGAATGTGATGAAAATATCGATATTCTTACCAGAAAAACACATGAAGGGAAATCGAAAATTGTGCCTGTGACTTTAGGGTGTTCACCTATGCTAAAATCCTTCTGGGGGGTCCCGAGGGTCAGGAGCTCAGGTTGGACCCTCGTCAGAGATACTGGTCTTTGGCCAGGGTTTAAAGGCCTAGTCTGATCGGTAGTACCCAGTAAAACAGGGTCACAGGGCACACAGCAGAAATCTGCAGAGGATTCACGAAGAAGGCGTGGCCATGCCAGCCTCTGTGAATCCAATGGACGTCCCTCAGTCTGTTCCTCAAAGGAATGTATCTAATAATATCTACGTGTATCCCATTCCAGAATGCCCTCTTAGCTCCCCTAATTCATACCTATCACTTCCTCCAAAATTCAGAACATCTCCCCAGAGAGACCGCTTCCTTATCTTTACCATGTGTCTTCTCCTTACTTGTCTTGCACATCCATTTTGAATTTGTTGTCATGCTGCTTAGAGCTCTGAAGAATGTTCTTATGTTGCAGTTTGCCCTACCATCAGGATATAAACCTGCTGCAGAGAGGAGCCTGTCTGTTACACATGTGGGAAGAGGAAGAGAACGTTATTCCTCTGAATTCCAAGGCAACAGCAGGGTAAGAGCTGATTCTCCTGAGAAAGATGAGGAGAGATGAGCCTCATTTTCAGGGGGCCATGGTAAGTGGGAAGATCTTCCATCAAGACCTTGGTGATATATCAAACCACCACAGAACTGAAGGGCTTAAAACCTTATCTATCAATCAATCTACTGGTGTTCCCTCTCATGGTTCTGGGCATTTGCTGAGTTTAGTAAGGCTGCTCTCAGTCAAGTCTCCTGGACAGTTGTGACCAGATGTTGGCTGGGGCTGGAGTCAGAAGGTTCAACTGGGACACATGTTGAAGAGAACGCCTTCAATCACACAGCTGGTGGCTGGCCAACTGGGCACCACTCTCTCCACTCAGCTGACCTGCACATCTTCAGGGCACTGTGGTCTGAGGGGGTAGGTGGTGTGCTAGTTTCCTAAGACCTCCATAATAAATTACCCCAAACTGGACAACAGAAGTTCACTCCCTCAGAGGTCAGGAGGCCAGGAGTCCAAAACCAAGGTGTTAGCAGTGTTCCTTCTGGAGGCTCTCAGAAGACTTCCTTGCCTCTCCCTAGCTTCTGAAGACTGCCAGCAACCCCGCACACCCAACACACAGCGGCACCACTCAGTCTCTGCTACTGTCTTCACACAGCTTTCCGCCGTGGGTCTCTCCATGTCCCCTCTCCTTCTAAGGATACCCATTAGCTTTAAGGTGAGCCCTAACTAAATCCAGAATGATGTCATCCCACTATCTTTAAATAATTACACCTGCAAAGACCCTGTTTCCAAGTAAGTTCTGGGTGGACATGAATTTTTGAAGAACATTATTTAACCCTCTATAACTGGCTTCCCTCAGAACAAGATTTCCAAGAAACCAAGATAGAAGCTACAAGGTTTTGTCCAACCTAGCCTCAAAAGCAGTCAGCAACATTTGTATTGATTATAAGTAAGAGGGTCAGCTCAGATTCAAGAAGAAGGGGCCACACAAAGGCATGAATACCAGAAGCATGGACCCTTGGAGCCATCTTTGGAGACCAGCATCCATGAGAAGGACCAAGTAAAGGGGGAAATGAAGAAGAGGAACTCAACACTGAGGAAGAGAGATTCTTAGGACTGCCAGAGTAGGAAACCTTGGGACAAGGGGAAAAAATGCACGCACTGGATTTGCACGGAAGGCTTGGGGGGCACAGAGAGAAGGACAGAGAGGGTTATCAGGAGTCACCATCTGGTATAGAGAAAGATTATGGGTAAAAGAGATATCTCAGAAGGATTTTGCAGAAGTTTTATTCCACATCAAGACTGTCCTCTCCTGGGGCGCCTGGGTGGCTCGTGGGTTAACCCTCTGCCTATGGCTCAGGTCATGATCTCAGGGTCCTGGGATGGAGCACCACATCAGGCTCTCTGCTCAGCAGGGAGCCTGCTTCCCCCTCTTTCTCTGCCTGCCTCTCTGCCTACTTGTGATCTCTCTCTGTCAAATAAATAAATAAAATCTTAAAGAAAAAAAAAAAGACTGTCTTCTCCCAAGATATTTTCAAACAACATATCAGATAAAGGGCTAGTATCCAAAATCTAGAAAGAACTTATCAAACTCAACAACCAAAGAACAAATAATCCAATCAGGAAATGGGCAGAGGACATGAACAGACACTTCTGCAAAGAAGACATCCAGATGGCCAACAGACACATGAAAAAGTGCTCCACATCACTCAGCATCAGGGAAATACAAATCAAAAGTACAATGAGATACCACCTCACACCAGTCAGAAAGACTAAAATTAACAAGTCAAGTAATGTCAGATGCTGGTGAGGATACAGAGAAAGGGGAACCCTCCTACACTGTTGGTGGGAATGCAAGCTGGTGCAACCACTCTGGAAAACAGCATGGAGGCTCCTCAAAAAGTTGAAAATAGAGCTACCATAAGACCCAGCAATCGCACTACTGGGTATTTACCTTAAAGATACAAATGTAGTGATCTGAAGGGGCACGTGCACCCCAATGTTTATAGGATCAATGTCCACAATAGCCAAACTATGGAAAGAACTTAGATGTCCAACAACAGATGAATGGATAAAGAAGATGTGGTATATATATACAATGGAATACTATACAGCCATCAAAAGAAATGAACTCTTGCCATTTGCGATGACGTGGATGGAACTAGAGGGTATTATGCTTAGTGAAATAAGTCAGTCAGAGAAAGACAATTATCATATGATCTCCCTGATATGAGGAAGTTGAAAGGCAATGTGGGGCGCTTGGGGGGTAGGAAAGGAATAAATGAAACATGAAATGGTTGGTTTATGGACATTGGGGATGGTATGTGCTATGGTGAGTGCTGTGAAGTGTGTAAACCTGGCGATTCACAAACCTGTACCCCTGGGGCTAATAATACATTATATGTTAATAAAAAAAATAAAAATTAAAAAAAAAAAGACTGGCCTCTCCCCTTTGACATTTCTCAAGAAACTGGGTAAAGATTTGAATTACTCTCCCTGCCTGTTATTTTTTACATGTGATTTTCTGGCAGCCAAGGTCACAAGGTTCCACTATTTTTACACAAGTACCTCCTTCTAACCCTATTTAATAAAGCCAGCACAGGGCTCTGTGCATGGAATGAAATCAACAAATAATGACGAGTTTAGAAGAATTTACAAGTTTCATTTGAAAAGTTATACATTTGATCGCTGAGACAAGGATTTCTTTTCAATAAAAGTATATACAAGCACTTTCAAAAAACAGCCTACCAAATATTTTAGTTTGTCCTCACTGTAATATGTTCCAATATGGATACTGTTAGATGTTCACAGTTTGAGTATCATTCAAGGTGAGGTTTGGCCAATTGCCTCTGCAGGAAAAGTTTGGATGGACCATTCAGTTTTAGAGAATATGGTAATCCCCATATTCTCTAATCAGAACAGGTAATCCTAGAAAGTGAAAGACTCCAGAGACATGGGCAGTGTTTCCAGACTTAAGCTGCAGGAAGTACTCCTTAAGATAAGCCCATAAATTCTTCTATCTCCAGAAACTTTTAAGCAGGGATTGGGACCCCAGGCAATGAGTAGAAATTTTATGACTGCAGGCCTTCCAGCTCTGGAGGACTTAGTTGGTCAGAGAAGTGAAGGACTGAGATCTGTCAGGCATGTGTAGATCCCAGCCAATGAAATGAACCAGCCAATGAAATGAACCAGCCAAGGGCGGGAGTCTATGGAAATACTTCCTATATCAATGCTGTTGACATAATCTGGATACAAAAGATTTGGAAATGACCTGACATAAGGCCACTTTTCTTACAACCAGCACATCCAATCTAGAGTTTTTTAGCTAATATTTAGTGAAGACTTACTATGTTGTGTATCTAACACACATAATCTCACTTAATTCGTGAAACAATCCTGTGAAATCGGTACTGATGAAAATAAGATGTACTAGGCTGGAAATCTGGGTGATGGTAGATGAAATGTTTCCTACTCAAAATGACTTTCCTCCATTGAAATATAAAAAAAAAAAAGAAAGAAAGAAAGAAAGAAAGAAAGAAAGAAAGAAAGAAAGAAAGAAAGAAAGAAAGAAAGAAAGAAAGTCTACATATTGCCTGGATATTTTCAAACTATAAGAATAAAATAGGCCAAAAATACAGTTTGAGTTTTAAAAAAATAGAGCCAAGGGCTCAAAGAGGGTTTGAACACAAGTTTAAATTCATTTATATTTTTAATTTATGTTATATGTATGCAGAACAATTAATGTATATGTTCTTGTCCCTATGCAATCACAGTATAATGGAAGTCCTCCCATATGTTAATGTCATTAAAATTAAACTGCTGTAAGCATATAAATTAAGCATCAGTGAAATAGAGGGGAAGATACCACTTTATACCCACTGAGACAGATAAATTCAAAAGACAGGGGTGCCTGAGTGGCTCAGTCGGTTAAGCATCTGCCTTCAGCTCAAATCATGATCCTGGAGTGCTGGGATCAAGCCCCACATCGGGCTCCCTGCTCAGTAGGGAATCTGCTTTTCCCTCTCCCTCTGTCCCTCCCCCTGCTCATGTTCTCTCTCTCACTCACTCACACTCTTTCTCTCAAATAATAAATTCTTTGAAGAACACAAAACAAACAAAAGCAAAAAGACAGATGATAACAAGTGCTGACAAATGTGAAGTTGTAAGACGGTGCAGCCACTTTGGAAAATCGTCCAGCAGTTCCTCAAAATATTAAACACACAGGGCGCCTGGGTGGCTCAGTGGGTTAAGCCACTGCCTTCGGCTCAGGTCATGATCTCAGGGTCCTGGGATCGAGTCCCACATCGGGCTCTCTGCTCAGCAGGGAGCCTGCTTCCCTCTCTGTCTACTTGTGATCTCTCTGTGTCAAATAAATAAATAAAATCTTTAAATATATATATATATATATATATATATATATATATATTAAACACACAGTTACCACATAACCAGCAATGCCACTCCATGATATCTATGCCAATGAAAACATAGGTCCCATGCAAACTCGCACAGAAGTGTTTATAGCAATATTATTTATAATAGCCAAATGGTGGATATGACCCAAATATCCACCAGCTGATGAATGGCAAACCAAATGTGGTCTATCCACACAAAAGGACCTTATTCAGTAATTTTTTTTAACGATTTTATTTATTTATTTGACAGACAGAGATCACAAGTAGGCAGAGAGGCAGGCAGAGAGAGAGAGGAGGAAGCAGGCTCCTGCTGAGCAGAGAGCCCGATGCAGGGCTCGATCCCAGGACCCTGAGATCATGACCTGAGCCTAAGGCAGAGGCCTTAACCCATTCAGCCACCCAGGCGCCCCATTATTCAGTAATTTAAAAAGAAGGAAGCCTTGACCTGCCCCAGCGTGACAAGCCTTGACAACACTATGCCAAGTGAAAGAAGAAAAAACCACATCCTCTACGATTCCTTTCAGATGAACGGTCAAGTATAAGTAAATCTATAGCGACAGAAAAGAGATTAGTGGTTCTCAAGGACTGAAGAGAGTGGAAAACAGGGAGAGACAGCTAATAGATACAGGGTTTCCTTTTGAGGGTAACGAAAACATTCTGCAATTAGATAGTTTGATCCTTATACAACTCTGTGAATCCGCCAAAAAATACCCAAGTGGATATTTCAAAAGAGTGAACTTTATAGTATGTGAATTATATCCCCATAAAACAGTTATTTAAAAAAGAAAAGTGGGGCACCCGGGTGGCTCTGTTGGTTAAGTGTCTGACTCTTGATTTCCACTTAGGTCATGATCTCAGGGTTGTGGGTTCCAGCCCCGTATCAGGCTCCGCACTCAGCAGGGAGTCTGCTGGAACATCTCCCTCTCCCTCTCCCTCTGCCCCGCCCCCTGCATTCTCTCTCTCACATTAAATCTAATAAATCCCCCTAAAGATAAATAAAAATAAATCTCTCTAAAAGAGAGAAGAAAATAAAATATAGATAAACGTGTGGTTTTTAACATACCATAATGGGGGAAAGCCTGAGGACGGGGGCAGATTCTGATTTGTGGGCCCTGAAACTTAAAGTTTGTGGGACCCTCTTCAAGAAAAATTATTTTTAAAATGCAAATATGCTGTACAACAACGTACATAATTAACAAAGCTGTCCTATATGCTTCAAAATTTGTTAAGAGCATAGATTTTTTTACCACAAATTTTAAAAATGCAAATATAAAATTAGGTGTAAAACTGGATATTCAAAATTAGAAAATAAATGACAAATTATGAATTTTTAAAAGCTGGAAAACATTCAGAACCATTTCTAAATCCACATTTTCTATTAACTGACTGCCTCTCATAAGTCTATAATCGCAATTTCCTCCATTGATGACTTACAGTCTTGGTTCACCTTTCTGTGACACAATGACTTTATTTTTCTACAGAGAGAACAGAAAAACAGTTCAGTCTTTCCTCTAACATAACTGATACAAGTTGTCTTTTATTTTACATGTACTCCAATTTCCCCCTCCTCAAGATGAGTTTCCTGCCTCCCCAGAAATGGAGAACGGTTTTTCTCTTCTCTCTGAGCATGAATTCCACCCCCACCCTATACTTGAAATTTCCAACACCTACCAGGCTAGGCTGGTAAAGGTGGGATGAAATCAATTCTCTCATCCTGCCAAGAAAATTGTAAATAACCTCAGCCATTTTTGGGAAGCAATTTGACAACAGATATTAGAGATCCTTCTAAATCCCACCTCTGGGAATGTATAAGAATAATCTAAATGTCCAATATAGGCAAATAATCAAATAAATTATTTTATCTAATCAAATGTTGGCCCCATTTTAAATGCTCATAAAAATAATGTAATAGCACGGGGGGAATTATAATACATACAATATTATATAATTATAATAAGGAATGGGATGATATAAAATTGTGAATACAATATGCCTAGAATGAGATTTGTTCTTAATCCTGTGCATAAAGAAGAAGAAGAAAAAAAAAAGATAGGAAGGAAATGTACCAAATGCTAAAATAATTGGGATAGGCTTATTTAGGCTTATTTAAATTTTCTTTATCCCACATAATAATTCATAATAAAAATAAGGTTGCCTGAGAATCCTGTCTGCTCCCTGCCTCAGCTCATAGAATTAATGGTCCTAAATATTAGCAAAGCAGCTGGCTCCTTAGAGAGGGCCACTGTGATACATAAATGAAAAGTATCACTATGATTTTTGTGATTTTTTTTTTTAAGCAAAATCAGCTGTTTACACACAGCAATATTCTGGGGGCGGGAATCCACCCATTAAATATTTTCACCCCTGAAATCAGCAGCGCACATTCTGTCCCGCCTTGCTCCCGCGGCCCATGCCTGGGTTCAAGGATTCCTGAATACACAGCCACTGAGTCAGCATTGGCCACACCACCTGCTGCGTGGTCTCCCAGAGCTGGGAAGCACAATGACTCAACAAGTGGCACACAGTGTTGCCAAGAATTGACAGAGGTGTGCGTTACTCTGGTACAATCTGTGGCAGCAGCGGCACCAAGGAAACAGTGTTTCTAGAGTCAGGGCGTAGCCGCTGCTGGAGGAAAACCCACGGGATAAACAAAGAAAGGATGGAAATGCAGTGCACAGTCAACAGCTTGCAACGTGGGTATTTGTAAGGAAAGTGTTTCCACTTGAGGTGGAGAGCAGAGTTCAACATCTGCATGTCACGGGAGAGAGGGAATCCCGCTTCCATCTGGTATGTGCTGGACTTTGCAACCCTGGGCTTCTGGCAGGACAGCCGTGTGATTAAGGGAGATGAGAGCCACATCTCACAAGGTCACGGTGAGACAGGGGCTATGGGAACAAGCCCCAGGGGGAAACCACTGTGCCCCTGGGGCACATTCTGTGGGCTATTACCATTAACCTGCTTCCCTCTCTGAGCAGAACCAGGGGGAGGGGACTCCATACGCAAGCCAAACTTAAAACAGAAGGCCCAAGCCCCAGAAAGCGTCTCTTCTCAGCTGGAGCCGGAGCCCCAGTAAAGCCATATTTGTACCTTTGATTGTTGGGTGCACCCTGGTTTCTACTGTTGGCAGAAGAACCACTTCCATGACAACGATGGCCTTCCTAGATCAACCCATGTGACAGCAGAAACGGAGCTGAACCCTGGCTACGGAGCACTGCAGGGAGAACCCCTGGCTTTGGAACTCAGAAGACTTGCTGAGTTCAAATCCAAGCTCAGCCACCTACTAGCTATGTCTTATTGGTAAGATGCTTACCCTGCCTCAGCCTCAGCTTTATCATCAGTAAAATGGGAATAATAGTTCCTGTTTTACAGGATGTTTTTGAAGATCAGAAATGATACGTGTGAACATATGAGTTCTTATGTGACCTAGCAATGCCACTCCTAAGTATCTACCCAAAAGAGATGGAAACATAAGTCCACACAAAAACTATTATACACTCTAAATGGATGAATTGTATGGTATATGAGTTATATCTCAATAAAACTATTATCTTAAAAAAAACCTATAAAATGCCTAGCATAGTTCCAGGGAATCAATATGTTTGTTACACATATTACTAGATCTGTCATTCACTTACAATTTATCTTGCTTCTCCCCCTTCTAGAACATGGACAACAAAATGTCTTTAATGCAGTGTGTTTCCTCCTCAAAAGGTAATATTAGAAGCAGAATTGAAATCCTTGAAGAGACTTTTGAGCTTAACATTCCTTCTTACAGATGGGAAAATGAAGGCCCAGAAGGCTGGTATTTTTTATGTGCAGAACCACAAGTGAGGAACAGTTAGAACAAAACATCAAGGAAGAAAGTGGATCTGCCGGTACATTCCCCACCAAAAGAGACAAATGCAGAGGCAGCAAAGCCTGAGAAACTTGGTACACTCCCAGTTCAGGGTGTGCGTAGAGGTGGGTTGCAGGGTGAGGGACCCAGAAAGTGAGACAGAGTCAGCTCACGAGGCATGCTAGGAATGACATCCTGGGGTTTGCAGAAGCCCCGTTTAGATGAGTTTGAGTCTAGGACTGAAACTGGACAGCAAGGTCAGATTGGGACTTTGTGTAAAAATGAACTTCAGCTTGGCAGCATGATAAAAACATGACCCTCAGACTTCCCCGTTTGGAGAGTTTGATCTGTCATCAATGATCTGTCACCAAACATGAGTCATGTAGGATCCCCAGAAATTCCCTCTGCAGGGGCTCAGGAGGCGGCCATCCTCCACAGCCACAAAAAGGAAGACGAAAACAATGAGAGGCCCCCCTGTCTGCCAGTCCGCACAGAGCGGCTGCAGGCGCTAAGGTTCCAGGCACAGAGACACTAAATAACAGTTCCAAATACAAGCCCCAGAACGAAAGTCAGGACTTCCAGACTGTGGGTGTGATTTTGCAATCTGGCTACCTCTCAGATGGGCAGTTCTCCATCCCGGTCAGCAGCGACATGGAGGCATTTATTGGAATAGTTAGTGATTCTCCCAAGTCTCCACCATCCAGGAGGCCGCTCAGTCCCTGATACAAAGTAGCAGCTACAGACTGGGGCCAGTGCCCCAGGGAACTTGGCAACATCCACAAACTGCAGTTTGAGAGCTGCATACTCAACACCCATTTGCTCCTCCTTTGTTGGCTAACCTAACTTTTAATGGTGTTATTAACAAGCTAAAAGGCAACATTTCTAAGCCTCTCTAAGCTGTGATCACATGACTACAATGTAATTAATGATACATAAATGGAAGAGTCCTGTGATACTCTCCAGGAAGACCTTGAAGACAGATACATGCCCTTCTTCTTCCACCCGGTTGCCCAGAACTCAGATGTGAAGACTGGAGCTCCAGCAGCCATCCTAAACGTGAAAGTGAGGTCCCACACCTTAGCATCAGCAGAGGAGACTGGGTGTCCAGCAACTCCATGGAAATACCATACCAACCCTGAACTTCCTACCGACAGACTTTTAATGTGAGAGAAAAATAAGCCTTTAGTCATGTTTACTCCCATTATACTCTACCCTAATTTTTATTTGTTTTGCTTTTGCTTTTAAATTCGTTTTATCTTTTATTTATTTAGGGAGAGAAAGAGAGTGTGTGTGAGCAGGGGAGGGGCGAAGGGAGAAAGAGAATCTCCAGCAGTCTCCTCCCGGAGCACGGAGCCTGATGCAGGGATCGATCTCACCAACCTGAGATCATGACCGGAGCCAAAATCGAGAGTCAGATGTTTAACTGAATGAGCCACTCAGGGGCCCCTTCAATTTGTGTTTTCTCCAGAAAGTTTTTTTAACCTTCAGACAAAAACACCTGCAAGTTTATCTTTAAAAACAAATTCCCTCATGGAAACTACACTCAACCATAGGTGTGAAGACAATGGGTCTTGGGGAAACCACCGGGGCCAGGAATCATTCCAGAAACTCCACAGAGATTCACTATCTTGTTTATCATTTCCTAAACCGACGAAAACATTTAATCTTTGTAAAGCTGAAGCATTAGTGTTACCCAGACAGCAATAGCAACAGCACACTACTTCTTCCCACACAACACACAACACACAGCACACACAGGAGAAGCAAGCCCCTCCCCCTAAGTTGCAGGAAACATGAGTGGCTTCAGAGAGTCACATGTAAGACCGATTTCTTAGTCCTACCAAGTAAGTCAAGGAAAGTGGGCAGTGGTTGAAGAATGTAGACCCTCATGAAGGAGAGACAAAGCTGACTGCTGGAAGGCACGGAGCCATAAAGAATTAAACAGGATCCCCTTTTCAACCCTGGAGATTGTCTAGTACCTGGACTCCCACGATGGCAGACCCTGTTCACCTTCACGTGCACAGCCCAAGCCCGGGGCAGAGAGCCCGCACGGGAGAAGTGCGATCGTTTTGGACTCAACAGAACTATCAGCCCAGAGCTGACCAAACCGTCTTCTTTCTCGAGCGTTCTGAAAAGCTCACCTAACTTCTGACCACCATCTCAGTGACCCCTGTCTGAGCTTTGGCAGCACCGTGCACGTGACGACTTACCACCCACTGCCTCCACGTGGGGTGAGGCTTCGCCCACACTGAGTGAGCCTGACGCAGCTGCACTGTAGGATCAGAGGGACGGAACATTTGCAGCAGACAGTGGGTGCCCACCCAGATGCCCTGGACCCCTTCCTGGTGCTGTGCACCCGCTCTCCAGCTCCTGTGTGCTCTGCACCTGGGAGCCGCAATGACCATCTGCTCAGTGGATTCCCCTCTGGCTACGGGATCCACCTCCCTCACATGGACAGTGGTGGTGTCCCTCTAAGTGGCCCTCACAATGGCCGATTGGTGCAGGGGTCCAGCTCCCTGGTTTTCTTCGTCCAGAAGAGACAAACTCTGAGGTGCAATTTTCACGGCAGAGCACCCTTTGGGATCAGACTGAAATCAGACCCTCGATAGGTTCCTTCTCCTTTCCTGGCAGCCTTCCCCCACTCCCTCCTCCAGGGAGCACCTCCTTTATAAATCACTTGTGCCTGAATCCTTGGCTCAGGTCTCCTTCTGAAAGAAAGGTAAGCCCATAGGTACAACCAGAATTATCATCCAACTCGGGGCTAGAGACTACTGAGGAAAGTGGTACTCTCATGGACATTCCATTATTTGACATTTTCCTGCACGGTTACAATTTGGAAACACAATCGGACATCAGACACTTAATTAAATGAGGCTCAGACCTGCTCCCTACAGTAAACGCTGACACCTGAATCACACACACATACCCTTCTCGACTCTGCACATGGGGGACCCTTGGTGATAAAAAAGGTCAAATCTCAGCTGAGGCAATGGCTGCTAATAGGCTGAAATTTGAAAGACTACTCATCCTCCCAAAACATCTCCCATCCAAGTCTGAGCCTGAAAATCCACCATTAGGGAATCATTCCTTTAGATAGAAGGTATTCAATCTCCAGACCTCTTCTAAGAGTTAAAAAAAACAAACACTTAAAAAAAAAAAAAAACTTATCTGTTATCAGATATTAACATCTTTGTGGAGACTGATCAGGAACCTGACATAAAGGTTTTCATGGTAATTGTAGTTATAGGTAAAAATAAAGAAATATTTTTAAAAGGGAGCTATTCTGGGGAATGAGGCAGTGAGAGCCAGGGGAGTGGCCAATAGCAGGGAAGGAAACAGAAGCAGACATGAATTTATAAAACGGGAGCTAAGGAACCAAAGGTTACTTATTTCTTTATAATATTAAATCATAGGATTTTAAAACCTCAGGAAACCTAGATGTTATCTAGTACAATGGTTTTCTAAGTTATATTGGCAATTTGCTTTTCACATGTTACTGGAACCCTAATGTTTAAAACAGTGAAAGGGAAATTGGTCTAGTAGCGGTCAGAGGTCGGCACAGTGCGCTGCTTGTTTGGCTACCCCCGGGCATTATTATTCTTACCGTACCAATGAAAGGATACCAAGGTTAAATAACAGCTAAACAAGTTGAAGGTAGGATTTGAACCCAGGCTATCTGACTCCAAACCAGCCATCCTGTTTCTCCTAAGAAACAACCCCCATCCTATAGATGCACAAACCAAGGCTGAGAACAGGAAAGTGAGTTGTACGCCATCAGAAATCAGATTACTGAGGAACAGGACCCAGAATGGAGGGTGCCAGCCTCAGCTCAGTGTTCTCCAAGGTTTATTTCCAGGCCTGGGGGACTGAGTCAGAGGTCTCCAAGAAGAAGCCCGACACTTTAGCATGTTTTCCCATGCCTCCAGGACCAGCTCCCCAACAGTCCCCCCACCCCGGTCTCACCCACAGCCTCACCTAACCATGCTCCAGTACCATCATCTCCCCAAAACCCCACACTCTCACATCTTCAGTCCCTTTCCTCGAGTTGTCCCCAGAGAAGGCACTCCTTGGGGATGACCTTCCCCTGCTCATCTGCTTGACCTCTCCTCAACCTTCAGAGTTTCATTAGGAGATCTCCCTCATAGGATTCCATGAAGCTCCCACACACGTCCCTGCCCACCTGGTTCACCCTTCCTCCTCACCCCTAACCTTGCACACACACTCCTCCACGTGGAAGCACCTTTACTCCCATGTCCATCTGCCTCTCCTTCTGACCAAAAGCTTCAAGTAATCAGTCCTACCTGTTACTTACTTTGTACCCAGAACCTAGACCAGGGTTGGCCCTTAGTCACCCTCCATGGACAGGGAATGAATAAGGAAATGGCCGTTGAGAACACACTCAAAAATAAATGGCTGTTAAGTATATTTTGAAACCCTTCCAATTTTTTTTCCATTTTTCTATGCAGAAGTTTAGTTGAAAGTTAAACAATAATTGCTTTTTAGACACAACAAACAAGAAATCACCTAAAACAGGAAGATTAAATATATACTTTTATCCCCAGACTGCATGGCCTTTTCTGTACATGCAGTTCTGTTCAATTAACACACACAAGATTTCCATAGCTCATCTGATCTTCAGGCTCTCGGGGGCAGAAGGGACAAGCAGAGCCACCTGCCTCCTCTTGAGCTCCCCACTACTGTCTCTGCCAAGTGGTGCCCAAATCCTTCCCCACACCCTTCCAGAAACAAGGAGCCACAGTGTCTCAAGGCAGCTCATTCCTCAAAAACATAGTTATGACTACTAAAATAAGTCATAAGAAACAAGAGAAAAGCACCCTATGTTTGACCATAATCTGCCTCTGTGTAATTCTTCCCCTCCTGGTTCTCCCTGAAGTCCACTCAGATTCAGTATAATCCCCTTTCCAGAAATATTCCTTCAGAATCCTCTCAAGTCCCATCAGAGTCTTTGGATTAAAAATCTCAGCTATCCCCCCCAAGATGTAGCTTTGAATCCCCCACCATCCTGATTGCCCTTCAGGACCCGCATGGTCTGTCGACAGTGTCCTCAGTGCCACAGACTGCTGCTCTTGGAGCCACTCAGGGTTTTGTTTTGTTTTGTTTTCTTGGCAATCATCATATGTATTTTTTTATTTTATAATTTCTCTTATTATGTTATGTTAATCACCATACAGTACATCATTAGTTTTTGATGTAGAGTTCCATTATTCATTGTTTGTGTATAACACCCAGTGCTCCATGCAATACATGCCCTCCTTAATACCCATTACCAGGCTCACCCATCCTCCTGTACCCCTCCCCTCTGAAACCCTCAGATTGTTTCCCGGAGTCCATAGTCTCTCATGGTTCATCTCCCCCTCTGATTCCCCCACTTCAGTTTTCCCTTCCTTCTCCTATAGCCCTCCATGCTATTCCTTATGTTCCACAAATAAGTGAAACCATATGATAATTGTCTTTTTCTGCTTGATTTACTTCACTTAGCATAATCTCCTCCAGTTCCATCCATGTTGATGCAAACGTTGGTTATTCATCCTTTCTGATGGCTGCGTAATACTCCACTGTATA
Organism: Lontra canadensis; assembly: GCF_010015895.1. NCBI lineage: Eukaryota > Metazoa > Chordata > Mammalia > Carnivora > Mustelidae > Lontra > Lontra canadensis. The sequence continues at coordinate 970,112 of NW_022630997.1, forward strand.
TATGGACCACATCTTCTTTATCCATATATTTGTTGAAGGGCATCTCAAGTCCTTCCACAGTTTGGTGACTGTGGCCTTTGCTGCTATGAACATTAGGGTGCATACAGCCCTTCTTTTCACTACATCTGTATCTTTACGGTAAATACCCAGTGCAATTCCTGGGTCATAAGGTAGCTCTATTTTAACATCTTAAGGAAACTCCACACTGTTTTCCAAAGTGGTTGTACCAACTTGCATATGCCAACTTGCAATCCTTTCTCCACAACCTCTCCAACATTTGTTTTTTCTTGTCTTGTCAACTTTTGCCATTCTAACTGGTATAAGGTAGTATCTCAATGTGGTTTTGATTTTAATTTCTCTGATGGCTAATGATGTTGAGCATTTTTTCATGGATTTGTTAGCCATTTGTATGTCTTCTTGGGAGAAGTGTCTATTCATATTTTCTGTACATTTTTTGGCTGGGTTCTTGGTATTTTGAATGTTGAGTTTGAGACATTCTTTATAGATCTTGGATATCAGCCCTTTATCTGTAATGTCATTCACAAATATCTTCTCCCATTCGGTGGGTTGCCTCTTAGTTTTGCTGACTGTTTCCTTTGCTGTGCAGAAGATTTTTATCTTGATGAAGTCCCAAAAGTTCATTTTTGCTTTTGTTTCCCTTGCCTTTGGAGACATATCTTGAAAGAAGTAACTGTGGCCAATGTCAAAGAGGTCACTGCCTGTGTTCTCCTCTAGGATTTTGATGATTCCTTTCTCACATTGAGGTCCACAGCAAATATCAGTATGAATGGGGAGAAGCCGACAGCTTTTCCCTTAAGGTCAGGAACATGACAGGCATGCCCACTCTCACCACTGTTGTTCAACATAGTACTAGAAGTCCTAGCCTCAGCAATCAGACAACAAAAAGAAATAAAAGTCATCCAAATTGGCATGGAGGAAGTCATACTCTCTTTGCAGATAACATGATATGTTATGTGGAAAACCAAAAAGACTCCACCCTCAAATTACTAGAACTCATACCGCAATTCAGCAATGTGACAGTATACAAAATCAATGCACAGAAATGATTTGCTTTCCTATACACTAACAATGTAACTGTAGAAAGAGAAACTAGGGAACCTATTCCATTTACAATAGCACCAAAAACCTTAAGATACCTTGGAAAAAACCTAATCAAAGACATAAAAGCTCTATACGCTAGAAACTATGGAACACTTCTAAAGGAAATTGAAGAAGACACACAAAAAATGGAAAACCATCCCATGCTCATGGATTGGAAGAATAAATATTGTTAAAATGTCTGTGCTGTCCAGAGCAATCTATACTTTCAACGCCATCCTTATCAAAACACCAATGGTATTTTTCAAAATTTTTCAAAACAATTCTAAAATTTGTATGGAACTAGAAAAGACCTCAAATTGCCAGGAAAATGTTGAAAAGGAAAAACAAAGCTGGGGGCATCATGTTGCCTGATTTCAAGCTCTGTTACAAAGCTGTAATCATCAAGACAGCATGGTACTGGCACAAAAACAGACACATAGATCAATGGAACAGAATAGAGAGCCCAGATATGGACCTTCAACTCTATGGTTAACTAATCTTTGACAAAGCAGGAAAGAATATCCAACAGAAAAATGACCGTCTCTTCAATAAATGGTTCTGGGAAAATTGGACAGCTATAGTCAGAAGAATGAAACTTGACCATTCTCTTACACCATGCACTTGGGGTTTTATTAGCACTTTCGGTAGCTATAGCCCAGTGTTTGCTCACAGAGCTCACAACCAGCATTTCTGAGTCTTTTCCATTTGTGCTGCTGCTAAGCCATGTCCTTCCCATTCTAAAGAGGGTAGCTGGATTCGTGGACCTTAAATGGCAAGCTTCACTTCATTTATGTAAATGTGGCAGAGGCTGCCAGCTGTTGGTCAAAATCCATTCCCTCTTTTTCCCAGGCACACAGCGAGATTACACTCCCAGCCTCTGTGGCAGTTAGGTGTGGCCACATGACAGTCATAGCCAACTTGTGGTGTACATGGCTCAAGGTCTTTTTCTTTTTTTCTAGGATTTTATTTATTTGACAAAGAGAAAGAGAGAGAGCTTAAGCAGGGAGAGCAGCAGGCAGAGGGAGAGGGAGAAGCAGGCTCCCTGCTGAGCAGAGATCCTGATGCAGAGCTCAATCCCAGGACCCCTGGATCATGACCTGAGCCCAAGGCAGACGCTTAATGAACAGAGCCACCCAGGTGCCCCCACAGCTCAAGGTCTTTAAGAAACAAATATGAGGGGCGCCTGGGTGGCTCAGTTGGTTAAGCAGCTGTCTTTAGCTCAGGTTGTGATCCTGGGGTCCTGGGATCAAGCCCCACATGGGGCTCCCTGCTCAGTGGAGAGCCTGCTTCTCCCTCTGCCTGCTGCTCTGCCTACTTGTGCTCTCTCTCTCTATCTGTCAAATAAATGAATAAAATTGAAAGAAAGAAAAGAAGGAAGGAAGGAAGGAAGGTAGGTAGGAAGGGAGGGAGGGAGGGAGGGGGGCTTCTGGGTGGCTCAGTCATTAAGTGTTTGTCTTGGGCTCAGGTCATGATCCCAGGGTCCTGGGATGGAGCCCCAAGTCAGGCTTCCTGCCCCTCCCCCTGCTCATGTTCTCTCCTTCTCTCTCAAATAAATAAATAAAATCTTAAAAAAAAAAAAAAGAGGGGTACCTGGGTGGCTCAGCCGTTAAGTGTCTACCTTTGGCTCAGGTCATGATCCCGGGGTTCTGGGATCAAGCCCCTCATCAGGCTCCCTGATCAGTGGGAAGCCTGCTTCTCCCTCTTCCACTTCCCCTGTCTGTGTTCCTTCTCTTGCTGTGTCTCTCTCTGTCAAATAAATAAATAAAATCTTCAAAACAAAATAAGAAACAAGTACGACATCAGAATAACCAAAAAGTTAAGGAGAAATGTCTGTCTTCATAGAGAAACTCTGACTAACAAATGAGGTAGAATTGATAGAGTTAGAATATCACCACTTTACAAATCCTTCATGAAATAATGAGTTTACACAGCGAAGCACACCATCATCTATGAAGTAAACTCAATCTGGACAAGACTCTAGATATAATGATAAATTTATAGGAAATCCAGAGAACATGTTAAACTCTGCCGTGGAAGGGCATTCAGCACAATCCAGATGGTGGGAGGCTCCACAGGACGAGCAGCCTAACGAAACATAGATTGCAGGGGCAAAAGGGGGGATGGGAGCTTAGAGATAAGAGAGACCTAATGACATACCAACCAACCACAGTGCGTACCTCCTTGATTCAAACATGCTGTTGAGAAGGAGAGAGAGAATACAAATCAGGGCAATTTGAACACCGAAGAGATATTTGAAATTAAAAAACTGTTGTCAGTCTACCAAGAGTAATACTGATATTGTACTTATGCTTTTAAAAATAGAGTCCTTCTCTTTTGGACATGTATACTTACATATCAAATGATACAATGGCGGGAGTTGGCTTCAAAATAATTACCCTGGGAAGGGAAGGAGGAAGTAGGTAGAGAGATAGAGACAAAACAAGAATGGGCCTAAATTGATCATTTGATCATTGTTGAGTCTTGATCATTGTTGAGTCTGAATGATAAATATTTAGGATGAACTTTAGTATCTCTCCCTTTTTATATATGTTTTAAATATTTCATAGCAAAAATAAACATTAAAAAAAAAGCATGCTCTAACAAATAACATGGAGGACATGGGGAGAAGGAGAGGAGAAGGGAGTTGAGGGAAACTGGAAGGGGAGGTGAACCATGAGAGACTATGGACTCTGAGAAGCAACCTGAGGGTCTTGAAGGGGCGGGGGGTGGGAGGTTGGGGGAACAAGGTGGTGGGTGGGTATTAGGGAGGGCATGTATTGCATGGAGCACTGGGTGTGGTGTAAAAACAATGAATACTGTTATGCTGAAAAGAAATAAAAAATATATATATAGGAAAAAAAAAAAGCATGCTCTTCTCTTTCTGGATGCACATCCCGAGTTAGATGTTAACAAGGCCATTGGGGATGGAAGGAACCACAAGATGAAAGGAGCCTGAGTCCCCACAGAAAGTCATCAGCCAACCACAGACGTCCACCTCAGACTTACAAGCAATAAATTTCTGCTTTGTATGAGCCATTATAACATTTTAGGTCTATTTTTTTCCACTGCCTACTCTACATATAAAATATGGCAATAATTTGTACTTGGTCCATAACTAACTCTATGGGATCCTTCCAAAATTATTCTTTTATCCATGTTATTTCCCCTCCTTCTGCTATTTGTACATTCTAGCATTTGGGCTTTAAAATGAAAATGCCAAGTACAGCATTTTTAAATGTTAGGTAAAGTCCTGTAGCTATCACTAGAAATTTTCTACAGTGAGACCAAGTCAACGAATCAATACCCTTTGAGTAGTGATTTCGTTATGAATCCACCTAATTACACTAACCCCTGCCACAATGCTCTGTTCTGTCCAGAGATTATTATGTCCTTGTCAGATGCCTTGTTAAAGCTCTAACTAGGTAATTGACATTTGGGTCTACTAACACTGTTAGAAAACAGGAAATAAGATCAAATTTGACTTATTCTTACTAAACCCACACTAACTGTTCTGATCATTTTCAATTCTAAATGGTCACAAGTAATTCTCTTAATAATTTATTCTAGACTCTTGACCAGTTTCAGGGGTCAATCTCACCATTGTATAATTGAGGGAGGGGAGAGCTGTCTTTCCCCATCCAAAAATCTCCAAGTCTCCAATTTTGCAAATCTCCAAACTTCCAACACTATTCCCATCTTCCAGAATTCCTCAAATCCACTCCCAGTGGTCAGGTGACCCCATTTGGATATTCCCTGGAAAATTCCCTTTGCCTCAAGATACTTGAAATCATTTAGAGAAACTCAGGCTCTTCCCTTTAATTCTTTTTTTATCAGTATGTATCCTAACATTCTCCCTGAGAACCTCTTCCTTGAGAGAAAAGAGAAACAGAATAAGAATGCAGCCATTCTGTACTTCTTGTATCAATTCTGTTCACCGTAGTATCTTCCAGAGCAGTGAGTTGTTTGCTTTGGAAAGAAAGAATAGATTCCTGATGTCTTGAGTCCTTCCTGCTCCCTTCTGTGCTCCAGCTCCCCTCCAGGCTTTTGGGGAATGTGTACAGGAGACACAAGGGTGACTGCACACTCTGTCACTAACTGGGGCCAGCCTCCCCCCCCAACCCCTAACCTGGGTGAGCAATGCACCAACGTCAGAGCAATGCCTTCAATGTCAGGCCAAAGCTACCAGACAGCACTGACTTACCAGGCCCTACTAACACAGCAGGTTAGTAGGATCAAAGAGAATAAAGGAAGAATGGACGAGGATGCCTCACAAAAGGGAGAAGTGATTTGGAAGAATCCTTTTTCTTGAAATTCCTTTAGTCCTCCCATCTAAATATCTTCCTCCTAGAATAGAAGTGTCCTGTGCTCCTAAGGGTTCCCTTTCAGTTTAGGCTCATACTCAGATGTTCTCGGGGGAACAGAGATCATCCTTGCGCGCCCCATAGAGAGTAACATATGCCTAACAACACCTGAGCCATCTGTCCCTCCTGCTTTGCTTATCACTAGAAACCTTTGGCATTTTTGTTTCAAAACAAAGCACAAACGTCCTTTTGTCCTAGGCATTTTTGTTTCAAACCCCAAATCATTCTCAACTCTAACCTTTATGACACTATTATGATAGTATTATACTCAACCGTGTGCCTTTCCTTTCCTTCTTTACAGATGGTCATTCATTCAAATGTTATTTCCACCAAAAACAAGCCTCAGTGGGGCTGCTTCGATGCCTCTATCCCCTTCCCTACATTGACTTGGATCTTCAGGTGTCTGACCACGGAATTGTGCCTACACCTTCTCTGTGAAACCACCTCCTTTGAGTCCACAGCATGCACCTTATGCCCTGCCTTTCTCTGATATCAGTTGGATGGAAGTGGTTATCGAACAGACTAAGCCAGTCAGAGATCATTTTAAAACCTGCAGGAGCTGGATGATCTTGGGAGTTATATGAAAAACAAACATAACATTCCATTGAGGTCAAAAGTCCTTAGAGTTAGATGGGAAAGACATTTCTATTTTTTAAGAGTCCATGAAATGCAAAATCCAGTCAGGCCATCAAATTAGGTAGGACTGTATGTAGACAGAAGAATGAAAAACTGTACTAGAATCCAGGGACACAAGTCAAATGACCACATTCCCTTGAACACGTGGAGTCTGACCGCACATCCCAGAACACACTGTATTCACTGAGGCCTGACAAGTATCCAGCAGGGTCCAGGACAAGGTTTGGCCATTGTTCAGCTCAAGCCAACTGAGAAGGCAACTCCCAGAATGGTATGAAGTGACCTACCATATGTACCATAGTGGGTACATACGTATCTTTCAATCTCAGGAATAGAGTTAAGTACAATTACTAGAATGCGCTAGACTTAAAATACTAAGATGTGTGAATTGAGTGTAAAAGGAGGAAGAAGAATTCATTTTTGTACACAAAAGCCACCCTTGAAGACACCAAAGACTCCCATCTTTTCCCCAAGTTTAACTCCACTGTCATCCACCATCCAGTCTCTCCTCGGCACTGAGAGGTGGACAACAGTCTGACATATGGCTCTCTCTGGCCTTGGGGAGGACAACTTCCAGCCAGAAGAGTGAAGGACCAACTTCCAGCTGAGCCCCATAGCGGGCAACCAGGTAGTTAAGCCCTGAATCACGCCCAACATGCCTCAGGGCCATTTGGGGGAATTTGTGTCACTTCACTCTATCTCATTTTGTAGAAACCTCACCTGAAAACACTTAGACTCCTTAATTCTTTTACCCTCACTTGGATAATCCTAAAAAACTTCCTGTCCTCCCCCAACCCCTGGCCCAGCCATGAAGATTTCTGAGAAAAGTTCTATTTAATTTCTATTTAGCATGAGCCCCAGCATCACTCTGAACAAACTTTTCTATGTCCCTTAAATAAGAGCTAGCTCCCCTTTTATCATCAGAGGTTCAAACATTGCAGAATAAAATGCTAGTGTTCCCTCGCAAGCTTGTAAGGTGAGATGACTCAGATAACTCAGTAGGTAGTGAGGGTGTGGGCAGGATCCACGAAGTCGCCAGAACCAGCTGTCCAGCAAAGCATCTGGGCATGCCATCTTGGAAATCGGGACTTCCCAAGTTGAAATCTGACCCAGCTGCTTCCTAGCTATATAATTCGGCCCAACCAGTCTGACCCTCAGTTTCCCAATTGGTAAAAATATGTCCAAAAATTATACTTCTCCCCTCAGGCTGTCACGGGGGCTAAATGGTATACCCCACATCGCCCTGCACGGTGCCTGGCATGGAGAAAGAGCTCCATGAGCCCTGAAATCATTACACATGCGGGAACATTAAAGACTGTCCCCCTGGCTCACAGAAGACACAAATGCAGACTTCACTGACATGGTTCACTTCAGTCTTAGGTTTGCAAGAAATGACTTCACAGACTTTACCTGTCCCATTCTTTCCTGCATCCAGCTAAACCCAGCTCTGAACTAAAAACAACCAAGATCCGAAACAAGCCAATGGAGTTTAAAAGAAAACTGAGCAAATGCAACGAGCTTGTAGAAAATAAGTCTTTCTGGGTCTGTCAGTTGCACTCTTCTCTATCTTGTAAACTCCTAGAAAATGGAAACTTGCAACTCTTTAATCAAAATTTAATTAGCACCTTGTGTTCAATAAGCACTCAATGATTAGAAGTATAAATGAAAAATGTCTCCAGTCACCTATGTACCAAGAAACTCAATCTTCATTCTCATTCATTAAAGCCACAGTCTCCTAGCTCCTGTCTGAGAGCCATCCAGCCAAGACTGCTCAGAGCTTCCACTGGAGATCCTCTTTCCCTCCTACTCACTTCTTCCCACTCTCCCTCCCTTCCCCGGATTCAGTTTCCATCTCTCCTGAGACATCCCTACTGCAGGAAATAAAGAGTTACTTTCCAATAAGAATCTTCTAAAAAAAAAATACTGGAATATGAGTTCCATCTGTGTAGAAACAGGCTGACTACGTAAATTGGGGGTAATTATTTTCACCCTCTCCCATATCAGGATGTGGCCCGTGGGCCTCACACCAGGCATCATTCCTACAAGCTCAAATCACAATCTTTTCCTGACAATCTCATCAAGATTTCATTTCCAACAAGCTCTACGCTTACCCAATAATGTTGCAAAGTTGCTCTCCTATCAAGGAGAGCCCCTCTCCAAACACACATTGAAGGAAGAAAACCTGAGGCCTTTACAGTTTACACCTATAAATATATTAGAAAAAGCTCAGGTTATCAAATCCCAGAGCTCCGTGGAGGCTCTCAGACAATGCAGCCACCTCAGTAAAGGTCTCAGATGTCAAAAACTCGGGGTATTTTCTTGTTCAATCTAAACAGCAGTTTTATTTTTGGATACACAGAAAACCAGGAATGAATTACACATTAAGTGCAGTAGCAAAGGGCAGCTCAGATTATTTCGAAAGCAGTAAATAATGGTGGGTAATGTCAAGGTTTCCCAAACATTCAGAGTTGCACTATAAAAGTTGATCAGAGATATGTAAATGTTGCCTTAGAGAGAGACTATCTTCCAGGGCAAGTGAAGTCCGGGACTACCAGAAAAATATCTATCTATGGTGAATGGGCTTAGCACGCCTAAGGAATGAAGGAATGAAGACATCAGAAGATGAATGGTTATTTAATTGTGAGATATATAGATAGATAGAGATATTAAATTCCATATATATAAATTAAATATATTCCATTGTATGTACTATATGTGTACATATATGTTACATACATTACATAATGGTGTTGCATAAATTACTTTAATTACACAAATGCATACTATATATTACATATTGCACTTTATGTAATAGATATTGTATAATATGTGCATTTACAGTATGTATATTATACAATGGAATATTATCCCTTCTTTTAAAAAGAAGGAAATCTAGTGATTTGCAACAATATGGATGAATCTGGAGGACATTATGCCAAGTGAAATAAGCCAGCCACAGAATAACAAACACTGCGTGATCTCACTTACATGTGGAATCTAAAATCGTCAAACTTACAGAAGCAGAGAACAGAATGGTGGTTGCCGGGGGATGGAGGATGGAGGAAATGGGAGGGTTTTCAAAGGGTACAAGATTTCAGGTACACAACCTAAATAAGATCTGGAGTTGTAATGTAGAGAGATGGGACTCTAGTTAACAGTACTGTATTGTATATTGGAAATTTGCTGAGAGTGTAAATCTTAAATGTTCTCACCACAAAGATAAAAAGGTAACTATGTGAGGTGATGGATATGTTAATTAGCTTGATTGTGATGATTATTTGACAAGGTATATATGTATATATAAGAATATCAAGTTGTACACCTTAAATATACACCACTTTTATTAGTCAATTACACTTCAGTAAAGCTGAGTTTGGGGAAGAAAGGTCATTTTCAAAATTTAATTAAATTGGGATATGCCAGACATCAATCCATGATAGTGGTAAATAAGAGCTAATCATAGGTTTCATGGAGCTTTTAGAGAAAAATACTTGTCATCCCACCAAAAAATCAAATCCCATTCTCCCACATGATGGGCAGGGATTGCTGGCTTTACACTGGGCAGACTGCAACACACAAAAATGAACGGCAAAAAGAGAGGGCTGTGAGCACCAAGTACTCCCCGTGGGTGTAAAACAACATCACCATGGTCCACACACTTGTGTCATCTGGTCCCAAGGCTGGTACCTGCCTGTTGCTAGCAGTGGATGCCAAAAGTTCTACCACATCTGAACATCCACCTCTCCCTGTTTCTTTAATTCTGTGCTCGGTAAACAATGTTTTTGTCATAGCTTGCCTTTGCAGATATGCCAGAGACTATTAGTTACTTTCCTAATACTTGTTTTTGTTAATAAAACATCTCACTGGATATATGGCCCCCTAGAAGTAAAGACTACATTTTCCAGGTGCTCATGACTCAGGCTCATCCACATGACTCAGTTCTGGCCAATGGGATGTGAGAAGAGTTCTAAGTATCCTCTGGATCCAGCTCCCAGAGCAACTGTATTCCTTTCCCATTTCCCTGTTCCTACTGCCTGGAGTAGAGGGCATTTCTTGGACTATGTGGGTGACACCACATACAAGAGATATAAAATAAAGAGAAGGAAACTGGGCCCATTTGGTCTTCTCTGGGCTTAGGTATTCATGTAACGGAAACTAAACTTCTGTCACATTTGGGCTACTATGAAACCTGGACCTCTGTCTCACTCAATTGAACTCATATCCTGCCTAATACATTCTGTACATGTCCCCTTACAGGAAGTGCAGGCCAGAAGCCACACGTATTCATCCCTCTTGTAGTCCTGCTTCATATGACAAATCGATACACTAGCCAGAGAGCAGCGGACAGTCTTCCAGAGCCAGCCCACCAGCCAAGGCTAAGAACAAATTCCCCAGACTCCAGTTGCCTGGGAAGGCCTCTCAGGAGCCAACCTGTAAGCCCTACAGCAATAAAGCACTTCAAAAGGCATAGAGGATGTTGAAACTTCCCCAGGACACAAGCAGTAGGGGGCATCCAGAACTTTCTCAAGGAATCTGAATGACCAGAGCTGCTATCTCATTATTACCAAAGACCTCTGCGGTTGTCTGGGCACTTTCTCTCATTTAATAATGGGTAGCTAAGGGGCTTGGCCAGAGTGTGCTCACAGGAAGTGCATGTTCGTGCTAGCCCATGATCTAGGGCGACCAGTTTGTCCCAGTTTGTCCTGTGAGCACCAAGCATCTTACAGTCCTGGCACTCCTCAGTCTCAGGCAGCCAGGAACAGCTGATCACCCTACATGATTGAGCTCTAGTGCAGGGACAAGCATCCACATCCCACACTGGACTCCTCCAGCCAATGAGGCGTGTCTTCTTTATGGTTTCACTCAGCTGTTACCACAGTATATTGTAAACACAACCTGCAGGCCCCTGCCAGTACCCGTCACAGTGCCTCGCACCCACCAGGAAATAACTAAGGGCTTTGTTGAACTGATTATATTCTAGTGGGTGCCCTTATGTTCTGTAGTCAAACTGTTGAAAAGTCACCATTGGTAAAAGAGATAATAAAAGAAAAATGACTCTATAGGATAGTGAAGGAAGGAAGTGACATACTTAACAGAACACATTTGCAAGTCGGGAAATAATGTCTAATGTGATACTCCGGACATGAAAAATGTAGACCATGGCATTCCAAACCCTACCATTTTAGAAAGCCTGAAGAGTTACTTTGATTACTACATCTCCTCCTAGAAAACTTGGGAGCAAGACTGTAAAGCGAATTACGATTAAGCGTGCTTCAAAAGTCAGAGACGCAAAAACTGACTAATAAGGACAGACCATTTTTAATTAAGAATGGTTCTGAATGTCTCTCCTGGAGCTGAGGCATAAACTAAATGATGACTATTGCCTCCCAAAGTGTATTCCTGCACTTTTGCCTTTGAACCGCTGTCACCGGCTGTCATCTGCCTGCTTGTCTGTTATCACTCTGAGACCAGGATTTCCTAATGGACAGGGACACCTGGCCCAGTACTGAACATGGGCCTGGAATTCAATGAATTTCTGTTCTGAGCTGTTTTCTTCACTTACAACACTTCTCACTCCAAATGTGTGTGTTTCTCCTCACACCTACCAATTCAACTCTCCAGACACCAACTGAGTGTCAGTTCAGTTCAATTCTGACACTAAAGACAGACCCCACACATTAAACGCTCAGCCCCACAAGACTGCTCCCACTTCAGATGCCAGATCCAAGTCCAGACTACCCGTACTGTGACCAGCAAGCTATAAGGTCAACGCGTTCCCACAACCCCTTTCTCAGGTTCAATAATTTGCTAGAATAACTCACAGAGCTCATGAAACCTCTTTATATACAATTATTGGCTTATTATAAAGGCTACAACTCAAGAACAATCGATTAGAAGAGATGCATAGAGGAAGACATGGGTTGGGGGAGGGGAATGGGCAGGGATGTGGAGAACAAGGCTTCCATGCTCTCTCCAGGTGAAATCACCCTCCCAGAACCTCAATGTGTTCACCAACCCAGAAGCTCCCAAATCCAGTTGCTCAGGGTCTTTATGGAGGCTCCATTACACAGACATAATTTATCAAATCACTGGCCATTACTGATTAATTTAATCTCCAGGGCACCTGAGTGGCTCAGTGGGTTAAGCCTCTGCCTTCGGCTCCAGTCTCATGGTCTCAGGGTCCTGGATCAAGCCTCGTTCAGGCTCTCTGCTCAGCAGGGAGCCTGCTTCCCCTTCTTTCTCTGCCTGCCTCTCTGCCTATTTGTGATCTCTCTCTGTGTGTCAAATAAAGAAATAAATTTTTTTTTTTAATTTAATCTCCAGCCTCTCTCCTGGGAGGCAGGGAATGGAGATGAAAGTTCCAACGTTCTAATCACATCTTGGTCTTTCTGGAGACCAGACTGCATCCTGAGGCCATCTACAGCCGCGACCACCAGTTGTCTCATTAGCACACAAAAAAACATTCTTTTCACTCGGAGATTCTAAACTCTTAGCAGTTCTTGTGTCAGGATCTGAGGACTAAGCCCAAATATTATAACAAAAGATGTTTCTATCACCCCTATCACTCAGGAAATCACAAAGGTTTCAAGAGCTCTATGCCAGGAATCATATACAAAAACCAAATCTAGATTTTTTTTAATTATTATTTTACAATATCACATCCATGGACATCATCCCAATCCCCAGGTAATCCTTTTCTGGACAGGCAGAATGGAGCAAGGGGGGGGGGGGGTGAGCAAGAACTCAGCCAGAATGCTTCTGAGTGCCTAGTTTCAATGTTATAAAATGAGAATAAAACAGCACCTAACTCACGGTGTTTTTAAGGATTAAATGAGTTATGTACAAAGCCTTTGGAATTCTGCCTAGCACAGAGTAAGTGCCATAAAGCGTTGCTGCTGCTATTACTTTGACAATATGAGACTATCTTTTCATTGTGAAACTTCGAACAGCCCAGAAGTTTATTTACTAAAATGTTAAGTGAAAAAAGTAAGTTACAGAAGAGTATATATAGCATAAGACTGTTTATGTAAGAAAAAAAAAAGAAGCGTATGTATCCTAAAGGCACCTAGAACGTGGTTTCCAGAAAGGAGAGGGGAGAGGGAAGTGGGGGGTGGAGCAAGAGAGGAAAGTAAACAGAACAGTCACATTTTGCTCTCTTCACTCTGGTATTGTTTGAATCTTTTGCAGTAGGAGTATAATCACATCTCATATGTGGAATTTTTTAAAAAGTTTAAAAAAATTATAAAAATTAGCCCCAAAATATGGTACTGGAGCTGCCATACTTAAAACTTGTGTACATATCGGGGCGCCTGGGTGGCTCAGTGGGTTAAAGCCTCTGCCTTCGGCTCAGGTCATGATCTCAGGGTCCTGGGATTGAGCCCCACATCGGGCTCTCTGCTCAGCGGGGAGCCTGCTTCCCCTCCTTCTCTCTCTGCCTGTCTCTCTGCCTGCTTGTGATCTCTGTCAAATAAACAAATAAAAATCTTTAAAAAAAAACAAAAAACAAAAAACTTGTGTACATATCAACACCCAACCAGTGGACCAACATGGCCAGTGTGGCTGTTGCCTGTTGGGCCTCTCTTTAGGCGACAGCTTCTCATCCTCAGCGCTCTTGACATCTCAGGCCAGATCATTCTTTTGTTGTGGGGGCTGCCCCTGCATTGCAGGACGATCAGCAGCATCTCTGTCCTCTGCCCTTCCGATGCCAATGGTACCTCCCCACGTCGACAACCAAAAATGTCCCCAGTTAATTGCCAAATGTCCCATAGGGGAAAACTCACCATGGTTGAGAACTAATGTTTGACCACTTTATGAAAACGAGACAGTTATTGCCACCTTTTTTTAAAGGGCCGTCAACTTTATGGCTCTTGCTACAATGCAAAGCCAGCATAAATCTGGGGCAACGAGGAGAGACACAGAGCACGGAACTGGACTGGGGGCTACTACATACGCCTATTCCCTCCTAGCAGAGACTGAACAACCCAAGGAACAGTATCCTTTTCCTCTCGGTAAACATTTTGTCTCTCCTAAGACTGCAAAAAACAATCCACAACACTTGGTTTCGAAAACAACCCTTCCCTACATCTGCTTCCGCTCCCCTTTGGTCTCACAAGGAAATGTCATCTCTTTCCCCTGGGTCCAATGCAATGATGACGACAGTTTACATTTATATTGTCTACTCTGCCAGGAGAGGACGTAAAGAGCTAAATCGCCCGGGGACTTCCGAGAAACTATCAGGAATCAGGCACTAAAGGATCACATCTCTGGGAAAGGTTTGGGTAGCTGAAGACGAATTGTCTATCCTTGAGAAGAGTATCCATCCTGTTCCTCCCCTGCTTCTCCTTTCTGTCTCCCTCTCCGTCCCCTCCCCCTTTCCTCCCTCTCCAACACTGAGGGAAACGGAGCCAAGCCAGGGACATCCAGGCAGGAAGGTATGAGAATGTTCTGATGCAATCTCTGGTCTGAGACTTGGTCTTTGCAGAGAACAGACTGACCCATGGATGGAAACAGCCCAGGACTTCAAGGTAGAAACTCCTGTCTGCTACAGGTCTTCTAGGTGTGACCTTGGGCAAAGTCTGTAGCCTCCCTGAGTCTCCACTGCCTCACTTACGAAGTGGGGATAACAGCTCTACCTTTTCTGCCGACCTCATGGGGTTGTGCTAAGAAGCCAGCGAGACAACGTTGGAGTTGGACTTCATAGACTGCAGGGCCCCGTGCAAACCGCAGTGGCTTTGGAACTTCACCCCTGCACTGCCACACCCAATAGCCAGGGACCCAATAACCCCCAAGGGGATAAAAGTAAGACCAGTAGGAGAAACAGGAAGAGATTTTTCTGGGTCTGCAGCATGTCGTGTGGCATAAGAGCTAAGATCTCACAAAGACAGATAAGCTCCAACATTGTACTGTATTTCCCAGACCGCCCCCAATCTGTCTCCCCTCCAGCACAACACAGGAACCATTTGTGTCGGAACGGGAAGGAAAGGGAGCATGGAAAATCTTTCAGGAGACAAAACTTGGCTGCCACCTCATTCTTCTGTTTCAAGGGGCCCACAGTCCTTGTGTTCTCCTTTGCCATTCCAAAGAGACCATAATGGACTCTTTAAATTTCATGTCAAACCCCCAAAATCCTAAATTTATAATCCAAGTAAGAGAAACATCTATCAGTGATATATATATATATATATATATATATATATATATATATATACATTTTCCTGCTAGACAGTCTCACTGCCCAGAAAGTATTGGTCAAAATGTGGGAGCAAGGTTATCTAGCAGGGGTAGTCTAACTCTTAGAGCTAGTTGGGCAGGTGCCAAGCCTGCCCCGTTCTGGCAAAGCATGGGAAACAGCCCATGCTGCTAGAAGGAAGGTGTTTCTATAGCTGCCTGCTAAGTCGCTTCCAAAGGACAGAACCTCACCTTTTTACACGGAGAAACTGAAACTCTATGATTTGACCAGATACTAGATTAATAACAACCACCCCTGCTATTACCATCCACCAAGGAGTTAGGTATGTGCCAGTCACTGAGCTAAAAGCTTTTCATAGGGTATTTCATTTAATCCCCCCCAAATAAACAAGCAGATGAGGACCTAATAGCCAAGGGAATGGCCCAAAGTAACCCCATGTGCGAGTGGCAGAACCAGGATTCAAATACACGTCTGTCCAAAACTTCAATTTTCAACACACAATACCCTGCCTTCAAGCTGCCAAGCATTGTCTCTCCCCAGTAATGAGTTGTAGATGATACATTAATCAACGTTACATGGTAATAAAATCACCACGTTCACCCCCAAGTAGGTCATAGTCCAGCTAGGACTGACTTCCCTGTCCCTAGCCCCATCCTCACTCTTTTCCAAACTCAACTTAGGAGGGTCAAGGTGGGGACTCCAGACAAGGCAACACATAACCTTTCTGGACTATCCTCCATTTCATGGACCAAGTAAGTAATTAACCCACAAGTTAAATTCCTTTCATGTTTAAAAATCTCAGCAAGTTATAAGGAAAACCAAGAGTAAGTTCTTTGAAACACTGAATGAAAAAGATAAACTCCTAGCAAAACAATTCAAGAAACAGGGGGAATACATATGGTAAAAGATGTTAGCATGTTTATTATGGTGATTATTTCATAATATATACAAATAATGAATTACTGTTGTACATTTGAAGCTAACATAATCTTGCATATCAATTATACCTCAATTTTTTAATTGCTGTTTTAAAACAAATGAGAATAAAACAGGAAAGTAATAAATATCAAGAATGAGACTACAGGGAGGAGTCAAGATGGCCGAGAAGTAGCAGGCTGAAACGACATCAGGTAGCAGGAGATGAGCTAGATAGCTTATCAAACCATTGCAAACACCTACAAATCCAACGGGAGATCAAAGAGAAGAACAGCAATTCTAGAAACAGAAAATCGACCACTTTCTGAAAGGTAGGACCGGCAGAGAAGTGAATCCAAAGCAACGGGAAGATAGACCATGGGGGGAGGAGCCGGCTCCCGGCCAGTGGCGGAGCAATGGAGCACAAAATCAGGACTTTTTAAAAGTCCGCTCCACTGAGGGACATCGCTCCAGAGGCAAAACCGGGGTGAAGCCCACGCGGGGACAGCGTGGCCTCAGGTCCCGTGGGATCACAGAAGGATCGGGGGTGTCTGAGTGTCATAGAGCTCACAGGTATTAGAGCAGGGAAGCCATAGCTTCTGTAGCCATACAGAGATGGAGCCGAGGAGTGAGCTCTCAGCTGGGGGTTACCTTGAACCGTGATCCATGGCACAGGCCACTGTTCTGTGAGTGGGGATGCCACAAGTCCCGGGGTGACCCCCCTGGAAGAGCTCAGGGATCTGCACAGTTTGGAAACTCCAGGCAGAGCTGTGTGCCAGAGACAGAGACGCTTGGTCACAGGCTGGGTCAGCTCGGAGCACAGCCGGAGTCTGGGCAGACAGGAGTGATTGAGCGCTTTTCTCTGAGGGTGCACGGAGCAGTGGGACTCCGAGCTCTCGGCTCCTCCAGGCCAGAGATTGGGAGGCCGCCATTTTCATTCCCATCCTCCAGAACTCTACGGGAAGCGCTCAGGGAACAAAAGCTCCTGAAAGCAAACCCAAGTGGATTACTTAGCCTGGCCCCTGGTAAGGGTGGTGCAATTCCACCTGGAGCAAAGACACTTGAGAATCACTACAACGGGCCCCTCCCCCAAAAGATCAACAAGAAATACAGCCAAGACCAAGTTCACTTACCAAGGAGAACAGCAGAATTCCAGAGGAGGAGAAAGCAAAGCATGGAATTCATGGCTTTCTCCCCATGATTCTTTAGTCTTGCAAAGTTAATTTTTTTATTTAAATTTTTTTCTTCTGCTAAATTTTTTAAAACTTTAACCCTTTCCTCTTTTAACATTTTTTAACTAGTTTACCTTAACAATACCTTTCATTAAAAAAAATCTTTTTTGAACCTTCATTATTATAGTCATATTTTATCCTTCATTGTATCTAACTTTATTTTTTGTATACACATAGGGTTTTTTTCTTCTACAAAAATTTGGGGTACAACTTCTTCTAATAGATCAAAATACACCCTAAATCTATCACAGGGCTTTGTTCTAGTCTCCAGCCTGAGAAAATTCTCTCCACATTCTTTTTCTTTATTCTCCCAACCAACTTATCAACTCTTTTTTTAGAAATTAAAAAAAAAAAAACTTTTCATCGTTATAGTCCACCCCTGCATCATGTTTACCCTTGTATATGTTTTTCATTTTTTAAAATTTTCGGAGGTAGTTTCTTCTAAGAGACCAAAATACTCCCAAAATTAAGTGGGTGACCCTGTTCTATTCACCAGTCTAATATATATTTTTTCTTTTTTTTTTTCTTTTTTTTTCTGCACTTCTTTTTACCTCTTTTCATCCCCCCATGATTTGGGGTCTCTACTGATTTGGTTAAAGCACATTTTCCTGGGGTCTTTGCCACCCTTTTAGTATTTTATTCGCTCCTTCATATATTCTTATCTGGATAAAATGACAAGGCGGAAAAACTCACCACAAAAAAAAGAACAAGAGGCAGTACCGAAGGCTAAGGACCTAATCAATATGGACATTGGTAATATGTCAGATCTAGAGTTCAGAATGACAATTCTCAAGGGGCTAGCTGGGCTCGAAAAAGGCATAGAAGATATTAGAGAAACCCTCTCTGGAGATATAAAAGCCCTTTCTGGAAAAATAAAGGAATTAAAATCTAACCAAGTTGAAATTTTAAAAAGCTATTAATGAAGTGCAATCAAAAATGGAGGCTCCTACTGCTAGGATAAATGAGGCAAAAGATAGAATTAATGATATAGAAGCCCAAATGACAGAGAATGAAGAAGCTGAGCAAAAGAGAGACAAACAACTACTGGACCACAAGGGGGGAATTCGAGAGATAAGTGATACCATAAGAAGAAACAACATTAGAATAATTGGGGTTCCAGAAGAAGAAGAAAGAGAGAGGGGAACAGAAGGTATATTGGAGAGAATTATTGCAGAGAATTTCCCTAATATGGCAAAGGGAACAAGCATCAAAATCCAGGAGGTGCAGAGAATCCCCATCAAAATCAATAAGAATAGGTCCACACCCCATCACCTCATAGTGAAATTTACAAGTCTTAGCGACAAAGAGAAAAATCCTAAAAGCAGCCCGGAAAAAGAAGTCTGTAACATACAATGGTAAAAATATTAGATTGGGAGCAGACTTTTCCACAGAGACCTGGCAGGCCAGAAAGAATTGGCATGGTATATTCAGAGCACTAAATGAGAAAAACATGCAGCCAAGAATACTATACCCAGCTAGGCTATCATTGAAAATAGAAGGAGAGGTAAAAAGCTTCCAGGAAAAACAAAAACTAAAAGAATTTCTAAACACCAAACTAGGTCTACAGGAAATATTAAAAGGGGTCCTCTAAGCAAAGAAAGACACTAAAAGTTGTAGATCAGAAAGGAACAGAGAAAATATACAGTAACAGTCACCTTACAGGCAATACAATGGCACTAAATTCATATCTTTCAATAGTTATCCTGAATGTAAATGGGCTCAATGCCCCAATCAAAAGACACAGGGTATCAGAATGGATAAAAAAACAAAACCCATCAATATGCTGTCTACAAGAAACTCATGTTAGACCCAAAGACACCTCCAGATTTAAAGTGAGGGGGTGGAAAACAATTTACCATGTTAATGGACAACAAAAGAAAGCTGGTTTGGCAATCCTTACATCAGACCAATTAGATTTTAAGCCAAAGACTATAATAAGAGATGAGGAAGGACACTATATCATACTCAAAGGGTCTGTCCAACAAGAAGATCTAACAGTTTTAAATATCTATGCCCCTAACATGGGAGCAGCCAACTATATGAACCAATTAATAACAAAATCAAAGAAACACATCGACAATAATACAATAATAGTAGGGGACTTTAACACTCCCCTCGCTGAAATGGACAGATCATCCAAGCAAAAGATCAACAAGGAAATAAAGGCCTTAAATGACACACTAGACCAGATTGACATCACAGATATATTCAGAACATTCTATCCCAAAGCAACAGAATACACATTCTTCTCTAGTGCACATGGAGCATTCTCCAGAATAGATCACATCCTGGGTCATAAATCAGGCCTCAACTTCTATCAAAAGATTGGGATCATTCCCTGAATATTTTCAGACCACAATGCTCTGAAGCTAGAACTCAATCACAAGAGGAAATTTGGAAAGAACCCAAATACATGGAGACTAAAGAGCATCCTTCTAAAGAATGAATGGGTCAACCAGGAAATTGAAGAAGAATTGAAAAAATTCATGGAAACAAATAATAATGAAAACACAACAGTTCAAAATCTGTGGGACACAGCAAAGGCAGTACTGAGAGGAAAATATATAGTGATACAAGAAACAAGAAAGGTCTCAAATACACAACATAACCCTACACCTAAAGGAGCTGGAGAAAGAACAACAAAGAAAGCCTAAACCCAGCAGGAGAAGAGAAATCATAAAGATCAGAGCAGAAATCAATGAAACAAACAAACAAACAAACAAACAAAAAAAAAAAACACAATAGAACAAGTCAACAAAACTAGGAGCTCGTTCTTTGAAAGAATTAATAAGATTGATAAACCCCTGGCCAGACTTATCAAAAAGAAAAGAGAAAGGACCAAAATAAATAAAATTATGAATGAAAAGGAGAGATCACAATCAACACCAAAGAAATAAAAACAATTATAAGAACGTACTATGAGCAACTATATGCTAGCAAATCTGACAATCTGGAAGAAATGGATGCAATCCTAGAGACCTATAAACTACCAAAACAGAACCAGGAAGAAATATAAAAACTGAACAGAACCATAACCAGTAAGGAGATTGAAACAGTCATCAATAATCTCCAAACAAACAAGAGCCCAGGGCCAAATGGCTTCCCAGGGGAATTCTACTAAATATTTAAAGAAGAATTAATTCTTATTCTCCTGAAACTGTTCCAGAAAACAGAAATGGAAGGAAAACTTCCAAACTCATTTTATGAGGCCAGCATCACCTTGATCCCAAAACCAGACGAGGATCCCATCAAAAAAGAGAATTACAGACCAATATCTTTGATGAAGACAGATGCAAAAATTCTCACCAAAATACTAGCCAATAGGATCCAACAGTACATTAAAAGGATTATTCACCATGATCAAGTGGGATTTATTCCAGGGCTGCAAGTCTGGTTCAATATCTGCAAATCAATCAATGTGATACAAAACATTAATAAAAGAAAGAACAAGAACCATATGATACTCTCAATAGATACTGAAAAAGCATTTGACAAAGTACAGCATCCCTTCCTGATCAAAACTCTTCAAAGTGTAGGGAGAGAGGGCACTTACCTCAATATTATCAAAGCCATCTATGAAAAACCCACTGCAAATATCATTCTCAATGGAGAAAAACTGAGAGCTTTTCCACTAAGGTCAGGAACACGACAGGGATATCCATTATCACCACTGCTATTCAACATAGTACTAGAAGTCCTAGCCTCAACAATCAGACAACAAAAAGAAATTAAAGGCATCCAAATCAGCAAAGAAGAAGTCAAACTATCACTCTTTGAAGATGATATGATACTATATGTGGGAAACCCAAAAGACTCCACTCCAAATCTGCTAGAACTTGTACAGGAATTCAGTAAAGTGTCAGGATATAAAATCAATGCACAGAAATCAGTTGCATTTCTTTACACCAACAACAAGACAGAAGAAAGAGAAATTAAGGGGTCGATCCCATTTACAATTGCATCCAAAACCCTAAGGTATCTAGGAATAAACCTAATCAAAGAGGCAAAGAATCTATACTCAGAAAACTATAAAATACTCGTGAAAGAAATTGAGGAAGACACAAAGAAATGGAAAAATGTTCCATGCTCCTGGATTGGAAGAACAAATATTGTGAAAATGTCTATGCTACCTAAAGCAATCTACACATTTAATGAAATCCCTATCAAAATCCCATCCATTTTTTTCAAAGAAATGGGACAAATAATCCTAAAATTAATATGTAACCAGAAAAGTCCTTGAATAGCCAGAGGAATATTGAAAAAGAAAGCCAAAGTTGGTGGCATCACAATTCCAGACTTCAAGCTCTATTACAAAGATGCCATCATCAAGACAGTATGGTACTGGCACAAAAACAGACACATAGATCAATGGAACAGAATAGAGAGCCGAGAAATAGACCCTCAACTCTACAGTCAACTAATCTTCAACAAAGCAGGAAAGAATGTCCAATGCAAAAAAGACAGCCTCTTCAACAAATGGTGTTGGGAAAATTGGACAGCCACATGCAGAAAAATGAAACTGGACCATTTTCTTACACCACACACAAAAATAGACTCAAAATGGATGAAGGACCTCAATGTGAGAAAAGTATCCATCAAAATCCTTGAGGAGGGGTGCCTGGGTGGCTCAGTGGGTTAAAGCCTCTGCTTTCGGCTCAGGTCATGATCCCAGGGTCCTGGGATCGAGCCCCTCATTGGGCTCTCTGCTCAGCAGGGAGCCTGTTTCTTCCTCTCTCTCTGCCTGCCTCTCTGCCTACTTGTGATCTCTGTCTGTCAAATAAATAAATAAGATCTTTAAAAAAAAAATCCTTGAGGAGAACACAGGCAGCAACCTCTTCGACCTCAACTGCAGCAACTTCTTCCTAGGAACATCGCCAAAGGCAAGGGAAGCAAGTGCAAAAATGAACTATCGGGACATCATCAAGATGAAAAGCTTTTGCACAACTAAAGGAAACAGTTAACAAAACCAAAAGACAACTGACAGAATGGGAGAAGATATTTGCAAATGACATATCAGATAAAGGGCTAATATCCAAAATCTATAAAGAACTTATCAAACTCAACAACCAAAGAACAAATAATCCAATCAGGAAATGGGCAGAGGACATGAACAGACACTTCTGCAAAGAAGACATCCAGATGGCCAACAGACACATGAAAAAGTGCTCCGTATCACTCGGCATCAGGGAAATACAAATCAAAACCACAATGAGATACCACCTCACACCAGTCAGAATGGCTAAAATTAACAAGTCAGGAAATGACAGATGCTGGCAAGGATGCGGAGAAAGAGGAACCCTCCTACACTGTTGGTGGGAATGCAAGCTGGTGCAACCACTCTGGGAAACAGCATAGAGGTGCCTCAAAAAGTTGAAAATAGAGCTACCCTATGACCCAGCAATTGCTGGGTTTTTACTGTGTATTTACCCTAAAGATACAAACGTAGTGAGCCGAAGGGGCACGTGCACCTGAATGTTTATAGCAGCAATGTCCACAATAGCCAAACTATGGAAAGAACCTAGATGTCCATCAACAGATGAATGGATGAAGAAGTGGTATATATACACAATGGAATACTATGCAGCCATCAAAAGAAATGAAATCTTGCCATTTGAGACGAAGTGGATAGAACTAGAGGGTATTATGCTCACTGAAATAAGTCAGTCAGAGAAAGACAACTATCATATGATCTCCCTGATATGAGGAAGTGGAGATGTAACGTGGGGGGTTTGGGGGTAAGAAAAGAATAAATGAAACAAGATGGGATTGGGAGGGAGACAAACCATAAGAGACTCTTAATCTCACAAAACAAACTGAGGCTTGCCAGGGGGAGGGGGGTCGAGAGAGGGGGGTGGGGTTATGGACATTGGGGAGGGTATGTGCTATGGTGAGTGCTGTGACGTATGTAAACCTGGCAATTCACAGACCTGTACCGCTGGGGCTAATATACATTATATGTTTATTAAAAATTTTAAAAAATTGTATATAAAAGAATGAGACTACAGGGATCCTAGGTGGCTCAGTCGGTTAAGTGTCTGCCTTCTGCTCAGGTCATGATCCCACAGTCCTGAGATCAAGTCCTGCATTGGTCTCTCTGCTCTGTGGGGAGTTTGCTTCCCCCCCTGCTGCTCCTCCCACTCATGCTCTCCCTCTCTCTCTCTCTCTCTCTCCCAAAAATAAATAAATACAATCTTTAAAAAAAAAAGGAATGAGACTACAAACTTGGGGCAATTAAAATAATCAATGAAAATAACAGCATGTGACAGTAAATTTGAATACCACGATGAAACAAATAATGTTAGGAAGATATATTACCAAAACAGATTCAAGAAAAGGTAGGAGAGGGAAAAATAAGCATAGTATTACTAGGAAAAAAAATTGTCAAACATCTATCAGTGCTATAGAAACCAGGCCCTGACGGTTTTGTCTATGAATTCTATCTATCCTTCAAAGAACAGTTAATTCCTATACTGTTCACATGATGACAGATCACAAAAGAAGATGAAAAATCTTTTTAAGTGATCTGGGAGATAAGCATAATTCTGATTCAAACTATTTTTTTAAGATTTTATTTATTTATTTGTTTGGCAGACAGAGATCACAAGTAGGCAGAAAGGCAGGCAGAGAGAGGGGGAAGCAGGCTCCCCACTGACCAGAGAGCCCAATGCAGGACTCGATCCCAGGACCCTGAGATCATGACCTGAGCCAAAGGCAGAGGCTTAACCCACTGAGCCACCCAGGCACTCCTGATTCAAACTATTTTTTTAAGTATAAAGAAATTATAGGCCTATATTACTAGCCACATTCAGTAACACAGCTGGATACAAGCTAAATACACAAAAATCAAAGTTTTCCTTTTCCAAAGCAATAACAGACCAGAAAATATAATAGGATAATAGATCATTCTCAAAATATTAAAAATATAAAATGCTAAAAAATGTAATTAGTAAAACAGAGGCTTGTTATTTAATAATCAACAGGATAATACAAATAATTTATTTAATGGTTACTTGATTTTTTTATACAACATAGAATCAGTGGGGTTTGCCATTTCAAAATACCTTGGAAATTATCTAGTCCAACTCCCTTATTCTCTGAAAAGGAAATTGTTACCCAGAGAATTTGGACAAACTGACCGTGTTCATAAAGCCTGTAAGAAGCCAGATAAAAACTGGAATCCAAATCCAGTCCATTGTTTTTCTCACTAAATTTTGCTATTTTCACTAGAGGATTTGAAATGCCAAAAAAAATTATTCAAAATGTCTTTTGATTAAAGAAAAATCATTTGCAAATGCCATGGTGAATAAAACAATATGTGATTGTTTTCTTATGTACCTTAGATTGTCTTTGTGAAACAAAAGTCTACAGGGCAGAACAAATGTATTATGTTCTTCTATCACATCAAATTGTGTGCAATTAGTATTTTTCAATAGTCATTATGCCATTTCTGAAACAATAAAACCTAGTGACCATGATGCCTGGTAGCAGATTACAGTGTATCACATCTGTAAGTTCCTCAAAGTGTCAGTTAAAATCTCTGCATGTTTTGAAATTATAATGGAAAATGTTCTGAATTTAAAACTATCTACCTTCAGGGTGCCTGGGTGGTTCAGTGGGTTATGCCTCTGCCTTTGGCTTGGGTCATGATCTCAGGGTCCTGGGATCGAGTCCTGCATCAGGCCCTCTGCTCAGCAGGAGCCTGCTTCCCCTCTCTCTCTGCCTGCTTGTGATCTCTCTCTCTCTCTCTCTCTTTGTTAAATAAATAAATAAAATCTTTAAAAAGAAAAAAAAACCATCTACCTCCAACCATATGAAGATTCTCCTGTATTAAACTTGTTTCTGGCATCAGCAAAGTCTCATGAAATTCATTTTCAAGAGAAAAGAAATCCGTCCCTGGTTCCTAAGCCTCAGATGGCCTTTCAGTCTTGCACTTAATGACAGCCCAAGAAGAGAAAATGAAGGCTGCTGTGTCTCTACCCAGGCAGTTCTATGATAGAGACTAGAGAGATGAAGATCACTCAGGGTCTCAGATGTGATAAACAAGAAAAGACAATTTATTAGTCAGCTCTGGAAAGAATAATACAACTAGGGAGAAATTAGTTGTGGTGCAAAGCTGAGATTATTCTCAAACTCTACTAGTAAATCCCAAATATTTTGCATCAACATCTTCTATGAAAGAAAGGATGTTGTTAGTTTTAAAAGAAAAACACTGCAGTTTCTGAAAGTTTAAATTCCAAACTTTCTATTTCTCCAGAAAAGAAAAACACATATTTGAGACAGATTAAAAGTCAGGGCTTTAATACAGACCATACCATTTTCTTTTGGGAAAATTGCTTCTCTTGTTCTCTATTCAATGGTTCAAAAGGTGAGGTCTTTAAACACAGGCGTTAGACATCTGTTGATTTAGCTTCCTTTCCCTCGTGTTGATGTCAAGAATATCCCAAATTTCCCATGAGGAACTTCATGTCTCCAATTCTGAACCACATGATTTAGGTGAAATTCACACACACACACACACACACACACACACACCCATAGGAATAAAAAAGACCGAAGGGAGATCCAGCTGTCATTCTCTCTCCAGTAAATTCTGTCCCTGAAGAAAACCACATACCTTCTACAGGGAGACCCCTATGTTGAAGGAGGCCATCTTCTCCTGATGGAAAACTTTCTAAACCAGAGCAGGATGTCTTCCCCACTCATGGGCAATCACCACATAAGATCTGTTTCCACTGTCTCTCCTGCCCGCTCCCAATTGAGGAAGAACCAGACGTACAAAAAAGAGAAAAATATACCTCATGATCAGTTCAAGCCTCCATTCCCACTACACTGCGGGTCCCTGAAGCCACAAGATGGATGAGGGGTTAGAGTTTAAACCAACTATGGAGTAAAGCTCCAACTGGGACAAGGCTAAGGTAAAAATACAGTTCAGGAATTTGCCCAAGATTTTATTAAGGGACAGAAAAGAAGACACTGACAAGGTATGCCTAGAGGCAATGACTAAAAGAAATAAAAATTATTTATCTTTAATATCCCCACTGAGTTTGGCAGGTTACAGATTTTCTTTTTCTTTTTTTTTTTAATTTTATTTTTTATAAACATATAATATATATTTTTCCCCAGGGGTACAGGTCTGTGAATCGCCAGGTTTACACACTTCACAGCACTCACCATAGCACATACCCTCCCCAATGTCCATAATAACCCCACCCCCCCACCCCCCTCCCCCCAGCAACCCTCAGTTTGTTTTGTGAGATTAAGAGTCACTTATGGTTTATCTCCCTCCCAATCCCATCTTGCTTCATTTACTCTTCTCCTACCCCCTTAACCCCCATGTTACATCTCCTCTCCCTCATATCAGGGAGATCATATGATAGTTGTCTTTCTCCGATTGACAAAAACCCTGATAGCACAGGAAAACAAGAAAGACCATCAAAAGGCTATAATTTTTCTTAAATCCCAGGGAGATCACAGATGGCATTAGATTTGTAGAAAAATCAGAACTGAGAACATCCCACCCCAAGAGCCCCACAGAATTCCAAAATGGATAAAAAGCAAAACTAAGTGCAGGAAATTTATTAAAGGACTGTGTTCACAATCACAGTGACAGAAGGCTAATAATCAGTGCTTGCCTAAAGCTGTGGAGATAGGGTAGACTGGATTTCAAAAGAGGCACAAGGGAACTTTGGGCAGTGATGAAAACGTTCTGTTTCTTGGTTGGGATGGTGGTTCTATGGCTTAACAGACCGTACACTTAAAATGGGTCCTTTTGTTCTTGTTTATCTTACTGGATTGTCACTAGAACTAGCAGCCTGGCTTCCTACAAATCTGACCGGTAGCAGGATGGCTTCCTGGACTGGTTATTATAGATAAAGGTCTGGTTTCCTGGCCAGGTTGTTGTAAGTTGTGGGTTAACATTATATAGAAGTCATATATGTATCATTAAGTCATTGTGTTTTTAGATATTCGGTCCCGCCCCTAGGAAAAGTTCATTTTTTAAAAGAGATTTAAGAGACATATTAATTTGAAAGGTACGAATCTTCTTTGGATTCTGATTCAAACAATTTAAGAAAAAAGAATTTATAAGACGAGTTGGGAAATACTAACATTATCTGGTATTTTGTAATTTTGAGGCATTATTGTTGAGTTGGGGTGTGGGTATGATGGTATTACAGTATATTTAAAAAGGAGAATCCTTATCTCTTATAGATTCTTACATATACACTAATGAAATTATATAATGTCTCTGGCTTGCTTCCAAATCATTTAGGGGATAGGTATAATGAAAGGGGATATAAAGGAAATGAGATTGGCCACAATAATTAGGTAATGGATGTAAGGGGCTCATTTTGTTCTTCCCTTTACTTTTTTATACACTTGAGAATTTTCATATTAAAAATTTTAGAACAACTATACACATAGAAAGAAGACCAAAAGAAAATTCAATAACATATCAAGTTGCTGATGGTTTTTAGAATTAGCATTATTGGTGATTTCCATTATTTCCTCCATGCTTTTCTATATTATCAAATATTATTTTTTAAAAAAGAAAATAAATGCCTTAGGGGTTTTCTATTTTTTCAATGTCACCCATCCTTCAAGAGTGAATTCTAGCTCTCTACCCTCCAGGAGCCTCCCTTGACCTTTTCCATGAAAGATTTGCTTCCTCCACTGAGCACCTGTGAAACTTGCAACTTCCTCTAGTCATCAGCAATTGGTGTGTGTTATCTTTGGTTATTTATTTTACCTATTTTTCTTATTGCAGTTTGGGGGTTCCCCAAGACCATGCACATGTTTATTTTTCATTAGAAGGATTCACAGGAGTCAGAAAATTCATTACATTTACAGTTACAATTTATTACAGTGAAAGGATCCAGATCAAAATCAGCCAAAAAAAAAAAAAAAAACCCTCATAGGAGAGAGTCCAGGAGAGATCAGACATGACCTTCCAGTTGTCTTCTCCCAATGAACCATGTGGACAGCCCTTACCTCTCCCAGCAATAAAGTGTGCCAATACACACAGTGTTGGCAACCAGGGAAGCTCAGCCTAGCTTTAGTGTCCAAATTTTTATTGGGGTTTGTCATGTAGGCACAGCTAACCACCTGTGTGGCTGACCTTAGTCTTCAGCTTCTCCAAACGTCAAGCAGATACCATAGGGCCCAAGCCCCACCTTCCCCCAAAGATCATACTGTTAGTATGGACTATCTGGTATGATCCACGGTCCCCAAAGCAACAGAGACCTTCTTACAAGGCAAAATATTGCAACAGCTTAGAGATTACCTCTACCAGGTAAGAGCCAAACCTTTCTTTGGGCAAAGTTAATCTTTTACTGAACAATTGTATTACTGAACATTTAGATTTTCAAACCCTTGAGAGCAGTAATATCATAAATGTCACAATATTCCTATCATTTGGCATGGGCCTCGCACAGAGAAGAAAAATGCTTATCATTGAGGTCCTTGTCCCATAGCTGCTTGCTTAGAGATGATGGGGTAAGCATCTGTTGGGGGCTAAAAGCCAGTGGAATTACAGCTTCCTCTATCAGAAATGGGTTTGATGATGACAAACCCTGCGAAATGGGAGAAAACACCGAGAATGGACTGAGAAGCGTCTGGGATGAGAATTCAAAAGGCAGAGGTTATAGTACTGTTTGAAGCGAGGTCCGCAGACCAGCCGCATGAGCATCACTGGAAGCTCATTAGAAATGCAAACTGTCAGGCCCACCCTGACCAACAGAATCAGAATCTGTATGGTAAAGCCAGAGATTTGGGATTGACCAAGATCTCTAGGGGAGTCTTATCCACACTGAAACTTGAGAAGTACCCATGGAGAAAATAGTCATGATTTCCTGACATCCTTTAGAGGAGGTAGCAGAGAATACCTCTATGAAATAGGACTGAAGAAGGTCTAAGAAGAAGCCACAAAGGAGATGAATGTAACATTGGACACTTGGACAACACAGTCACTAAGGTAAAGAGAAGTCAGTGAGTTTCACAGCTGGACAGACTGAGCTGCAGGGAGCTATTCAAAACCCACATAATTAACCAAGAAGCTAGCCAGGAACTTTATATGCTCTCATGAAAGATCAGAATGTAGAGACTTGGTAGCAAGAACAGAGAATGGATGAAGGTCTCTTAGCTTCCAAAATGAACAGTGTTGCCCAAAAGCTCCAAAGAGCCCTGTGCTATCTCTAATAAGCAACAAACTGAACTCCTACCAAGTCTAACACTCTGATCTCTGAAACTAGTAATAAAATAGAAGACAAATCAAGTATGTACGTGATAAATACACTTAAAAATATTCATCAAAAAAGAAGGTGCAATGTTTTATAAATGCTAAACCACTACTTGGCCTGAACCACTATTTGGTTGAACAGCCCACTTTGCTTTCTCCTCAAGCTCAGGTTCTCATTTGTACCCAGTTTGTTAAGAAAAGTAGACAGGAGCAGGGAAATTTCCATAACAATGATCTTCTCTCACACTGAAGACACTCTTAATCAATGAACTGACAACATAATGGACTGCTCATTAGACCCTTCAGGAATAATAAGTTTCAGCCAAGTGAGGAGGCTCAGCCTGAGCCTGAAATCAAGGAAACTACAGAGGAAGATATGAAAAAAGCCCAGAGGTTGCAGCAGATCTTCTTATAAAGGAACTGTCAGGGTGATGTACATGGCATTTTGCAGAAAATGATCACCAGCTTTGCAGGGATAACAAGTTTCCTTTAGGGTTCTTTTATACAAAGAAAAATGAAAAATGAATTTGGTGCTTTGATTTGGTAGCCTAAAAAACATGCATTCGAATCTTACACATGCTTTAAAGAGGAGGTATCAGTAAAGTATTGCTGAGTAAACAAACTGTCCCAAAACTCAGTGGCTTAAATAAAAATCAGTTATTTGCTCATGCATCTGGGAGTTGGGGGGCGGGGTGGTTGGCTAGTGACTATTCCAGTCTGCACTCAGCTGGGATGGCTCTGCTCCACATGTCTTCATGTTCCTTGGACTAGTAGATCACAGTATTCTGATGGTGATGGCCAAGGCATTAGGCCAAATGGAAAATCACAAGATCACCTGGCCAAGGCTCAGACCTGGCACTGTCACTTCCATCTCATTCTAATGGCCAAACCAAAGAACATAGCTAAACTCAAAGTCAAGAGTCAGGAAAATGTCTTCTATCTTTATGGAAGAAATCCAAGGCCACATGACAGAGAGTGTGAATACTGGGTGGGGTGAGAGTCGGGGGTCAATACTGCAATCTACTCCAGGGAAGAACAAGTTTTCCTATAATGTGTATTAACAAAGTCTCCCCATACGATTGCACAAGGTATCAATTTTTTTTTCCAATGATGCAACAATTTATTTTAAAGTGACAGGAATGCTTGCAGCTGTAAATTACCTTTCAGCCTCATCTCCATGGATGCCCTGGCTTGCATAAACCTTCCACTAGAACCCAACTGGCCAAATTATTGGTTTCCAAATGTACCCTGTAATTCTACACCTTCTTGCCTTTACTTAGATCAGTGGTTCTCAAAGTGTGGTCCCTGGAACCAGGAGCATCAACATCACCTGAGAACTGGTTAGAAATGCAAATTCTAAGTCCTTCTCCAAGACTTACTGGATGGATCAGAATCTCTGGGGTTGGGATCCAGCAATCTGTGCTTTGATAATGCACATTATCATGTGATGCATATTTAAGTATGAAAACCTCTGGCTTAGAGCATCCTTTTCCTCCCTCCTGCACTTGAAGAGGATACTTGAGTCTGCTCCTCTCATTAAGCCTAGTAATAACTCTCCAGAGAATGCCCTCTGCCACCACCTCCTCTGGCCAAGATTCTCCATTTCTCAAGCATTTATCATGTGTTCTGTGAACTGTTAATGACTTTTTCATATTACTGTGTCTTAACTTCCCAGCCCAACTGTAGATAGGTCAGCAGGCCATTTACCATGGAATTCAGTGTAGGAAGGATGTAGGTTCCGATCCCAGCTATACCCTCACTCAGTGCATGGCCTTGGCCAAGGGGCGGAACCTCTCTGAGCCTCTGTGTCCTCAGATGAACACGGGATTGATAATACTCACCCACTGGACAGCTACTAGATAGAGAGTACTTGACGCTGTGCCTGGCCCATGGTCGGCATGGCACAAGAATTCTAGGGCCAGTACTTGGGCTTCTTCATCTTAAGCATCTGACCCAGGGTAGCTGAACACATTCGACCATTCATTAAACATTTGCTCTGTTTTAAATATAAACAGGATTTCATTCTCTGGACTCTCTCCGAGTTCCAAGCTTTCATATGTCACGCATTATTCATTCTCACTTCCTTCTTTAGTCACAAGAGTAGAGGTCTGAAGGAGAGCCAAGGCCTTGGAACATTATGGCCGGTGAGCTCAGTCCAGTCCCCACCTGCCTATCTGAGAAATGTGAAGCAAAGACATTTACGAGCTCCAAATCTCGGTGGACGTTGTCTCCTGGCCTTGTGCCTCTTTTCAATTATAAGAGGCAGGGAGCCTCTTCCTCAATTTCAGAAAGGTGGACTTGTGGACATTCAGCCGTCTTATCAGTGCCATATGAGGACACAGCGATTCCCAGCATGGACGTGAACAAAATGCTAAATTACCCCAGCGAAAATCATCCCCATCAGAGAGAGGTGGACTACAGCTTTCTGAGCTGACTCCCAGGCCTTGCTGTGTTAGTCATTGTCACCCTGTACCTTTGCTAATTTCACTTCTTTGTGAAGGCCCCAGAGGTTCCAGCTGAATAGATGGGTGACTCATCTCAGGGGACAAGAAGAATTAAAATGCCCTTAATTAGAAAGGCATTTGAATTTGTCACACCTAAGAATTTAGAGATGTAAACTCTACTTAAAAACATTATAGAGAAAAGATTTGTGAATTTAGCCATAATTACTTTCATTCCATTCTCAAGAAATGCTAATTACAAAGGTAGTTTTTTTAAAGAAATCATTATATGTGGGGGAAAGTTTAATCACCATGCATTTGGAGACAAAGCATTCATTTGTGGGGAGATAACACAGATGCAAAAACTGTTTCTAGGGAACAACATCATTCTACTTTTTAAAAAAAATATATTACAGCAGCCCTGCGGGAATGTTTGCACCATGCTGAAGGATGTCCAGACACTTGGAACTGGAAGTACCAGAAAAAGAGAGAGCAATCAGTTTTTCTTTTTTTTTTTTTTTAATTTATTTATTTTTTTAAAGCCTTTTTTTTTTTAAGATTTTACTTATTAATTTGACAGAGATCACAAGTAGGCAGAGAGGCAGGCAGAGAGAGAGAGGAGGAAGCAGGCTCCCTGCTGAGCAGAGAGCCAGATGTGGGGCTTGATCCCAGGACCCTGAGATCATGACCTGAGCCAAAGGCAGAGGCTTAACCCACTGAGCCACCCAGGCACCCCAGCAATCAGTTTTTCATCTCAAAGAATATACATTGGAAGTGATCGTGTCAAACCTTACCTGAATCCCTTGCTCCCAGGAAGCAGTGATGGCTGAGAAATCCCCTGCCCTTTGTCCTTTACGTTCAGAGAAAGGGATAAGGGAAAAGGACCACCCTTCTCTAGGATAGTCCAAGCTACAACTCACCTCCGCCCTCCCTCAAGGACTCCTTTATTTTATAAAATCCCAATTTTTCCCTCTCTTCTTTGAGACATTCCCCCTTCGTTGGGCATTTTCCCTATTGCAATAGCCTGAATAAAATAATCTCAGATGTCTGGGGAACTCTGTTTTTGCTAGAAGAAAAAAATAAAAATTAAAAAATAATGATAATCAAATAAAAAATATATATGTATATATATACTGTATGTGTACACACACACACACACACACACATGCACTCATGTTTTCTCCCAACTAAAAAGCAACTAGTAAGTCATTAAATCTGTCTCTTCTTGGTGCCACTTACAAAGCTGAACATTATAGTCAAGGAGTCATGTCAATGGTATATCTACACCTAACTTCAAACCAACCTGTTTATAATCACTTTCTAGCTGGATGTTTGGCTTATGTGCACACCTGTGGGTACTGCCCATTAGAAAGCTCAGACTCAGTCATTAAGTGGCTCAGTCAGTCATTAAGTGTCTGCCTTCGGCTCAGGTCATGATCCCAGGGTCCTGGGATTGAGCCCCACATCGGGCTCCCTGCTCGGCAGGAGGTCTGCTTCTCCCTCTCCCACTCCCCCTGCCCCTGCTTGTGTTCCCTCTCTGTGTCTCTTTCTGTCAAATAAATAAATAATATCTTTAAAAAGAGAGAGAAATAGAGAAAGAAAGAAAGAAAGCTAACTCAGACCTTAGTTTTTCTGCAACTGGGAACACTTCCTGGTCTTTAAGACCGAAAGCCTACGGGTTAGTGTCCTTCTCTGGTCTGGATGCCCGCCATCTTCTGGCTGACTTCTGCAATTGCACAGGTCACCTGCTGGCAGATGTTCAAGATAAAGCCTTAGCAGCCTGAGGCTCCTTGGGGACCATCTGACTTCCCTGCCAGGCGCTACTAATGTCTGTGTAGTGTGAAAGACAGAATTCCCAGAACAATTAAGGCAATGATTTTATTCAAGCTATTGTTATAAGGAAGATGCCCATTAATGAGGAATGTCTCAAAGAAAAGAAAGGAGTCCTGGCATTTTCTAGAGGCAAGCAGGCAAGGGAATCACCCTCCATTCTTACTGAAGTCAGGAGGAAGGAAGGAGGCGGTTCTAATCTTGAGAGAGATCACCTACAGTTAGCCCTTTCTCAGAACACAGAAAGCTGGGAGATTTTGCAATCAGCCTACTTTTGAAAGCAGGGGACTCCAATAAAATCCAACATTGTCACTAGTGTCTGAGTCCCCTCCCCCCAAACTCACCAAAAGCTAAGTCCCAACTCCAGCAAGCCCTTTGCAGGCCACCATGTGCCAGAACAAAATCAGCTACTTTTAAAACAATACTTGTCAACAATGCTTTGTTTTCTTGAGGCAACTGGACTGAGCTAATTGGCCACCCTAATGGTTTTTCAGCAAACTAGCTTCCAGAATGCTGGCCCTCTTCCTCACAGCAGACCTAAGATCAGTCACACAGACCTGGTGTTTTGTCCCTTTCTGAAGACAGTGCTAAGGTCCGGGAGGGTCCTGACCTATCTCACCAGCCCCACACCACCACTCTTTCCCCAGAGCTAGGGAGCCTTCAATAAATGCCAGCTGAACGAAAGCATTTTTGATGTATACTTATCATTCACTCATCAAGCAGAATCATTTTTAACCACTCTCCAGCTCTGAAAATCTCAAGCCCGTCAGCTGCATTCATATCTTATATCCTGAGAGGAGACAACGACCAGCGGGCCTGTTTATGCTCCTGGGTGTCCTGCTCCCACACCTGGTCCTGGGCTTGTCCAATACACTGGGTGTCAGAACAACACTGGGGAAAGTCACTTGATATCACAGCAAGGACCAAAAGCAGAAGGAAAACAAAAATCTCCAACAAAAGTGCAGGTAGAGGCCCTACAATGGTCAGCACGGTATGATTGAACAGCAAAGCCCCTGCAGAAAACCCAGAGCTTAGGCATCTGTGAATGTTGTTCGAACAGCAGGAGAACCTCTCAAGGGGTTGGAAAGCTGCCCTTCCAGGACAGCATCGGAGAGAATGTTTTCCTATGTGGAAAGGAGGAGGCTGCCGGTAGCCCCAGCGGGCCTGAATAGGGGAGGCAGAGAGCTCCAGCATCACAGGACCATGGAGAAGATTTTCTTCCAGAGAATACTGGAAGGGAGCCACACCTGCCACAGAAAGCAAGCTCAGCCCTTCAACCAGGCCACAGTAACCAGCGCCTTGCGGCAAAGCAAATGGCGACAGATGGAACCACATGTAATGAGACTGAATCAGACTCAAATGACTTCTTTAACCACACAGGCTAAAGGTTATTGCCCTCACTCTGAGCAAGGAGAACTCCTAATATATATCAGACCCCACTCTTGATAGCATTGCAGAGACAGAGGATACAAATGGGATATGGGAGGACCAGGCCATGTCTGATGGGAGAACTCTGACCCCCAGCCTCTGCAGAAGCCTGCCCAGATCAGTCGGGACCTGGCCAATGGCCACCAGCTCCCAAGTCAGGACCAAGCAAAGCAGCTGTGTGAGCACAGAACAGGCCGTCCTGAAATGCTCCATTTTGGCCTAAAGATTCCTTGAAGCTGGATGGAAATGAGAATGGACAGACACCGAAAGAAGTGTTCCCAGAGCTTCCCTTATTGACTAAAGGCAGAAACTTCTGAGAAATAAGGACTGTCCTAAATCCCCCTCTCCCAGGGAAGTTTTATGGCCAAACAAGACAGAAATGTGGTGCCAAGATAGACCTGCTCAAATAACTTCGTATTTCATTTGCTTCCTCCCCATACTTACCGGCCACAGTCGGCTGCCCTTGGAAGCCAGAACAGCTTTTCCTTTGTCCCGTTACTTCTCTGCACGTGCACTGTTCTAACGGTCCCTTTTGTGCTGTTCATCATTGAGATTCCTCCTGTGTGATGTGTGCGGCTCGCATTAACAAACTGCTTTTCTCTTGTCAATCTGTCTTTCGTTAGTCTAATTTACAACGACCCAGTGGAACCTACGGTGGGGAGAGGAGGAAGATTCTTATTCCTCCCCAGTGTACTTGTCTATTGGAGTCGTTAGGAGAATGGATTTTGTAGGTATATCGTGAGGATTCGGAGAGTTTGTGCCTCAGGTTAATGCCAAGCACATAATAGCACTTTGGTAAGATTGCTATTGCAAACTATTGCTATTTTAGGGCTTGTTAGTCTCAGCTCATACTTCAGTCGCTGTCAGAAAGACCACGGCCAAAGCACACTTTTGAGTTCTGGGTATTTGCACACTTGGACCAGCTGGGCCCTACTGGGCAGGTAAAACTCGGGAGGATTCCTTATGTGGTGACGCCCACTCTGAACACTGGCCTCCTGAAGTCATCTATGATACAATTCTCTCTAGATGTGCTACATGTCACTTACCATCTAGAAAGTGAAAGCACGGAAAGTCCGTCCTCGGGTGGCCGAGTCAAAAGTGGGATCTGCAGTTAGACACAGGGAACGGGGCGGATCTGCTGGCCAGAGGGAGAAGGTAAAATACTCTGTGTCTGAGAGTGACGTGTTCTCATCGGTGACAGGTGCTGTTATGGGTGCAGCGGCGTCCCCACTCCAGGTAACAGTACGTGCAAGTCCCGGGACCTCAGAATGTGACCTTATTTGGAATTTGAGTCTTTGCAGATGCAGCCAGTTAAGATGAGGTCACCGTGGAGTCAAATGGGTCCCTACTCCAACCTGACTAATGTACGAACAGAAAGGAGAAACTTGGCCACAGACACACACAGGGAGAAAGCCATGTGAGGGCTGCAGTTCTACTGTCAGGCCAAGGAACTCCTGGAAGTCCGGGGAGAGGCCTGGATCAGACCTGCCCTAGAGCCTTCAGGGGGGCCGGCCCCACCGTCCTCTTGATGGCAGACTTCTGATACAGTCCTGTTGCTCTAGGTTACTGGTTCATAGCGCTGGGTTACTGGCAGCCTTAGCAAACTAATGCATGTGTGGAAGAGCTAGGTGCCCACACAAGGAATCTACACGGTCTGAAACCCTGCTCTACTCCAAAAGAGAAAATTAATAAAACAGGAAATAAAGCTTGCCACCAGCCTTTAATTCACTCCATAAAGCAGGACTTCCTACTCAGGAAGCATTGATGGGAGTGTGCCCTGATACAGCTTTGTGGGAGTGCAGTTTGACAGTAACTGTCAGTAAGAGGCACGTATCCTTGGGCACAGGAATTTCATTCACAGGACTCAATCCTATATACTTAGTGGCATTAAATGCACAAAGATATTTAATTCAGCATTTGTCAATAACAGCCCAGATGTGGGAGAAAAAAAAGGGGGGGTGGGAGACTTTAGGTCCTTCCATAGTCATGACCCATCCACAGAGAACAATGGGCAAAGCTTAGCCATTCCTGGGCCAATCTCCATGCTAACAATGGAAAACTTTCCAAGCCTCACTATTAAGAAGGGGGAATAGCAAATTATGCTTCAGTAAGCGAAATGGGTAACAATTCGTGTTTTTAAAAACAGTAACAGGAAAAGCAAATTATACTTCACTAGGTATTGTGCGGAACAATTCATGTTTTTAAAAAACAGGAACAAGGGGGCATCTGCGTGGCTCAGTTGAGCATGTACCTTCTGCTTGGGTCCGATTCCAGGATCTTGGGATTGACCCCAGCATCACAGGCTCCCTGCTCAGTGGGAGCTTCTCAGTGGGAGTCTGCTTCTCCCTCTACCCTTCCCCCCTGCTCATGATCTCTTTCTCTCTCAAATAAATAAAATCTTTAAAAAAAAAAAAAAAACTGTAACAAGGGCTTGAGGATGGAGGGGAAGGGAAGGAGGCTTGACTCTGAAAGCGTAGCCCAAGGGAGATCTTTGTGGGAAAGGAGCAGTTTTGTATCCTGACTGTGGTAGTGGTCCCAGAAATCTACACGTGTGATCAAATGACACAGAACTGCATTGTACTGATGTCGATTGCCTGATTTTGACATTGGGGGTGGAGGAGCAGAAAAAATTTTCCTTCTTCCTTTCTAAAAGGCTCTTTCGCTGGTCTAATAATTAAATTGATAAAGACAGATTAACAGGAGACACGTTGTATACATATGGAAGCCCTATAAAAATATAAGACTCAAAGAAGTGACCAAAGCAGGAAGCTTTTATACCTTTTAGACAAAGAAACAATACATTTGTGAAGAATGGCAAGACAAAGGGGTTTAGGCTTGGAATAGTAAATTAGTGAAGAAGTAACAACGGGTGTTTATACAACCTTCTCAGCCGTAAATTCCCTTTCTCTGGTGATAAGGATGCCTTCTACTCTCCGGTACAGGGAAGGGACATTTCACAGGGGAGATTTATTTCCTGCTTTCAGGGAGACAAAGGAGGATCAGAGTAACCTTGCACGGGCTGTTTCTCAAGTAACTTTAATTCACAATAATCACTATATCGATATCCTGGGGTGGCATATTTTATTCCCCTTCAGGGGAAACTACGCTAAGGATATAAGGGATCTCTCTGCACTGTCTCTTCAACTTCCTATGAATCTGTGGTTATTTCAAAATGAAGACTTATAAATAGAAGCATGGAATAATAAAAGATTATGTAGAACCCTGGAAAAGAGTAAAGTGATGATATGTGATATAAGTATAAATAACATATATAAATATACATGTGTGATATAAAAAGTGATGCATGTGTGTATGCATCCACGTGTGGATATGAGAGTCTATAAATGCAGAGGGAGCTGAGAGCACAGCCTGGATTATTGACATTCCTTAGTCTGGGAAAGGAATGGAATCTGGGGAGAAAGGAAGACGACTTACACTATACCTGTGTCAACTTTGGTACTGATAGACTATTTTACAACAGGGGCACCTGGGTGGCTCAGTGGGTTAAGCCTCTGCCTTTGGCCCAGGTCATGATCTCAGGGTCCTGGGCTAGAGCCCCGCATCAGGCTCTCTGCTCAGTGGGGAGCCTGCTTCCCCCTCTCTGTCTGCCTGCCTCTCTGCCTACTTGTGGTCTCTCTCTCTCTCTGTCCAATAAAAATAAATAAAATCTTAAAAAAAAAATAAAATAAAATTACTTTAAAAAAAAAAAAAAGAATTGTTCTTTTATAGAACATCCTTTGTCTACCTGGGAGGGACAATACTAACTAAACCACTTTTGTCTTCCAATCTAGAATTCAAAATAAAGAAAGGTAAGAAGGGGTTTTGGGGTGGATACCTGAAATTGAAGGGTATCACTTTACACATCAGCTCTTTGGTGAACCACCAGGGTTTTATCTGTCCCACAGGGAGGGGATTCAACACAATAGAGAAGGTACTGGGCAAAGAGGCCCCCAGGCTCATCATTAGCACGTAGGCCTCTCCCCCAGCCACTGTGATCAGGAACTGCTTCCAGCTAAAGCTTCCCAGTGTGTTTAGGGAAGAAAGTGTTTGCTAAACAAAACAATACTATAAACAAGGAAAAAGAGAACTTGTTTTGATCTACGTTGGAAAAAACGGGAGAAACTCCTGAAACCAATTGCCTACAAAGAGTAGGGGGTCCGTGTAAGAGAAAAATATTATAATCACTCCCTTTCTCTTACAAATCAGGGCTGGGGGTGAAGAGGGTAGCGAGATGGAGGGGGCGAATGTCCCACCCAGGAAAAACCTGCATTGGAAGGACTGAGTCCACTCCACACACACCTTACAGGAAGTCTCTCTTCTTCCTGCTCCCTTTGGCCGCAGAATATGCCACTCCAGAATATTCCTCTTCCGCATACGAATTATTTTGAGCTGATCCGTTTAGAGAAACTGCCGACACAGGAGAAGCTCTGAAAACAGAATTGAAGTCACACTTTTGTGAGGAAAATGGACATTAGAAAGGGGGCCTGTACAGGCCTGTACAGGAATAAGGGGGCCTTATTCCCAAAAAGAACTTGTTCTCCCAGGAGACTTATCTGAGAACTTTGTTTACCAAACATTTCCTCTGCTCACTTTCCCGTGAGCTGCCCTCCCTGCCTCGAAGCTCCGCACCCCCATCCCTTTCCTTAGCTCAGCCTCAACTGTCTGGCTGCCTGTGGAGTCTCCTCCCTTTGTGGGGTTCCCATATGGTTGTTTTCTACATGCACAATTAAATGTGGGTAATTTTGGTGATTTTTTTTTTCAC
Source organism: Lontra canadensis (assembly GCF_010015895.1). NCBI lineage: Eukaryota > Metazoa > Chordata > Mammalia > Carnivora > Mustelidae > Lontra > Lontra canadensis. The sequence continues at coordinate 1,010,243 of NW_022630997.1, forward strand.
CTGCTCATCTGTCTCTTGTCACAAGGGGGTCTCAGCCAAGAATTCAGAAGGTAGAGGGGAAATGATCTTTCCTGCCCTACGGTGTGCTCCTAATCAGGGTCCCCGCAGACCTCACACCCCAGGTGTCCCCGTGGGCAGGGGGGAAAGGAGCAATATGGGAACAGCCTGCTTCCTCTCCCCAGGGGACTTACCGGGAGTTTGGGACAATTCCCCCCTTCAGAGTGAGTGTGTCTTGGCCAGCCTTGTGCTCCTGCCACATATTTCTCTTGGGATGTTTGCTCAGGGAAAGGGTTATAGTCACTCAATCTGATGCTCAAGCCTATATGATCAACATCTTCACCCCCAACCCCAACACCGCCCCTTATCACAGCCGAGAACAGTCCTCCACACTTCTATGGGTAAGTCAAAAGGAAGGACCCCCAAACCCCTATAAAATAATGCCAGCTTTGGGCTGTAACAACTTGATGCTGTATCGCCTACTCTCTCACGACCTCAACAATCAGGATTGGCAAGAATTTCCCTTTCACAAAATTGGACTTTCTAGGAGGAAAACACAGGAGCAGGTTCTGTCCCCTCCCATCCCTCTTCTCTTTTTTTACGTTATTTCCCCCTAATGACTTGCTACATCTTGTGGGAGGCTAAAAATCCTCAGAACAACTCCAATGAGTGAACCAAAAGACAGCTTTCCCTGGATGCACAGGACATCCTCACCAAAAAGAGGAGTTGAGATATAGACAAGTGGCTGAGCTGGGAAGGACTGAGAATCAACTTTCCCAGAAAAACTGAGTATCAACTCTTAGAAAGCTAGAATTACCATTTTTTAATAGACTTCTTCCAACTTTTTCTTTATAATCATTAAAGACTGTATTGAGCACCAACTGGATCTATGCCACATTGGTCACTAAGGTGTGGCCTTTGCCCTTACAATTTCTTTTAATTAAGGTACAGTTCACATGCCATAAAATTCACTATGCCACCTCTAACTTCTAACTACGACTGTTACGCTAACCAGCTTGTACAATGAATTCAATCATTGAGTTCCCCAAAGGTATACTTTGCAACCAAGACATTTTAAAGAAGATTAAAAACAGGTGCCTGGGTGGCTCAGTGGGTTGGGCCTCTGCCTTCGGCTCAGGTCATGATCTCAGGGTCCTGGGATCGAGTCCCGCATCCGGCTCTCTGCTCGGCAGGGAGTCTGCTTCTCTCTCTCTCTCTCTCTCTCTCTCTGCCTGCCTCTCCGTCTACTTGTGATCTCTCTCTGTCAAATAAATAAATAAAATCTTTTAAAAAAAGAAGATTAAAAACAAGATACAATGCTTAAAGTCAGTGACAACTAAGACGGCATTGAGGCCTGCTGAGGCCTCCCCTAGCTGGCCCCTCTTCCTCCCAGCCTCATCTCGGACCTTCTCCCAGTGTCTGCTGGCCCTGCTCCACAGGTCTGCCCTCGGTTCCCTCCCCATCAAGACTTTCCTGCCTCGGGCTTTGCTCTTGTCATTGCCCCTTCTGAAGTTCCCTCCTGGACCTTTGCAAGGCCAGGGCCTTGCTTAAGTCACAGCCTAAATGTCCCCTCCTTGCTCTTTTAAAGTAAAGACCTCCACTCCTGTCATTCTATCTCCCTTCCAGCCCTTAGCACAATTTGCAATATCTTTTAATTTATTCATTTACACAGCTAGTCTCTGTCTTGTGCCCCCCAGAAACCAAGCTCCATGAAGGTACAAATCTGTCTAGATCATTAACAGTACAGAGAAGGTCTTCAATAATTCAAACAACGAATGAACCTACTTTCAATGTTTTCCTAGCTCAGACTGACATAAAACTCTGGAGCTTTGATTACCCATTATCTGTGTTGCTATAACAGACCCGAATTGCTTTCTGAGAAAAGTGTTGGCCCTTCTCACATATACAACTACCACCCACCTCCACCGGGCAGGTGGGCCAGCCCTCAGCTCAGGCACACGTGCTGCTCAGACTCCCCAGTTTGCCTGAAAGGAAGCCCACCCTTCCCCCACCCCACTCTTCATCAGAGGACAGAACATCAGACTTACTGCTGGCCTATACTTAGCCTCGCTCACTTAGCTGCAAGAAACAGTACTGATGGGGGTACCTGGGTGGCTCAGTGGGTTAAAGCCTCTGCCTTCGGCTCAGGTCATGATCCCAGGGTCCTGGGATGGAGCCCTGCATCGGGCTCTCTGCCCACTGGGGAGCCTGCTCCCTCCTCTCTCTCTCTCTCTCTCTCTGCCTGCCTCTCTACCTGCTTGTGATGTCTGTCAAACAAAATAAATAAAATCTTAAAAAAAAAAAAAAGAAAAAAGAAAGAGTACTGGTGGAGAACATGCCGTCCTTCCTTTTCTTTAATTTTAAATGCAACCTTTGGAGTCCGCCAGACCCTTAGAAAGAAAAATTGAACCATTTTTGCTTCCCATACAAAAGTTTGTACTAAACTATACTTTTTTACCACATTGTTGACCTACATTGGAAGATGCTATGAGAAACAACCTAGGAAGCTCATTATCACATATTATTATATATTCTATCTGAATGGTTTTGAAGATATTATTTGCTACATCGCACTGGGCTTCCTATTGAAGACCCACGGGAGAAATTCCTCATCTCTCGGTAGCAAGAATAGCCTTTCTCCGAACCACTGGTTAGTTCTTAAGCTTTTTCACGCTAGGAATCTTGTTCATTCCTGTGCTTTGGAGGCTAAGAAGCTCACAGCCACACATTTGGGGTCCTACCTTGGGCACTTTATGTACTAACCTTACTTAGGCCTTTATCAGATGTTCCATACCCTTACTTTCTTTTGACCCCAATTTCTTTACTCCTTTTTTTATCTTGTTAAACTAAACATATTATAGGAGGTTTCATATCTTTTCTGGAACAAGGCAGGAAATCTACACAAATAGAGCTAGTATTTTGGCAGTCTGCTACCTTGTTACACAAAAACTGGGCTGTGGGGTGCACTGGGGTGGCCTGACTTAAAATACAGACCTGGTAGCATTCCCAAAGTTTATTTCTGAGGTTCCTAGGGTCACCCCCAGGACTGCTGAGACTCAACCCCAGAGAGAAGTCCACAGGATGATCTGCTGGAGGAGAGGTTCCATGTTGCCAGGAACAAAGAAAACACACAATGGCCTCCAACTTGAGCACCAAGCCAAACCCATTAGATTGAAGGCCATGAGTTGGAGCTGTTCCTTTGCAACAGAGCTGCTTCTTCCCCAGCTCCAAGTGCAGACCAACCCTCTATTCCATTCATCAACCCTACAATCCCATCTCTCACCTCATTGCCCTCCAGAGCCCTTCTGCTCAAGTCCATTACCAACACACCCACAAAACCCTCAGCCTCTTCTCAGAACAGTTCCTTCTTATCCCTCCGGGAATCAGATGGCCTCTAATCATACCCCTTCCTTGAAGCCAAGACCACCATCTGAGAAAGGTCCGGGGTGCCATTAATATAGAAGATAATGTGGTACAATGATCATTCTATGTGACCATGAAGAGACAGTCCTGGCTGCAGCTTTTCCTTTTGCACTGCACATTCCAAAGAGCCTGGAGATGCTGAAGCTCTTGGGGAAAGAGACTCCAACAAGAGACTTTACCATCCCTTATGGTTTTTCACCTACTACCCTCCTGGTCACTCCTGTCCATGCACTGATGGCTTTTGGCATCTGTCATGCTCCCTTTCCCTTCCTGCCACTGTTATCATTATTCCTAGTGATTTCAACATCCACCTGGATGACCTACTCCACATTCCAACCGTCCCTTGGTTTCACAGTCTTGGCTTCCATTATCTTTTCCTTTACCAGATCAGAGCTTCAACACTGGAATCATCACCGTAATGGTGTCAGATCAAATATTCTCAAAGTCAGACCTCCAGCTCTTTGACCATCCTCTTTCCATTCACCTTCTCTAGCACTCTCTCTCTCCAGCCAAGGTAGTCATTGAGCCCACCATTTTTCCACAATCTAGAGCCCTCATTCTGTCCTCACTTCCTTATCCATCTACACTCCATAGTCAGGTACTAGAAACACTCTCTTGCAAATAGTCTTAATGCTTTGGTTGCTCTTTCCTCCCACTGTGCTCACCTAGCAGAACCCCAACCCTGTTTAACCCAAACATATAATGAAACATTTCTGGAGAGACTCACATGGCTGGGATGACTGGACTTGCTTCAGATTTTTATGACCACAAATACCAAATGTGCACGCAATGCTGACAGGCACTCATTTACGCTTCCTGAATAATTGTGCTTTCCCATTCTCTGGAATTACATCAACCAAGTCAATCCAGGCCATAAATGAGAATCTTTCCCCAGACTCTGGCTGGCCACCAATAATCACTCATATTTTGCAGGCCAGTGTGGAACCATGGCCCCTTCTGCATTTCTGGGGCTCCTTGGGGGCATCTCACATATGCTCTCGTACAGTCTTCTCAACATTATCCTCTTCACCCTTCTCTCACTGATACCTGCTTTCTAAAAACACACTTGAGGTGGCACCTCCCTGTGGCTGGCCACTGATAGGTTACCGTCCAAATAACACTGTAGTGGAAATGTGCCTTGTCTGTTCAGGGGCCCTCCCCCCACCCCTGCAGTGCTGAGAGGGCTGCAGTCAGAGCGTCCACAGACATGACACTGGGCACTTGACCCGGACCCAGCCCATCTGAGAATCCAGTTCCCCAGCAACAATGACTGGTCCACGAATGGTCACTGACCCAAGCCCAGTGACTCAGAGTTCTTCTCTATAAATAATAATGAATTTGCTACCCTGGAAAGATATACATCTGGAAAACTGGTAGCATGTCTCCTTTATAGTAGGGGAAACCAGGGTGCCTGGGTGGCTCAGTCAGTTGGGTGACTGATCCCAGGGTCCTAGGATCAGGTCATGATCCCAGGGTCAGGATTGCAGGGTCCTAGGATCAAGCCCTGCATCGGAATCCCTGTTCAGTGGCAAGCCTGCTTCTCCCTCTCCCACTGCCCCTGCTTGTGCTGTCTGTCAAATAAATAAATATATAATCTTTAAAAAGGGGAAAAAAGTAGAGGAAAGCCTTTTTCAAGAGGCCTATGAGCCAGAGAGATGGAGAACCCAAGTACCATCATGAAGGTCCTTATCCATCCAGACCTGAAGATCTGTCACTGGACTGGATAAGTCGTTAGTCCCCCTTGGTGCTCAAGCCAATTTCATGCAGGTTTCTTCTGTTTATAACCAAAACTGACTATAAGAGAGTTAGTTGTCCATACCAAGAGTGCCATCACCTGGTGCTCTCAGCAATGCTCCCTTCCAGGAGCCAAGTTGGCCGAAGCTGCCTGGTGTTTTTACCATGCCCGAGACACACTGTTCCATGCAGGCGAGGAAAGGATACCCCGCTCACTGTACCACATATTGAAGTGCGACCTGCTGCCCAGAAGCTCACCAGTTCCTACACCCTCTGCCAGCAGCCACGCACTCTACAGGTGACACCAAGTTCTGGAACCTGAAATGCAGGCAGATATGCAAGGCATAAGCCTTGCCTTCCTCCTCAGTCCAGACTTTCTCTGAGCTCCACTGCAAATATCTCTCCTCCCTCCCCTTCCAGTCGACAGCCCTCTGCCCACCTTTTGTCACACATGTGCAGACACAGCTAAACACCAGGTTCAGTTCAGTCTGCGCACACGCACACGCACGCGCGCACGCACGCACATGCACGTACTTCTAGGTTTAAAGTAATGAAGAACCACCCAGGGAGAGGATTGTAAAATGTTTTGATGGGAAGGGTCAAGAGAGAAAGGAGATCCATGCAAAGAAAATGAAGAGAAGAATAAATATAATAACTTGAATGACTTTTACAAGACTTAGAAAGGGCATTAAGTTCTTCTTGTCAAATGCCAGCCAAAAAAAAAAAAAAAAAAAATTTCTAACCACTATTTAAAAACATTGCCAAACTGTAATTTCCTATGATTGAATTCAACATCTAATTGGTTTCTGGCTGGTACCATTTTTGAGGAATTGCCCTTTGGATCGCCAAGCCTGCAGGGGGAACAGCCATGGTCATACAGAACGGCCTCCCTCCCACTCCCTGACCGCAGGCCAGAAGCCTCCATCCCATGAATTTGGAATGAAAGCTAAGAGAGGCAGCACAGCCCTACCAGGGTGGGTGTGGGAGTTATAAATGGCAGGCACTGTTGGCACCTCCTAGAGACAGTTCTAGAGACTGGGTTGCTGGCTCTTGTCTACGCTAAGGCCCAGTCACATCTCGGATTATGGATTCTGTCAAAGACCCCAACAGTTGCCCAAAGAATTCTACTTGCTGAAACCAGATCAAATGGATTTTATTACTTGCAGCCCAAAGAGGATTAATTTAAAATGACATCTAATGAGCCAAATAAGATCGTTAAAGGAATTTGAAATGAGAAGAGCAAAAGATTGCTAATTAATTAATCAATCAATTAAGCAGGAATCTGTGTTTGCAAGGGAGGAGAGGTTGCTGGAGGCTGGGTGACAGACGAGGGACCATGGGTGCAGAATTCTCCCCAAAAGCTAATCATTTCAAGGTGAGAGAAGGAGCAATCCCTTTGAGAAAGAAAACCAGCAAAGACAAATGTCTTAGGAACATGCAGAAAGGGGCCAATCTTTAAAATTGAGACTTGAGAAGAAATCAATAGATTTGTAATAAGTGACCTGCTTCTAAGAAAGTAAAGAATCAAATCAATTTCAGTTGACCCTGTGCCTACAGATCTGCCAGGGGTCACACAAGTCCAGTCGACAGCACTGTCCCAGATGGGGTCTCCCACACCTACAGCTCAGAAGCCTGTTTCCAAATATTGCACAGCTAAGAACACTTTTCCTGAGAGGAGCCCGTGAAGCAGCAGAAGAGAAGATATTTTGCAAAGTTGAGATCACTCCTCCACTGCAAAGGAAAGAAAGCACCACTTAATTTTCATCACCCGATTATCTTATTGAACATGTAAAAGACAAGAGAGAGGAGGAAACTAATGAAAGAGAAGCAGTTTTTTTCTTCTCCTCCTCCTCCTCCTCTTTCTTCTCCTTTTTCTTCTCTTCCTCCTTCTCCTTCTTCTTCTTCTTAAGGTTTATTTATTTGAGAGGGAGAAGGAGAGAGAGCAGGAGTGGGGGAGGGGGAGAGGGACAGGGTCCTCAAGCAGACTCCACGCTGAGCACAGAGCTCAACCCAGGGCTTGATCCCAAGACCCTGAGATCAGGACATGAGCCAAAACCAAGAGTCAGTTGCTTAAGTGACTTTGTCACCCAAGTGCCCCAAAGAGAAGCAATTTTCTAAAATTAAAACAAAAAATTACCAATGTCCAGAAATCTGACCCCATAGTTCCTGAGTGTAAAATAAAGCCTTTCTGTGACTTCCTGTCACCTATGGATGGAGTCCAAGGTCTGGGTGGCCCTTACCACTTTGCCACCTTCCTCTGTCATCACCCTAACCTTACAATTTTCTAGGGACTGGGTTCTCTAGAAAAGACCAGCAACACTAAATGCTCAAGGTTCTCCAGGTCACCACAATGATCCATCTCTGTTCTCTGTGGTCAGCCTCCAGCTCATCTCCTAGATTTGTTTTTTGTTTTGTTTTGTTTTGCTTGGGGGGGGGCGGTCACTGTTCTTCTCACTTCAAATTCCTCTAAAAATCAACTTTGCCTCTTTAAATGTATCTTCTAATTAACACTCTCTGTGCCGCAACTCATAAAAATTGCTTGAGCTCCCCCCAGGAGACAAAATCCACTGTTCACTATTCAGGTAAGGGTAGTGCCCTCTCCAACCCCAGCTGGCTCATGCACCTGCTTCATGTCTTCAGCCCTCGGATAATGGGTCTACCCAGGAAACCTTCACAGGCCTGCTGGGTTAGGTGCTCCTCCTCTGCGCTCCCACTGTGTTCTGCACATTTAGACTGTGAGCTCCTTGAGGACATGACACAGACTATGGCCCCCTGTGTCAGAACTCTGCATGGTTGGCCTTGGGAATTTGATACATGTCTGCTGGACACATATACGAATTATTGAGAAGGTAAATTCTTGCTGGTGACCAATGTAATGGTTATTAATCATTGACAAAAACATTTTTTAAATTGTTGAACAGTGGGTGCCTGGGTGGCTCAGTGGGTTAAGCCGCTGCCTTCGGCTCGGGTCATGATCTCAGGATCCTGGGATCGAGTCCCGCATCGGGCTCTCTGCTCAGCAGGGAGCCTGCTTCCCTCTCTCTCTGTCTGCCTGCCTCTCTGCCTACTTGTGATCTCTCTCTGTCAAATAAATAAATAAATCTTTAAAAAAAATTGTTGAACAGTTGTTCTTGGCCCGTGGAATCCTATTTCTCAGCCGTCAATGTCAGTCAACTTCATAACACATTCACCCCGCCTCCAAAGTCTCTGGAACCCTCCCCTCCAGCAAAGCAGATTTTCCGTTTGAATTTAGGGTTGCTCCACTCACCAACATTATGCTACTCTGGAATGTAAGGCCACACTCATTATTGTGGACTGGATGTTATCTGGTGACGTGAACACTTAATTAGAAACTATCTCATATGTTTCCAATCTCAGCATGTTCTTCTTGAAAGACTGAATGGCAATTATTTAAATAACAATAATAAACACCTTGTACAGAACCACACTTAAGTAGTTGGGATTGGGCTAAACATTTCACACATATGATCTCACTTCATCCTCCTGGTAACCCTGGGGAATTATGATTATTTTATAATGGGGGACTGGTGTCCAGAGAGGTTATTTGTTCAATATGACACAGATGGTAAGTGGCCGAGCCCACGACCAAGGCTATCAGATTCTAAATCACCCACAGGTCACATCCGTGCACACCTCCGAAAATGACGGACTGAGCATGGATTCAATGAACACCCAGAGGGTGGTGAGAAAACCAGCTAAGGACAAGAGACAGTGTTTCATTATGTTCCCACACAACTTTTTTGTTGCCCTAAGAATATTCGTTTCTTTCATTGTTCTCTTGTTATGTGTCATAAAGCTGGAAACCGGAGCCCAAGGCTAGGAGTGATGGAGAGAGCATTATTCCTTACTTCTCCACTGGAATTTGGCATAAAACCATATATCTAAAACCACATTAGGAATCTCTTGAAAGCAATAAGTTTGCAAACTACATTACCAGCAGCAAAGCAAACCACCTTGGGGTTCATGAGGTCTGCGTTCTCCGAGACTAGAACGTAACTATAAATCACGGAGATATATGAGGATAAGGAAGGCCTCTGGACACGGTAGACAGGGGCAGTGTTCTCTGCCGCCCCCATGGGCCTCCTCTGGATACAGCAATGCTCTAACAAGTGTCCAGTGAAACTTCCATCCAGACTGAACGGCAAAATGGTCAAAAAGCAAGCACAACCGGGGCTGAGCATGCTGTCCGCTCGACCGGTTCTCACCAGGGTACATTTCTCCACTGGGCCAGGGGAAAAAAGTTCTAAAAGTGCTGAGCGCAGGTGTTTTAAATGGATGGAAAGAATATATCAAAATTTAATGCTGGAAAATAGGTCAGCTCCTATTTTTCTTCCAGAAACAAGTCTCAATGGTAAGGCCTTGAATGTGCCACACACCGAAAAATATTGCCACTCGAGGACTCACACCTGAGGTCCAAGGGTTTCCTCCATCTTTGACTTTCCGTCTCCGTAAGTGACAGGCAATGTGGTTTACTTGTAGAATTTCGCTGCAGATTGCTTGAGGAAAGTTGACTGGAAAGAAATCTATTGAAAAAAGACAAATGTACTGTGAAAGGCAAGTACATCAATGAGAGGAAATGTCCACGTTCCACGGAACTACAGAAGATTTTTTTAAATGGTAGATGTGAAGCAAGGCAGGGCTGGAAATATTACTGTATATTACGCCTTGTCTAATTAATCTTAAGAACCAAAGTGAGTTCAAGGTGAGAAAGCAGAACTGTTCCAGGCCTCACCACTGACTTGTCAATTAACAGGAACTTTCTTCTCTGTCTCCTGTAGAGGTGCCATTATTGTCTTACTATATGTACCATGGAATGAATGACTCTTCCAACAAAGAACGCCGCCATCATATGAGTTCCCACATTAATGTCCTTTCCTCTTGTGTCCCATTTACACATAACCCTAGAGGCAGAATACAGACTGCTGGTTGCCAGGAGCTGAGGGGAGGAGAGAACAGAGAGGAACTATTTATTGGGCACGACGTCTCCTTGTGGGGTGTGGAAAATGTTTGAGACTTGATAGAAGAGGTGATCGCACAACGTTGTGAATATACTAAATGTTACTGAATTTTTCACGTTGAAATGCCTAATTTTATGTCCTGTGGATTTCACTTCAATAAAAAAAAAAATCTGGAATAAGAAAAAAGCATTTATTTTATGTCTTTTTAAAAAATGCCAATGGAGGGGCACCTGGGTGGCTCAGTGGGTTAAAGCCTCTGCCTTCAGCTCAGGTCATGATCCCAGGGTCCTGGGATCCAGCACTGCATCGGGCTCTCTGCTCAGTGGGGAGCCTGCTTCCGCCCCCCCTTCTCTCTGCCTGCCTCTCTGCCTACTTGTGATCTCTGTCAAATAAATAAATAAAATCTTTTTTTAAAATGCCAATGGAAATGTTAATACTAAAAGTAAGAGTTAGGACTGTGTGATAAATGCTTCTAATAAAAACAAAATTATGAGAGCAGGCGTCCTGTCCTCCAAAGCACTGAAGAGTGATGCATAAAATCTTTCAGATGGGTCATAATCTTCTAAGGAGAAATGGATTCAATCAAAGAACTGTGGGTTTTGTTGAGTGGGGGACTCTCCCAGTCACAATGGTCTATCCACCACACCCAGGCAAAAAAAAAAAAAATGCAAATGAGGACCCCCCTCAAGGTTCTTACTTTAAGGGTGTGGTTTGTTATGTCTGCCTCGTGTTGAACCCTTTGGGGATGGGAGATCAAAGCTGTCCGCCCCCACCCGATGGAAGCACTGTACTCTAAGGCAGTCACCTGCTCATCTGAAGGCATCAACCTGTCCCCATACTCAGAGGCCAACCTCCCAACAGAGAGAGACAGACCCAAGTTGTGTTCAGGTTTGTTTTTTGTTTTGTTTTGTTTTTTAAGATTTATTTGAGAGAGAGAGAGAGTGCGCATGAGTGCGAGAGCACATGGGTTGGGGAGGGGCCGGGGGGAAAGGGAGAAAGAATCCTCAAGCTGACCCCTGCTAAGCCCAGCACCCAACATGGGGCTCAATCCCATGACCCCAAATCATGACCTGAGCCAAAACCACGAGTCACACACTCAACCGACAGCCACCCGGGTGCCCCTGAGGCAGACTTGAATTTTAGCCAAATCAGGGAAGGTGAGGACACTAGAAAGTTCACTTGTGCTGTTTCAGTCTCCGCGAGATTTGCCTCATAGCTTGCCTGCGCAAAACCCTAATCTGAGAAAAGATTAACCTAACTGGAGTTTGAGCCTTTCCCAGGGAATCGTAAACGGCTCAGGCTGGAATGTCTTGTCTGGGACTTGTGAGGTTATCTGCCCGAAACCCCTGCCCTCCCCACTAAGGGAAAGTGACTTTTCCTGAAATAATCCTTCTCTTTTACGAATAACTTCCTTATGCCACCTCATTTCTGCCTACAAAAACCTTCTATTTTGTACCCGTCCTCAGAGCATGCTTCCGTGGGTTAGGCGGGGTGCTGCCTGACTCGTAGAGTTGAATACAGCCATTTAGATCTTTACATTTACTTGGTTGAATTTTTGTTCTTTAACAAAAGCTACTATAATGAGTAATCTATCCATTTTGAATCCCCGGCCATTTCTCCCACCCCTTCTGTCCTCAGAAAGTAATACTCTAGAATGTGAAACGGCCCTCAGCCCTCAGAACCCGACCTTTACAGCTCACCTGCTTGTAACCACCGACCTTTACCCCACATCTTTCCTTCTGCTCCTCCTTCCAGCTTATCTCTTAACTCTCCCAAAAGACCTGAGGGGCATAACATCCCAGGATGGAAACCCAAACTACGCTCCCCAGTAAGAACTGCCCCAACAAAGAGTTCTGGTGGACCCAGACCACCCAAACCAGTTGGAACTCAATCCCCGACTCACGCCCCCACAGATGGGCCATGGAGCCACCAGAGTGACCAAGTTACCTTTACCTCATTAAAATACTAAAATCTCCACCCAAGGAGGAGCCACCGCCTCACTTACATAACATACGATGTATCTGTAGTTCTGTTTCCTCTGGGCGCACATGCACCCTTACGCCAGCTTCTACATAGAGTGATAAGGCTCCCCTATCTAACTCTTCAACCTCACCCCAAATAAAAGGGACCTGTTCACCCTGCTTGGGAGTCACAGCTTTGGAAGTTATCCCTCCCACGACCCCCTTCTGTGCTGCAAATAAAAAGAAACTTCACAACTCATCCTGTGCAGTCCCTCTCCGTGACTCACCACGGAGCAAATGCATGGTAGTCCGGTTACAAAACTGCTTGACTCGTGAAATGATTTATCAAAACATGAACAGAACTCTGCTGACCATCATCAGAAAGGCATGGAATTGGCCTAAGCAAAGTCAAAGCCGAATCGGGGACAGAAACAGTGAGTGCCTTTCCTAGTGCAATTCTTTCCACCTGGGATGATCTAGGCGCGGCACCTAACACACCGCCGTTCCTTCCACCTACTCTTTCCAAGCTGAAAACGTGCATAGGACAGTGGCTGGAAAACATGCACATCCAAGCGCCCACAGAAAGGAATCCATGAGCTATTACGCCCGGTTGGAAGCCGGCACTGAATGCAAACCTGAAAGCCACATTTGTGTGGCATCTTCATTTAGAAATTCCTGCATACTGCAGGGGACACAATCTCATTTGTCAGTGTTGACAAGAAAACATACGTGCTTATCCTCAAAATGACGGTACCTGGGGGCTCCTTTTCAGCGATGCCGGCACAAAAGGCACCGCAATGCATACACTGGGAACTGTTTGGGGTTTCCAACCAAATCTCCTAGCGTTAGCTCCCTTGAGAAGAAGGGAGGAAATGAACCAAGAAAATAAATATTTGTACATCAAATTGATAACTAGAAAATCAGTAAACCCTAAAGATTGGATACCATTCTATTTGTCTTCCTCTCCTCACTCTAGAATTTTCTGCACATCTTTATGGAGGAAGCAGGGAGGGAACCCCTTAAAATAGTAAACTGCTGACAGTCCATTTCTACTTGCCTCAAGCCACGACCAGCACAGCATTCCGCTGTTTACGTATCTCCATGCACGTCACATAACACCAGAACAAGAGGGTTTTGCGCTGAGATTCTTAACCAGAGATGGACTACCTGAGTTTGTGAGCTCTCTGGAATTTTTACAAGATGTTGTGTTCACCTGCGACGTCTAAAGGAAGGGCCGAAAATGTCCCTGGGCTCTCAGAGAGAGCCCGGACCCAAAAACCCTGTGGACTCTTTATTTTAAAAGGCTCCCCCAAGAGAGAGATTGAATGACTGAGCAGAACCTCATTTTGATTTAGCCCTGGAGTTGCCGTCATCTTCACTGTATTCAGTTTCCCTGCAAGGTTTGTTCAACCCATTTTTGTTATGCCTGCCACGTGCCAGAATGAAAGGCCGGGCGGAAAACCACTGCAAAACTCGAAGCCAAAAAATGACGCAGACATTACACGAGAGAACTCACAATGCAAAACCAGATCAGATACATTTTTCAAGACAATGCTTGCTCGGGGTCAACAATGCCGGAAGTTGACCTGTCCCGCTTGAAATTTGAATTCAGATAAACCTCAGCTGAAACGAACCTCTTAAACCCTGCAGCCTTCCTGGAGTATAAACCACACAGGTAGGTAAATCACCGTGAAGGCTACAATTTAAAATCACATCCCATGTCGACAGGTATTCCCAAAGAGAAACTAAGTCATTAACATGTTGTAGTTTCCTAAAACTCCAGTCCTACCTACAATTTTTTTGCACAAGCTACTGTTGGTTTGTCTCCCACGATTCCAGGAGGAACTAGTTTTGTCCTCTGGAATCTACTCAAACGAGATTCTGTCTCATCTCACACAAACCCAGGAGGCACAAGTGACATCCATGTGAGCATTATTTAAAAAGCCAAGTTCCAGGGACACCTGGGTGGCTCAGTTGATTGGGCAACTACCTTCAGCTCGGGTCATGATCCCAGAGTCCCGGGATCTAGTCCCGCAGCAGGCTCCCAGCTCCACAGGGAGTCTGCTTCTCCTCCTGACCTTCTCCCCTCTCATACTCTCTCTCACTGCCTCTCTCTCAAATAATAAATAAAATCTTTAAAAATAAATAAAATAAAATAAAATAAAAAACCAAGTTCCAGCATAGTGAATCCAGGTCCTGATCCTCAGAGGGTAGGTCCCACAGACAACCCCACCCCCAGTCCCAATGTGGTTCTCTGGTTGGCTGCTGAGAGATTATCTAGGACTCAGAGATGTTCCAGTTCACACAGAAAGAAGAGCCTGATGGGAATTGGCAGTGTGGCAGTCGCAAACCCCACACGTCAAGCCCCAGGCCATTCTGAAAATGTTTCACCCCATTTTACGGATAAGAAAACAGAGGTACATATATACCCATAAAGTGACTCACAGTGTTCTTCCCACTCTGATGACAGGTAGTTGGAAGAAAGGCAGGCAGGGACAAGGGCCTTCCAACCCACAAGAGGAAACCACCCTTAAATGGATTTTACACCACCGGGGAAGGAGCACTCCACCTCCTCCCGTGTGATAGGTAGATGACAAAAAACTGACTGGGTGGCAGGTGAATGGAGGGTTAATCAGATTAACAGCTCAGCAACAAGTTCCAAAAAAACCCCTAGACTTAGAAACTCAGGTGGCTCTGTCAAATAAACAAATAAAATCTTAGAAAAAGAAACAAACAAACTTGAGTGGAAACACTTTTGGGTCCCCTCCCTCTTCAGGAGCTTTGTACTATCACTCAATAACCTTTGCTTTGCTGCCCACCCCTCGGTCTGGCCCACCTCTCCCTTCTTTGAAGAAGAGGGTGACCAAGAACCTCAGGCTCTAAATGAAAAGAAACGCGGTAACAATTCCTCCATGACTATGAACCACAGCGATGAGTCAGCCCTCAGGCAAAACTGCCAGATCAGCCGCAGGCAAGACAGTGAGGCTGGCCACTTTGGGTTTTTCTTCCCCTCACCTGGGCCAGGCCCTCCCCTTCCCACTTCTCCACCCCCAGTCAACAGTCCTGCGGGAAACCCTTCTTCCGGCCGCCCACTGGCCCCCAAACCTGCTCCACCACCCCACCACCCCCGGCTGTGTCCCTGACTGGCATGTTCTCTGTCACGTCCAGGGGCCGCGGAGTTGTCCTCCCCAACCTGCCCTTTGCCCCTTTCTCTCCCCAAGTAGCATGTGCTGGTCTTCGCAGTGACCCTCGTCTCTGCTTCCCAATGGCAAGGAGGGAGGGCGCGGCGAATCCCCTCCCTGCCTTTAAGCCTGGGGTCCCGTCTCGCTCCTGCCAGCCTCTCCACCACTCAACACCAGGTACCAGCTCCTCTTCTTCCTCTGCCTCGGACCGGCTAATGAATGGAGAAAGCAGCAGCTCGGGCAGTGGGGGCAGCGAGGCTGGGAGCTCTCCAAGGAACAGGCTCTGCAGGACGCCTAGGGAGGTGGCACTTCCAGAGTTGGTGGGGGCCGAGCCAACGCAGCAGCTGCCTGACCCCCCCCCCCCAGGCCCGCGGCCCTGCGCTGTCACCCCTGCAGCAGCCCCGCTGGCAGACTTTTGCATCTCATCAGACCCGCTCCTGGGCCAGAAAGGCAGGTGGCAAAAATTAAAAAATGAAGGACAACCCCCTTCCGCCACCAAGAGAGAGAAAGAGAGAGAGCGGGCAAACCAAGAAACAGACTTAACTGTAGAGAACACACTGATGGTGACCAGAGGGGAGATGGGCGGGGGGTGCTGGGTGAAACAGGTGAAGGGGATTAAGGAGCGCACCTGCTGTGAGGAGCACCAGGTGATGTACGGAAGTGCTGAATCCCTATATTGCACACCTGAAACTAATACTATACTGTCTATTAACTGGAGTTTAAATAAAAACTTAAAAAAAAAAAAAAAAAAAAAAAAAAAAAACGGACAACCCAGGCAGGCCCCGTGCAGGACTCTCCGCCCCCAGTAGCGAGCTCTTCAAAGGCGAAGGCAGCGGCGCTGGGTGGGGCTCTGTCTTCCGGGAGGGACCGTGAGCAGCCCGCAGAGATTGGAGAAAGGTGTTAGTCACCTTCGTCTCCGGAGGTCTGGACCGCTCCCAGCTCGGACCCCGCCCTCGGGGATTCGCACCCCGCTCGGGCGCCACCTGCTGGCCGCTGCGCGCACGTCCGCTCCGCGTCTGTTGAGGTCTAATTGGAACCGTAGCCTGTTGACAGATTGGGGACTTTGGGGACAGTTGGGTGAGACCGAGGCTGAGAGCCATGCGTGCTAGAGTAAGCACTAGAAGAAAAGGGCTTCTTCTTCCTTGTGTGGGCTGCGTCCCTCCAGTCACAAGACAGCACTACATGTCACTTAACAAAGGCACAAAGCGAAAGATGTATTCTTGTGCAATTGGCCCATTTCAAAGAGAAAACAGGGTTTATTCACATGATACACAAGGTCTGAATAGAATGGTCTTGTTTACTCACCAGCTAAGATTCTCAGCCTCAGTTGTCACTGCCAGACAAAACCCAAAATTCTACAAGCTATGTTAAGAACAGTCCCTCGAAGAACAGTCCCTCGCTCCTCCCCAGCTTGTGTTCATACGCCACAGAAATCAACCTAACTTCCAACCTTTTCGAACACCGAGAATTGAGAACAAGAGAAAGTAACTATACAGCTTGGCAACCCCTTCTTATGAGTTGAATTGTGTCCCCCCAGAACTCATATGGTCAGGTCCTAACCCCCAGTACTTCAGAATGTGACCTTATTTGGAAATAAGAGTCATTCAAGATATAATTAGTTAAGATGAGGTCCTGCCGGATTAGAGGGGAACCATAACTCAATATGACTGGTGCCATAATCTAAAGGGGACATGAGGACACAGACATGCACCCAGGGAGAAGTCCCCGTGAATGTGGAGGCAGGGTTTGGGGTGATGTGTCCACAAGGCAAGGAATGCCAAAGATCACCAGCAAACCCCCAGAAGCCAGGTCTGAGTCCTGGAACAGAGTCTCCCTCCCAGCCCTCAGAAGTTAACAACCCTGCTAATACCTTGATCTTGGACTTCTGGCCCCCAGAACTGTGAGACAATTTCTGTTGTTTAAACTCCCCTGTTTGTGCTACTTTGTTGTAGCTGCCTAGCAAACTAATACACACTTCCACAGCAAGAAAGCGTAGAAGGGTTATATGGAGAGTGATACGTACTCAGTGATCCATGAATATACATGTATTTGTTCCACAAAGACTTTAGGGTACCTGCCTTGGGTAGATACTGGGTTCCATCCTGGGGCTACCAGGACCCACCATACAGGCCCTCAAGCCTTTGTACTAAATGCCTCCCACCAGGATGAGTGTTTGGGAAGGGCAGGGGAGCTGTGAAGAGCTCAGACACGGCCCAAGAGGGACCTGCATGTAACCAGCAGCAGCTGCACATGACTGCAGAGAGCCAGAGGTGGCCAAGGTGACAGATGCCACACCATCAGGAGTCTGGCATTGGCAAAAGAGGCTCTTGCCATCTTTATATGCCCACAACAATGTTGCTGCTACAGAATTATAAAGGGGAAACATCCTCTTGTAGCAACTGGCACGACAACTTCTCTTGTTGAAAAAAGATATCTTGGGGTGCCAGGGTGGCTCAGTGGGTTAACTATCTGCCTTTGGCTCAGGTCCTGATACCTCAGTCCTGGGATCTGGCCTATGTCAGGCTCCTTGCTCGGCAGGCATCTGCTTCTCCCTCTCCCTCTGACCCTCCCCCTTCTCGTGCTCTCTCTCTCTCTTTCTCAAATAAATTAAATCTTTGGAAGGAAGGAAGGGAGGAAGATAGTAAAAGATATCTTGGGGCAGCTGGGAGGCTCAGTGGGTTAAGCATCTGCCTTTGGCTCAGGTCATGATATCAGGGTGCTGGGATCGAGCCCCACGTTGGGCTCCCTGCTCAGCGAGGAGACTGCTTCTCCCTCTCCCTCTTCTTCTCCCCTGCTTGTGCTTGCTCTTTCTCTCTCTGTCAAATAAATAAAATCTTTTAAAAAAGAAAAGAAAGGAAAGAAAGAAAAAAAGATATCTTGCTAAGAATTTGGCTTGGGAAACTATGGTGAAACCCCAAAGGTCATTAAAATGCTTGCAGGTGAGGGCTGGGTATATTAACCGGGGTTTTTCATCCGGCAGAGCCAGGGAGGCTGAGTTCCGCACAGGGAAGGAGAGACCTCTAGTGGTCGGGCAAGAGAGAGAAGAGATGGGGACAATATCGAACCCTCTAATTGGGACTTTTTAATTATTTATGGGGGGGGTCCTTAAAGTCCCCCTCCAGTCTCCCCTGGGAATTTTTTGGTGACTTCCCCGTTGCTCCCTGGTGCTTTGAGGGCTTAGTGGGGCAACCAAATGAAAAGGAAAAAGGAACAGTTGACAGTAGCTTAGCCCAGAAGTTATTTTATAATATTTTATCATTGCTCTGATTGCAAGGCATGTGCACAAGGAAGAACACAGTATGATTCCATGTAAAAACTATTCCCTGACATAACAAATTCCCAGGATGGCAATACATTTGCTACATTCTTAAACTGGTCCCTCTGGGCCAAGGAGGCTTACCTTACTCAGATCTTACGAATACCATCTAAGATGTGGAGTATCCTGCCCATTTTAAAGATGAGGAAAGAAGGCTCAGGAGAGCCCACGTCACTTGCCAAAGAGTGCACTTGCCAAAATCCGTGGGACCTGGAGTCTCACCTGGGGTACCCTCTGCTTCAGGTCACGCCTGCCCAGCTCCTTCATGCCCCCACGGGCAGTCCGGCAAAAGGGGAATTGCAGACCGTGTTGCAATAAGCATCCCAACAAATTTTCTAGGGAAAAGAGGATAGTTGGAGTGATTATAAGATTTTTCTAACATGAAAGACCCTTGTGATCTTGGACTTTGAAGTCCAGTTCTCTCCATTGGATCACATTCCCGGAGGTACTGCTGACCTTGTCCTCTCACTTTTAAACCCATATACAGAGGGGTGCCTGGGTGGCTCAGCCAGTTAAGCGTCTGCCTTCAGCTCAGATCATGATTCCGGGGCTCTGGGATGCAGCCCCTTGTCAGGCTCCCTGCTCAGCCGGGAGTCTTCTTCACCTTCTCCCTCTGACCCTCTAGCTCTCGCTCACTCGCTTTCTCTCTCTCAAATGAATAAATAAAAAATCTTCTTTAAAAATCTCATAAACAGGGGTGCCTGGGTGGCTCGGTGGGTTAAGCCTCTGCCTTCGGCTCAGGTCATGATATCGGGGTCCTGGGATCAAGCCCCACATTGGGCTCTCTGCTCAGCGGGAAGCCTGCTTCCCCCTCTCTCTCTCTGCCTGCCTCTCTGCCTACTTGTGATCTCGTTCTCTGTCAAATAAATATATAAAATCTTTTTTTTAAACTCCCATATACAGAAAGATGACCTCCAAAAGTCGCTTTTGTCACATCTGCCCAAATTTCAGTTCACAGAGTGATGACTTTACAGTCCAACAGAGCCCAAATTTTTCCTTAAGGGGCTGAAATCCACTGAATTTCCAGTTTTTTATGTTTTATGGTTTTGATTCTAGACCTATTAAGAATTGCATTCGGTCTTCAGCCAGCTGAATTATATTTTCTTAAAGTTCATGAACTGTGGTTTATATACAATAAAATTCTATACAGCTATTAGTGCAGTAGATCTGTAATACTGAGAAGAAAATACGTCTACAGTATGTCGAATAAAACTAAGGAGAACAGTATATATTACAGGTGCATATTTTTATTTTTAAAAATAAAAGATCATCATGTGTAAAGAGGTACATATCTTTCACACAACCACACAACAGTGAAAATTGGGAAAGAATTCCCAAAGGACAGGGAGTTCTGTGACCAGCTTTCCACTGAGCATCAGAACAGCCTGAGAAGTTGCTACTCGGCCAATAGGCAAGCCAGGCAGGTATGGTCAGTCTTCGGCTCACTAAGAACTGTTACCACGAACCCTGGATTTCATCAACAGTTTTTGGCATGTGTTGAGATGGTCCTAAGACTTCCCTCCTTTAATATGTTAATATGATAATTTCTATTAACTGATTTTATAATGTAAAGTCAAGTCCAACCCGTTCATGATTTACATTACATTAATTGATGAGGGATTTTGCTTCCTAATATTTTCATTAGGATCTTTGTAACCATATTTATGAGTAATTTTCCTTTCCCATTCAGTCCTTATCAGGTTGTGGAACCAAAGCTATCCATCTCTCAAAAAGCAGTATTGTTCCCTCTTCTTCTATAATCTGGAATAATTTGTATAAAACTGGAATGATTTATTTCTTGAACGTCTGGCAGGGCTTGTCAGTAAAAACCATCTGGGTATCATTTGTGGGGAGATTTTTAACAAATGGTTTCATTTCCTTAGATTAGAACACTATTCAGTACATATTTCTTCTTGAATCAATTTTGGTAGGCTATCTTTGTAAATTTTTTCATCTCATTTAAACTTTAATTTTTATAGGTTTAAGTGGTTTACATTATCTTATTATATCTTAATGTCTACTTTTCTCATATTTTTCATTTCTAATATTGTGTTTCTCTTTTTCTAGATCGTTCTTACCAGAAATTTGAAAATTTTTTTAGTCTTTTCAATGAACCAAACTGGCTTTGTTGATCCTGTTAAAAATGTGTTTCTATTATTATTGTTAATATCTGTTCTTGTGATATTGCTTCCATCATTCTGATTCTTCCTATGAGTTATACTTTTCCTCTACTAACTTAAGTTCAATAGTTAGTTCATTAATGTTGAGCCCTCTCTTTGTAGTACATTAAATATCAATATATTAAATATGAGATATGTTATTATATGTTATTATATATAATATATAAATATATTTCTATTTCTATGACATAGAAATATAAAAATAAACTATTTTAACATATTATATTAAATTCGATTAAATATGGTATATTAAATATTTAACCCTATCTATTTCATTCTAAGAAACACTTCTTCACTCTACATTTTTCCAGTTCTTCATGCACTTTTTAACCCAAGGAGCTGTGGGGCATCCTGCTGGATAAGGCTGAGACATGACGGCCTCCAGAGTTTCCACCAGTGGTCCTCAAGTGCTATGCCAGACCCGGATGTTTGCCCTCCCTCTTCCTTGCTAACTGACCCCCAGTTGTGTTCAAGTATGGAGGGTCCTTGGCTTCGTGGACTGTCCCTACCCAGAAGAAGAAATGTTGTTCGTAAGATCTGAGTGGGAATCCAGTTTCCTCTGCAGTGATTGGTTCAAAAGTGAACATGTGACCCAATCTTGGCGTTAGGATTGGGGCAAAGTCAGCCAGGGGTGGATATGAGGGAATTGGGAGACAAGTTTTCCTTCCTAGTGAAAACAGGTGCAGGGGAGAAAAACGCTACTCCCCTTTTCTGAATGGTGGTGTGTGCAAAAGTGGGACCTCCCAAGGATATTCTGCAACCCTGAGGGAAACTGTTACCCACAAGCTGAGAATGGCAGAGCTGGATGGTAGAAAGCAACAGGGCGCCATGATGTCGTTGAAGCCCCGTGTCTGCATGTCTTGTCATGTAAGATAAGCTCTTTCTGACCAGGTCTTGTTATTGGCAGCCGAAGGTGTCCTGCAGGAGCCCCACGAGGCCGGCCTCCTGCCTGTTTCGTGTCACTTGATGGCAGAGAGTTTGTCAGTGATCTTGCAATGTGGTCTTCCAACACTTGCAATGAATCAGGCAACTGGAAACGATATTCGTGTTCTTACAGTCCTGCTTACATCATCTTTGGAAAAGGACAGTATTCTACATTGTTCCTTTGTTCTTAGGAACTCAAGAAAGTTTTTCCTTTGTAAATTCATAGTCAAAATGATGGATGGTCAGAATAAGCCTGAGTGCAAGAGAAAAAGGAATGCACCGAGGTGCCTGCCATTGTGACCACCTGCCATTGCGGCCATCCAGAGCAGACTTTGGAGAGTCATGCTGCTGCAGGTGAGGCATCTCCACGTGGTCTGGAAGATGGGCACTGTCCCCACGCACACACCCCATCCCCACTAAGCAAAATCAGGTGCACTGAGGAGATCTCAGCCGAGCACTCGCTTCTGTGGGAGATGGCATTTCCATGTAAGAACTGTTTTGCATAAGATCTTCTAACGATATCTTTAAATTATATTATTTAGGGTCCTCTGGTTGCAAATCACTAAAAAAATGATCTCACACGAGGTTATGAAGGGGAAAAGGGGAGCATGTGGTGAATGGTTCACATGAGCAAACCAAAGGAAGGTGTGTCTGGATGTCAAGATTTGAGCACCAACAGGACCTTCTCCTCCTCTCTCTGGTGGAGACACATCTCCAGTGTCTCAGGAAAGCTCCTCCACAAGGCTGGAATCGTGGTGTCTAAAAGGCCCATCACAACTCTCTCAAGCAGAAAAGTGAGAATGTCCTCCAAACGTTCTAGTTAGAAGCTGCAGGTGGGGACTCAGACAGGCCCCAGGTTAGGTGACATGGTTAATTTTGGACCAATCACTAGGAGAAAGAAGGTATTGTGGATTGAACTGTGTATCCCAGAAAGACCTGTTCAAGTCCTAACTCCTGGTATCTGTGAATGTGATCTTCTTTAGAAATAAGGTCTTTGCAGATGTAATCAAGTTAAGAGGAGGTCATAAGGGCCCTTAGAAGATGAGGGAAGTTTGGAGACAGGGAGAATGCCATGTGATAGGGAGAAGGCCATGGGACAACACAGGCAGAGAATGGAGTGATCCACTCATAAACCAAGAAACACCGAGGACTGTCCACAACTACGAGAAGCTAGGAGAGGTATGGAACAGATTCTCCTTCAGAGCTTCCAGAAAGAGGCAACCTTGTCAATATCTTGATTGGACTTCTGATCTCCAGAACACTGAGAGAGTAAGTTTCTGTTGTGGTAGGCCACCCGTTTTATGGTATTTTGTCGTAGCATCCCTAGGAAATTCATCTACGAAGGTAGTAGTCAGCAGGGCTAGGTACTATGAAAGGAAGCCCCCAATACTTGGTTGGAGGGGAGGAAAGGACTGTATCCCAAAGAAGGGAGAGGGGCTCCATTACCAGGGGAAGGGGTAAAGGGAGCTGGGCAGGCAAATAGAGCAGCCCCTACATTAGCATACACTGGCATTACATCCTGCTGGATTTCTTACAGGTAAAGAGAAAGGAATACGGTTTTGTCTTGCAGAAAATACTTATTCCTTCTTCAAAGACATCACAGATTCCTTCATCTAAAGTCAGGAATTTATAAGCCACTGTGGTTTGAACACTTGTATTCTTTAAATAAGGACTGAAATAGCTTCATTTGCCTTGACACTCAGGGAGCTCACAGATACATTCTGTTGTGCAATTCTGCTAGAAGAAATGTTTTATTAATTACACCAAGGTACATAAAAAATTAAAAGTTACTTCCTGTGAAGCACATATTCAATTTCAGGTACCTATCAGATTTAACCTTTTATCTTGGCCATAAAATTCAAATTATGCATCAAATATAATAAAGATCTCTTCCTGTGAATTGAAGTTAGTTGCCATTTTAACATCCTTTTAAACTATTTTTAATTGATAACATGCTTTTATTAAATAGTCAGTTCAAAGATGTGAGAGTGTTCCTTATGAAGAGTAATCTGGGAGCAGACACTATCAGATAGATGGCCTTGTGCTTAAAGATTCTATTTCAAGGCAAGTCCACTGCAGTTAGAATTCTAATGAACCACTCAGACAGAGTCTTTTAATAGCTTGGGTAAAAAGGAATGTTCTCCACCACCATACTCACTGGTAAAGTGCAGAGCTTGGGGGTGCCTCGGTGGCTCAGTGGGTTAAGCCTCTGCCTTCGGCTCAGGTCATGATCTCAGGGTCCTGGGATCAAGTGCCGCATGTCACTCTCCACTCAGCGGGGAGCCTGCTTCCCTGTCTCTCTCTGCCTGCCTCTCTGCCTATTTATGATCTCTCTCTCTCTGTCAAATAAATAAAATCTTAAAAAATAAATAAAGTGCGGAGCTTGTAAGTGAATGAACATTAAAAGTTAGGGAATTAGCCGTGTGAATATGCATTCAAATCAGTCAATAAACATCGCATCTACAGAGACTTTACAATAGCGAATGTGTCACGTGTCAGGCCCTTGCTATATGTACTCTGCAGGTATCAACCACAGTAATTCCCATGACTCCCGGAGGGGTGGGTACCACGATCCCCCATTTCACAGAAGTAAACTGAGAAACAGAGTTTACGCGACTTGCCCAGACACCTAGCTAACAGAGCATGGAGCTCCAAGATTCTCACCTGGACCAGAGTCCATGACCTTCACCTGCCTGGGACACACAGACCTGATCTGCCTTCAAGGGTCTCACAAGGCCTTTGATGAGATGAAACTTGTCCACACAAAATCATATTCAACAGTGCTTGGTGGCAAACAGTGAAATGGTTCATACAGAAGTCAGTCCTACAATCAGCAAGGAGTTTGATGACCACCAGAGTGGACAGGTAGGGTAGGAAAGGTCAGGAATGGCCTAGAAGAACCTGGAGGACAGAAGGATTGGGTTAAGGTGAGCAAGATTTGAAGCCTCCTCAACACCCAGGAAAGAGTCACAGTTTTTCTCTTCTTTGCCACGGGACAGAGTCATTTGTTTCCTTTCATGTAATTAGGGCCAGAAGCCACGTGTTGCCAGGAAAGTTGACAAAACCACCCAGGTGAAGAGCTGCAAACCTCTGGGACTAGGGTCACAGACTCATCCCGGTTGTTTTGGATTTTCCCAGTGTTTACACTCAAGTCCCAAGTCCCAGGGCCCCTGTGAATCCCAGGCAAACCAGGACGGTTACTTACCCTGCTTGTTAAATTCACATAGGAGAAAGAGATTTTTCAAAAGAAACAGTTAAAAAAACAAAGTGTATACTATGCACATGTCATACAGATAATCTGACCCCTCAAAACGCTAAAACGTTTGAACTTGAGCTCCTGGACACTGCTACACAGAGGCTGTGGGATCTTAGGACAGTCACCCTCACACTGAGCCCACTTTCCCTACCTATAAAATTAAAGGTTTGAAGTTGGGTGCTCTTTAATGGCAATTTCAGGGCTAATAACCAAACTATTATTCTTCCCCCCCCCCCTCCAAAGATGTCTTTACTTGAGAGAGAGAGAGAGTGGGAATGGGAGGGAGGAGAGGGATGGGGCAGAGGGCCACACTCCTCAAGCAGACTCCCGGCTGAGCACAGAGCCCCATGCAGGGCTTGATCCCACAACCTGAGCCAAAACCAAGAGTCAGATGCCTAACCAACTGAGCCACCCAGGTGCCCCCAACAATTATTCCTGAGTCCACGCCAGTGCTGGGAAAACCCCCTAACCATAAACACACACACACACACACACACACACACACACACACACACCTATCCACACCTATCCAAAGTTTTCCTATTTAGGGGGAAAAGAATCTCATGTTGCATATTATCTTCCATTTGAGATGTGAATTAATTGGAAATATACTCAGATAAATTTAGTACTCGGAGGGTTGTTTTTTTTTTTAACCATGATTCTTTTTTTTTTTTTGCAAACCTACATGTATCTTTATTTATTTTTTTATTTTTTAGCATATTTTTTTAAAATTTCTTTTCAGCATAACAGAATTCATTGTTTTTGTACCACACCCAGTGCTCCATGCAATACGTACCCTCCCTAATACCCATCACCTGGTTCCCCCAACCTCCCACCCCCTGCTGCTTCAAAACCCTCAGGTTGTTTTTCAGAGTCCATAGTCTCTCATGGTTCACCTCCCCTTCCAATTTCCCTCAACTCCCTTCTCCTCTCCATCTCCCCATGTCCTCCATGCTATTTGTTATGCTCCACAAATAAGTGAAACCATATGATAATTGACTCTCTCTGCTTGACTTATTTCACTCAGCATAATCTCTTCCAGTCCCGTCCATGTTGCTACAGAAGTTGGGTTTTCATCCTTTCTGATGGAGGCATCATACTCCATAGTGTATATGGACCACATCTTCCTTATCCATTCGTCCATGGAAGGGCATCTTGGTTCTTTCCACAGTTTGGCGACCGTGGCCATTGCTGCTATAAACATTGGGGTACAGATGGCCCTTGTTTTCACTACATCTGTATCTTTGGGGTAAATACCCAGTAGTGCAATGGCAGGGTCATAGGGAAGCTCTATTTTTAATTTCTTGAGGAATCTCCACACTGTTCTCCAAAGTGGCTGCACCAACTTGCATTCCCACCAACAGTGTAAGAGGGTTCCCCTTTCTCCACATCCCCTCCAACACATGTTGTTTCCTGTCTTGCTCATTTTGGCCATTCTAACTGGTGTAAGGTGATATCTCAATGTGGTTTTAATTTGAATCTCCCTGATGGCTAGTGATGATGAACATTTTTTCATGTGTCTGATAGCCATTTGTATGTCTTCATTGGAGAAGTGTCTGTTCATATCTTCTGCCCATTTTTTTAACCATGATTCTTTTAGATTTTTACTGTTTCCTAATTTTACTGTCTCAATGAATTTTACAGACAATGGGGTAAATGCCTTCAGAATAAAATAATCGGTAAAAATCAGAAGATTGTTTTCATGTATAGTAACCCCTGTCTCCCACACATGTGCCTTGGGAAGGCCAGAGGAGCTAGGACAGGAGAGAAGAAACAACAGGAGGCCTCTGACTCCAAACGGTAAGGCCCTATAAACAATGCGACACGGCCACTGGAAGGTGAGGGTGGAATTTATGCAGTGAGTGATTGGTGAGGAAATGCGGTGTAGAGAGTACAAGTCAACAGATATCTACCAGCATGTCGGCCAAAAAGAGATGTGGCTCCCCGAATCTAAGTAAAAGCCGCTCAGCTTTCATAAATGTAACAAAATCGTTGTGAACTCCCTATTTTCCATACTGATGTTGGGGAAGGGGACAACGCAGGTTCCGTTAACTTGCCAAATAGTATATAGCAGGTGACCCACTCACCTTTCCTCTGTGCTCTGTTATGACTCTACTCTTGTTCAGTGTTTCCCAAAGGGTCACAGGGCGAACTTGGTTAATCATGTTTTTGTCTCCTGAAATAGACAGGCTCTAGGAAATAGATTCGGACCATGAACAGGATACCCTTCTGACCTGACTCAGCTTTTTTTTTTTTTTTAAGGTTTTATTTATTTATTTGACAGACAGAGATTACAAGTAGGCAGAGAGTCGGGTGGAGGGGGGGAGGGAGGCGGGAAGCAGGCTCCCCGCCGAGCAGAGAGCCAGATGTGGGGCTCGATCTCAGGAACCCGGGACCACGACCCAAGCGGAAGGCAGAGGCTTTAATCCACTGAACCACTCAGGCGTCCCCTGACTCAGCTTTGTACTCAGCTCCTGAGTTCAACCTTAAAGTGCCATTGCTGGTGGAGAGCAAGCACTAACTCCCTGCCAATTTGTCTCCAAGTTCAGTGTTAAGTGTCCCCTAAATACAGAGGTACTTCTGAATGTGGCTGCCACAGAGCATCCTTATAGAAAAACTTAACTGAAGGTTTAATCCCAGCCTAGAGATTCTCTCTACTGCAAATAGAATCGTCAGTGTGATGTCATATGCCCCAGAATACACACTTGCCACCAGCCATTCTTTCATTAGAGTTTTATTTCTGAGACACCTGAGGCTTTTTATTCTCCTAATACAGTATCTTCCCAATGTCAGAATACTGTTCAGAATTAGATGCGCACATATATGATCAGTTGGGTATTACACCAAAAGTGCCAAAGCAATGGGTTAAAAAACTATCTTTTCAACAAATGGTTCTGGAATAACTGGTTATCCATACACAAAAGAAAAAAAAATTCAATTTCAAATTTTACCTCAGACAACAGAGAATAAATAACTCAAAATTTATTATAGCCCTAAATATGAAGGCTAACTTTCAAAAGAAAACATGGAAGAAGATCTTAGGGCTGGGCTAGGCAAAGTTTTTTTTTTTTTTTTTTAAGGATTTATTTGTCAGAGAGAGAGAGAGCACAAGCAGAGCAGTGGCAGGTGGAGGGAGAAGCAGGCTCCCCACAGAGCAAGGAGCCTGATTCAGGACTTGATCCCAGGACCCTGGGATCATGACCTGAACCGAAGGCAGATGTTTAACAAACTGAGAGGCAAAGATTTTTTAAGTAAGACACAAAAAGCAGGAACTATTTTTAAAACTTAATAAATGGGACTGCATCAAAATTTAAATATTTTGCTGTTAAAAAAAAAAAAAAACATTGTTAAGAAAATAAAAAGGCAAGCCACAGACTGGAAGAAAATATTTATAAAACTCAAACCTATCCAGAATATATAAAGAATTCTTACAACTCAATAAGACAAATGGGCAAAAGATTTGAATAGACACTTCATCAAAGAAGATATATGGATGGCAAATAAGCACATTAATCATCAGGGAAATACAAATTAAAATCACAGTGAGATGAGGCACCTGGGTGGCTCAATCAGGTAAGTGTCAAACTCTTGGTTTCAGCTCAGGTCATGATCTCAGGGTCATGAGACCGAGCCCTGTGTTGGGCTCTGTGCTCAGCTTGGAGTCTGCTTGAGATTCTCTCTCTCCTTCTCCCTCTTGTCCTTCCCCTGCTCATGCTCACTCTCTCACTCTCTCTCCCAAATAAATAGTTTTTATAAAAATATAAATAAGTAGGGCACCTGGGTGGCTCAGTCAGTGAAGTGTCTGCCTTTGGCTCGGGTCATGATCCCAGGGTGCTGGGATCGAGCCCCACATAGCGCTCCCTGCTCAGCGGGAAGCCTGCTTCTCCCACTCCCCCGGCTTGTGTTCCCTCTCTCGCTGTGTCTCTCTCTGCTAAATAAAAAATAAAATCTTTAAAATATCAATCAATCAATCAGTCAGTCAGTCAGTCATAGTGAGTTACAACTACACACCCACTAGAAAGGCTGAAATTAAAAAGACTTGATGATAACAGGTGTTGACAAACATGTGGAGCAACTTGAACTCTCACACATTGATCATGGGGATATAAAAGGATACAGTTTGGGAAAACAGGCATTTCCTCATCAACTTCATGTACAGCTACTCAACGACCCAGCAATTCTACTTCTAGTTATTTATGCAAAAAAATGAAAACATATGTCCACACAAAACTTGCAGGCAGATATTCAAAGTACCCTCATTCATAAGAGCCAAGAACTGAAAAACTTTGAAATCCCCAAGAGGTGAACAAAGTTTGGTCCACAAAGTTTGGTATATCCTTACAAAGGATACCAGTCAGCAATAAAAATGAATAAACTACTGAGAGACACAACAACATAGCTCTCAAAAAATATTACACAGAGGGAAAGAAGTCAGTCACAAAATACATATCCTGGATGATTCCATCTACCTGAAGTTCTAGAAAATGTACTTACGGTGCTAGAAACGGGTCAGTGGTTGCCTGGTGTTGGAGGTAGAGAGGCGGAAGCAAGCTGGGCATGAGGGGGGCTTTCCATCTTGATTGCGGTCATGGTGACTTGTACACACATTCATCAAACTGACCACACTTAAAGTTGGTGCGGTTTATTGGACGTAAATTAACCTCAATGAAGGTAATTCTTAAATAAAAATCCAAGGAGAGTGGGAATTTCCAAGAAGAGACATTAAAATACATACTAACAACAAACTGAAATTTTTTCCTGAGCTAATCAGAGAACTGAAAAGAAATCAAAAGAGAGGAAATTTTCCTTATTTGAATCAACGTCTTCAATGTGAGAATGCAGTGAGAAACACTGTCCTCTGTAATTTCGACTGTCTCTGGAAAGACCTTCCCTTAAACCCATTTTTGGTTCAGATTTCAATTATCAGCTAACGATTTAGCCGGCATTCGTTGGCAATCACCCAAGAGGGCAGGCTTTGTAGCCATGGATGGAAGAGAGAAGAAGGTTATGGTTTCACCAAAACCAAAGAGCACCCCCAGGAGGCAAGGGGGGAAGCGAAGAATACAGGGGAAAGAGAGAAAGAAGGCAGAAGGGTCCATCCTCTTAGGTGCTCAGAGAGTTGACGCCCTTAGTCTCCCATGGGACAACCTGGACACACTGGGGTGGAGGAAGGAACGCAGCAAATAGGCACGAATAAGCAGCCGTGGCAGCCAAAGGCGGTCATGTCCTCAGACTCTCCCCTTACACAGATAGGGCTTCAGGCTGAGAGTTCCCATGGAGGCTGGCGTTCTTCACGCCAAAACATTTAAAGTTATAAATCAAGCTCTCAAACTGCTAAATGAAATGTACATTACCCCCCTACTATAACAAGTTTATCTTCATAATGACAAAATCTAAAGTACTCATAAAATTAGGCTTTTATGTAACTGAAAGTTGGCGAACTGTCAAAACACAACCCAAGGGGTGCCTGGGTGGCTCAGTCGGTTAAGCATCTGCCTTTGGCTCAGCTTATGATCTCAGGGTCCTCGGATGGAGTCCCGTATCTGGCCCCTTGCTCTGCAAGGAGCTTACTTCTCCCTCTGCCTGCCACTCCCCCTGCTTGTGCTCTCTCTCCCTCTCTGATAATAAAATTTTAAAATCTTAAAAAAAAAAAAAAAAAAAAAGCTGAGTTTAGGATTGCATGTGTCCGGACATTTGGTCAGTGGGGTAGTGTTGTTTAATAAGTAATCAGAGAGGCACCACTCATAGATGATGTTCATTTCGTAACCTCTCTGTTCCTGGACATCATTTCAGGAAAATCACAGGTTTGCAATCAAGACTTTCACATAATGTGTATGTTAGTGATAGCAATGACCTAAGTGCTTAAATAATCCTGTGATAATCCTCAACATATGATAATCCTCAACATATACAAAATCAGAACAAATTCTCATTTAAAATACCAGTTAAAAGAAAACTTAGAACTTAAAAATTAAAATGATTTTGGGGTGCCTAGGTGGCTCAGTTGGCTAAACCTCTGACTCTTGATCTCAGGGCTGAGTTCAAGCTCTGCACTGGGCACCGTGCTGAGTGCAGAGCTTACCTTAAAAAAAATAATAATAAAATGATTTTTGTGCTTTCAAATAGATTATTTTTCTTCTAAAACATTCCAGAGTGTGTATGAAGGAGTATGCATGGGCAAAATAAAATATTTAATGAATGGATATAAAATGTTTAAATCAACAGTACTTAAAACTGATGTTTTATTTAATCTTTTGAAAAGGTAATCATAGCTTATTAAATATATTTTATAGAAGCAAAACTATTCATAAGTTCAGCATTCAATTACCCTCTCGTTGCCTGTACGAAGAACAGACATGCTTCGTGCGTGCTATACTTAGATCCACATATATACAAATTGAAGGATGGTGTGCATTGTTTTGATATTGCAAAATATCGCTCAGCTGCTGTGTTTGCTGCTGCAAATTCCGTGCTAATTGATGAGTTCCTCTGGAACCAAGAACTGGAACACAAAGAGAAGCCGGGAAATAAATGCTTGGCACCACTGGGAAACAATAGCTCTTTCTACAAGCATCTATTGTAAGTTAATTAAAGAGAAATTAATTGAATTGTCTTTTCTTTACCTTAGTGCTCTGCTGCTCAAATCACCCTGACGCCCCAAAGAAGCTCCAGCACGGGCAGCCGCACAGCCCTGGCCCTTCGCGGCATCAGAGAGGACAGCTGCCTTCGGGTCAAGGACACGGAGCTCCCAAGACACAAAGCATTTCCCCTGAGGCCTGAACACAGCTACAGACAAAAGCAGATATTTAAAGGGGAAAAAAAAAAAAAAGCAGATATTTAGGTTTTAGATTTGCATTTAAATTAGTGTTAAATCGAGCTATGCCCATGTCCAGTACGAGTTCCTTTGTGAGGGAGCTGCCCATTTGCTCTTCAACATGTGGTGTGGGGTGTGTGTGTGTGTGTGTGTTTCTGGTGTGTGTGTGTGTGTGTGTGTGGTGTACACAGGACTCTGAATCATGGGGCTCAGGCCAGTGTCCCCTCTGCTGTCCAGCAGCACAGCTTGGGAATCTCTCTGGAATTTTTAGTCTGAATATATCCACCTGTTTTTTAAGGATGTTAATGTTACATTAATTATTTTTACTTTTTTCCCTAAGTTTTTAGTTTAATTCCAGTTAGTTAACATACAGTGTTCTATTAGTTTCAGGTATACAAATTAATTCTTAATTATACAGTAATTTGTGAACATACCTCTTTATTTTAAAAGTATTTTGAACATTAAAGGTAAGGCTTGGGCGCCTGTGGTTCAGTCAGTTAAGTGTCTGCCTTCGGCTCAGGTCACGATCCCAGAGTCTCAGGATGGAGTCCCTGCTCAGCGGGGAGTCTGCTTCTCCCTCTGTCCCTCACTCCACTCATGCTCTCCCTTGTTCATTCTCTCTCTCGCAAGTAAATAAATAAAACCTTTAAAAAATGGAAAGTAAATAAAGGTAAGGCTAAAATCCAATTCTTTCATCCCCTCATCCCACTGCTCTAAGTCTGGCTACAAGCTCAGTACAAATCTTCCCAAATGGGTTTCATCACGGTCATAGCTAACCCTTGTGACGTATCTACACGGTGCTAGACATTGTTCTAAGCCTTTTGCACCCAGCATCTTTTTTAAATCCCCATACAACCTCATGAGAGAGCTTACCTACCTATATTCATATATTTACTTACAGACGAACTACAACTCTGTGTGTGTGTGTGTGTGTGTGTGTGTGTGTGTGTGTGTGTAACATAAAATGAATCCTACTTAAGGCTTAGTCTTGAAACTTACTTTGTTCTTTTTCTCTATCTTGGAGGCCTACTCGTGGCAGGACCCTTAAATTACACTTTCCTTCTTAACAGCAAGAGGTGCATGTAAGCAAAATTTTCTTTGGGAGGGAAAAGGAGTTTCCTAAACTCTTTCGGAATGTTGCATGTACTGAGACTTCTAATTTCATTTCTAATTAGTCTCAGCTTCTGAGATCTGCAGGCGATGAGCCACCAGGTGGAAGGGGAACTCCCCAGCCGGCCAGGGCAAAAGCTTCCCCGGGCAAAAAATGCCAGTCTGCCAGCAGCATTTTTCTCCCAGTAGACAGCTCTGTAAATGACAGATGGACAAAAGCCCACCAGGCTATTGCAGGGTGACTTTCTAATAAATAATGGGAAGGAGCAGAGAGTGTAATGCCTATATAATTATTCCTTAGCTGCGGAGGCTTCTCTTCCCCTCCACTAAGCTACTGGAGAACCCAAAGTCATCTCAGCTTCCCCTCCGCCCTCCCAGCTCCCGGGCGCCAGCTCCCCGAGCAATTCTCTCTCCAGCCTTGGGCTGTCAAAGGCTGCCCCCTACCCCCACTTTGTTCCCCACCTAATCTGTCGATAAATCTCTCCCTAAATGTAACTTTCAACCTGGTACTGGAAGGAAAATAATCTAAGTATTTCACACTAATGAGTGAATGGGTAATCCTTGTCCTTCGAAACTGTCCAAAAAATGTCTTGTTTTAATCCAGTCTCTACTTGGGAAACTGAGGCTCTTTGCGGCAGACACTGAGGGACAGAGTGAACCCTTAGATGGTTACTCCTCTTTATTGTTGTCAGAAGAAAAGACGGATGAGCTCCTCCGTATTTATGATGCATCAAAGAAGCCAGAATCAGGGAGATGTGCAGAGCAGGGTTGAGCGTAAATAAACAAATAAAGTGGGTATCACGAACTAACCGAGGCTGTTGGGACCATAAACCTGTGAGCCAGAGAGGAAAGGAGGAATGGAGTAAAATATGCAGAGATTTAATGAAAACAGATATGTTTATCCTTTCTTCTTTTAATAGCAAAGTGGAACTCAACTCCTTTATAAATCAACGGCTTGGCTGTTAGCATGTGAGAACCTTCCTGTTTCTTCATAAAAACAAGTAAAACAAGTACCAGGATAATTTTTCTAACACGTATTTGCCCCCAGATTCTCACTGGAGGAGTTTTCCACCATCACAGGAAAATAAAATTCTTGCATATCTGGGCCAATGAGGTCTTTTTAAGATTTTTATTTATTTATTTGATAGAGAGAATGACAGCCAGAGCAGGAACACAAGCAGGGGGAGTGGGAGAGGAAAAGCAGACTTCCTGACCTGAGCTGAAGGCAGACGCTCAACCAGCTGAGCCACCCAGGAGTCCCTATAACCCATCTTAAAGGCTAGGAGTCTTCCTAGTCCCAAGTGCCTTGGCCTGTCTTGGAAGCACACTGGTGTTTAGGCTGGTTCCAGACAAGCAGGTTCAAAGCAGCCTCTGCCTGGAACATGAAAAGGAAATCCACCCAATTCCCCCATTCCTACTAGAAAGTGTCTGTTTTGTATTTAAAATATTAAAGAACTCCTCCTGAAATCTGTGCCTGGGATACAGGAATCTGAATTATTTGAAAGATGGTGCTCTGTAAAAGCTCTTTTTAGAATTCCCTAGAACGGTGGTCCTCAGACTTGAGCAAACGCTGAAACTGCCTGTGGATTCCAAACCCTGAGACACCTCTAAGATTCTGAGGTTGGATCTGCATTTATTTTTTTTTAAAGATTTTATTTATTTGACAGACAGAGATCACAAGTAGGCAGAGAGGCAGGCAGGGAGGAAAGCAGGCTCCCTCCTGAGCAGAGATCCCGATGTGGGGCTCGATCCCAGGACCCTGGGACCATGACCTGAGCTGAAAGCAGAGGCTTTAACCCACTGAGCCACCCAGGCACCCCTGGATCTGCATTTAACAAGGACTCTAGAAGATTCCGAGCCAAGTAGTCCATGGGTCGTCATTTTGAAAGCACGTTGCCATGATTCATTAGAAATATCTGGAAAAGCAGTTTATAATTCAAATGTGTGTGGATTTAGTTAAAAAAAAAAGAATCTTTCAAAGTGTAAATCATAGAACTGCTTCCTAATTATGAAGAGAATTCTATGGTTTCTGGGTAGGGAGGAGGCGATCTCTATGCCAATTTTAGTGAAGATTATCATGTGCCAAAAACAGGGCTGAAGGCAAGGAACACAAAGGTGAGTAAGATGTGGTTTTACACCTCAAGAAGCTTGTTGTCCAGGGAAGGAATGCAGTTGGGGGAACGCTGCTGAGTTTTTCACACTTTCTTCCTCACTGAGCCTGATGCCAACGAGCTGAGCAATCTTGGACAAGTTGGTGAGCTTCTCTAGGGCTCCATGGGAGGGAGAAAACAGGAAGGAGAGGATGACTTGACAATCCCTTGAGTTTCTTCCCGCTCTAAAAATTCTATGATTCTATATATAGCCCCACCTAAGTAACTACAACCAAAAACCCTTCCAAGTAAGTGTATATAAAAGAGTTAATTGCAGGGGCGCCTGGGTGGCTCAGTGGGTTAAGCCTCTGCCTTCGGCTCAGGTCATGATCTCAGGG
Source organism: Lontra canadensis (assembly GCF_010015895.1). NCBI lineage: Eukaryota > Metazoa > Chordata > Mammalia > Carnivora > Mustelidae > Lontra > Lontra canadensis. Next base: position 1,045,607 of record NW_022630997.1, read on the forward strand.
TCCTGGGATCGAGCCCCACATCTGGCTCTCTGCTCAGCGGGGAGCCTGCTTCCCTCTCTCTCTCTGCCTGCTTCTCTGCCTACTTGTGATCTCTGCCAAATAAATAAATAAATAAAATTTAAATTTAAAAAAAGAGTTAATTGCAAAAGATTTCCTATCTTACAAATCTCTTCGAGAATGAAATTGCATCCTATCCAGGTGGTACTGCACAGAAGAAAAAACAAAAAGTCATTTCCAGGAGTCTTCACCTCGAATCCCCCTCTGAAAGCTTCCCAGGAGAAATGTAGTCCTTTTTCTGGGCACACAAACTGTCCTCCTACAGTACTGCATCCTATAGTACAGCTTGGAATATATGCCTTTGAGAATACTAAGGTAATCTGTATTACCTTTCAAAGTAACTTTCTTTATGCTAAGTCACAGTGAGGACCAGCGAAAAGAAACCCCTTTCAAACCTTCTGGGACTTACCAGTTTTAAGAACAACCTCACCTTAAACCAATTCCTTCCTAAAACACAGCCCTGAAAGCAGTCCATTTCATAGTAATTATTTGCTTCACAATGGGACTCACCAAGGATTTCTCTTAAATAAACTTTACTGCGGCATCATAAATGAAAGGTTACATGCAAACCGTCATCTTCACACAATTTTTCAGAATCGTAAAATAATAATAACTCCTATTTATTCAGTGATTCATGAAGTGACGGCCTAAATCTTTGATGCGTTTTGGTTTATTAACGTTAGAAAGAAACTCGCAAGTGAGGTAGGATTTTCCTCCATTTTACAGGTGAGAAAAATAGGTTCAAAGTGGTGAAAAAACTTGTCTGAGTTCACATGACTGTAGAGTGGGGGAATCAGGCGTCCAGAGTCTACACATTCACACACCAGATGCCCCACAAGAACAGAACCTGAAACACAGCAGATGCTAAAAAAGAGAAACTAAGATCCACAGCTGATTTGACATTCTCTTCAGGCTCGTCAAGACGTTGAATCCTGGGGGTGATCTATTTTGACCATGGATTCAGAGGTGCCCAACCTTCTGTCATGTCTTCACCCTCTGCATGATTTCCGCCATATCCGAGTTATCGTTCAAACTACTTCATACTTAATTTACTTAATGTTTCCATTGATATCATCTATTTTATTTTGGAAAGATCATTTCATATCTTTGAATTCACTGGTTTGGTGTGCCTTTTATATTTTTTCCAACTAAGTTGAAAATAAATACAGAGCCACTTAAATTCAAAATCCATTCTGAGATCGCTTCTTATGGTACCAGCGGTGACATATGCCACGGTAGAGATGTTCAGCCACACTGTGGCTTTCAGAACAATGAGAGTTAAAAGATATCAGTGACAAGGTCTCTACTGGAAGCGTAGAAATCTTGTAATTTTTTTTAATATTTTATTTATTTATTTATTTATTTATTTATTTATTTGAGAGAGAGAAAATGAGTTGGAGGAGAGCAGAGGGAGAGGAAGAAGCAGAGAACCCAATAAGGGGCCCAATCCCAGGACCCTGGGATCATGACCTGAGCTGAAGGCAGAGGCTTGACCCACTGAGCCACCCAGGCCCTCCAGGAACCTTGTATTTATGAAAATGTCTTTACCGATAGAGACAAATGGAAGAACAAGTTCCCCCAACTGTGTGTATGTTTTAAACCCCAATCAATTGTCAAGAAGAACTATGAAGAGATAAGTATGTTCCCGAGGAGTGTTTGTGACCCTCCAACGTAGAGTTCCTCTTCACATTAAGTATAATATGGCATATCATGAGGAACCGGATCTCATTAAGCTCTATTTCCCCCAAACCAGCATTTTCTTTCTAGCTGTCAGCTATTCCGGATGACTTTGGAAGGAAAACTCCCACTGCTCCATGGAAGGCAGAGTTTTCAAGTCTCCACTGGTCTGGGAACTAAGTTATTGACACTTGGAGCCTCCAGATTCCTACGAAAAGCAATTCTCAACTGAGACACGGCTTTTATCGTAGTGTGTCATCCCAGTGACAAGAACACAAAGACCTGAAGGCAGCAACTACGGCCAAATTTCATGCACTCGTTTTTCTTATCATCTTTTTCTTTTCAGATTTTACGTATTTATTGATCAGAGAGAGAGAGCACAAGCAGGGGGAGCAGCAGGCCAAGAGAGAAGCAGACTCCCCGCTGAGGAGGGAACCGGATGAAGGACTCCGTCCCAGGACCTTGGGATCATGACCTGGGCCAAAGGCAGACGTGTAATCAACCGAGCACCCCAGGGGTCCCTTCATCATCCTTATACAATCAGACTTATTTGTAGTTCCTAGAGTCCTAAGAGCTGGCTAATCCCTTGAAAGAAAAAGGTGGTGAGCCAGAAAATGGAAGAATCACTAGTTAGGGCTGATAGCCATGAGGCCACATTTCCTGTTGACCCAGGAGGCAATTTTAGAATGTACTGAAGAGGAGGAGAAAACTATGTATCACAGTCACTGGGGGAGGACGGGGCAAACATGGATATTTTTCTCTATAACTGTCACCTTTATTTCATATTTTAAAAAGGAATTCTGGACTCTAATAATAGAAAAAGGAACTGCACTACCTCTTAGTTTTATAATTTATGCTACCATTTTACTCTGCTTCAGAGATTAATGACATCATAACTTTCTTTTTTTTTAAGATTTTATTTATTTATTTGACAGACAAAAATCACAAGTAGGCAGAGAGGCAGGCAGAGAGAGAAGGGGAAGGCAGGCTCCCCACTGAGCAGAGAGCCCAATGCGGGGCTTGATCCCAGAACCTGGAGATCATGACCTGAGCTGAAGGCAGAGGCTTTAACCCACTGAGCCACCCAGGCGCCCCCATCATAACTTTCTTAAATCAATTTAAGCTTCCATTAATGTTAGGAAGGTAAACATGATCACTGATTGTTCCATAATAAGTCTGATTTCCACTCAGCTTCTCTTTACAAGACCACAGAACTCATCCTTAAATGGAAATCCCATGAGCATCCGTTAAAATTACACCCAGAAGAACAGTCCCCTCTTGCTTTAAGTGTTTAAAGTCAGCCTGTCAGTAGAGTTGAGCAGTAACCTCAAGGGAGTTTAATAACTAGTCAGCAGATTGGCCCATAAATCACATGATGTAGGCAAAATGACGACTTCAGGATTTCAGAGATAAACTGTAAAAACCTATGGAAAGACCATGTAACTTGATGGATAGACAGAATTTTGCCCTCACCTACAGTGCCAGAGATGCCAAACGTAGCCCACAGAGTGGCTTTTTTCCTACCTGCATGGAGTTTAGGAAAATTGAGTTCATTGCTTGCATTCAAAAATTGGGAGAGTTTGCAGAAAATGTGGATTTCCACCGACACTTTGAAAACACATTTCTGGGGGCACCTGGGTGGCTTAGTCGGTTAAGCACCTGCCTTCAGCTCAGGTCATGGTGCCAGGGGCCTGGGATCGAGCCTCAGTTGGCGGGCTCCCTGCTCAGTGGGGAGTCTGCTTCTCCCTCTCCCTCTGCCCCTCCTCCCTACCCATGCTCTTTCCCCCACTCAAATAAGTAAATAAAATCTTTTTCAAAAAAAAAAAAACACACATTTCTGTCAACACTGAACTTAACCTCATAATGTCAGTGAGAGAGGGAGCCAGGGAAAGAGGGCAAGTCCAGCTAGTACAGAATTAAGAGAGCCCCTGGGAAGACACTTATGCTATCAGTGGTCAGGTCAGTGCTAATATTGGCCACCATCCTTCTTAGGAGATGGGTAGTTTGCCAACAGCAGGTTGCCAGGAGATTAGATTGTCCAACTCTCCCACACTTGCAGACACCACCACAACTTTTCAAACAAGTTAGAAGCCAACTCAGAAGCTACCTTTCCAGAGCTCCTGAGAGTCTGTCCAAGGGCACATTGGGGACATGTACAAATGAGCAATTGCAGATGCTGAGATGCGAGACACACCGTATCTTTCACTTCTTTAAATCAATCCCAATTCAGGTAGCACCACCAAGCAAGCACCATCACCACTTGGAGTATCACTGTGACACGGCAGGAATCATCTAGCATGATGACGGGACATGGAGGGGAGAGGGAAGAGGGTGCTCCTCTGCAGACATCGCCGTGAGATGTCCTCTCTCCCAGGAAAGAAAACGGACTTTTGCTCCCATCTAGTGTCCTGGAAGCCATCCCCCACATTCAGGGGCCATCCAGGGGAAGTGCGATCATGGACTGTGATTCAAAGGGGCATTATTAGGTGGAGGTTGAGCCGGTGGCCTTGGCCTCTGTAGCATAATGAACTCATCAGTTCAGCCAATCGGGCAGCCCCACAGGGAACAGGAAGGAGATATTGGGAATCTATAGCCAAGGGCTGTGGGAAGGAGAAGCGAAGTGAAAAAAGCAACTTGCTGAGAGCACACCTGTAAAGAAAGTGTCTGGAAGGATGCACACCAAATGTGAACACTGACCCTCCGGGACATGGTCGAGGAACACAGAGGCCTGAACGCAGCAACCAGGGCTCACTACATCAGCTCACCCAGTCTGTTCGGCTTCGTAATTACAAAAGTGCTGGGGCACTTGGGTGGCTCAGTCAGTTAAGTGGCCGACTGGATTTCAGCTCAGGTCATGATCTCATGGTCCTGAAATTCAGCCCCGCCTCGGGCTCTGCACTCAGCGGGGAGTCTTATTAAAGATTCTCTCTCCTGGGACACCTGGGTGGCTCAGTTGGTTGAGCGGCTGCCTTCGGCTCGGGTCATGATCCCAGCGTCCTGGGATCAAGTCCCGCATCGGGATCCTTGCTCCGTGGGGAGCCTGCTTCTCCCTCTGCCACTCTGTCTGCCTGTGCTCACTCTCTTTCTCTCTCTGACAAATAAATAAATAAAATCTTTAAAAAAAAAAAAAAAAAAGATTATTTCTCCTTCTCCCTCTGCCCCTCCCCCCTCTCTAAAAAATACATTTTTTAAAAAAACATTATTATAAAAGCTTTCTGAATAAAATATTTATAAAATACCAACTATAAGATATTCTTATATAATACATCCTGTTGGTAGGAATATAGGCATTAAAAAAAGCCTATCTTTGAGCAGTGGAATGATGAGTAATTGTTTTCTTGTTTATAATTATTGATATCCTTCAAATGATCTACTTTTATTATCCATAAAAAATAATAAGCATTAACAGTAAATTTGAAGATAAATTTTTGTATCTTAAATCATCCCTCACCTTCATCCTCTCATCTCTAAATATTTTAATTAAAACGGAAAGCTTCCACTGGCCTCCCTGCCCCACCCTGCTGATTTCCCATATACTGTTCCCCCCCATACAACATTTTGTCACTCATAGCTGTCCATCATCTGTTGACATGGTCAGTAAGTGACATTTCAGACAATCTCAGTGTTAAGACTGGCTCAGAAGAAAACCCAGAGAGGCAGCAAGCTCTGGTGAGTCTCATGTCCCAACACCTATAAGGAGGTCAAGTTCATTGTGCTCCCTCATTGCCCCAAATGTCCACATCCACTGTGTTAAGAAGAGCTTCCACTGAAGCACATGTCCTTTGACTCAAAGCATCGACTATAAGCTTATGAAGATGAATACAGACCATTGGGTAAAAAGCAAATCCCCCCCACAAGAAAAGTGCTATTTTTCTATAATAGCTTCAACTAGCTTCATCTAGAGCAAATTCTGGGTAAAGAGTGTACAGCAATTCTGCCCTAGCTAATGAGGCCGAACAAGGCACCACCCAGACTCATGGAATCTGTTACTGGGGCTTGTCCTAAATCCTATAAACCTCTGATGAATGTTCTTGATATGAATGATGACCTACAGGTGCTTGGGAATTTTCTTAAAAACTCTTAAACACAGAAAAATTCACATGTGCTAAGTCCAAATGGTTACCAAGTAACAGAAACATGGAGTCACAATACAGTTTCTGTACCAAGTTGTGCAAGTTGGTGGAATCTGTCTTATCACTTTAAGGATACATGAGGCAAAGGGAGGATTAAACACACACACACACACACACACACACACACACACACACGTGCATGCAAACAGGTCCCCAGCAAAGAAATGCAGCAGAGTGACCTTGGGAGATAGAAATCACTGGGTCACCTGGGTAGCATGTGTCAGTTAAGCGTCCAACTCTTGATTTCAGGTCATGATCTCAGAGTCATGAGATCAAACCCCACACTGGGCTCCACGCTCGGCGTGGAACCTGCTGAAGATTATCTCTCTCCCTCTCCCCCGTCCCTCCACCACCAACAACCACCTCCCTCCCCCACACTCATTCTCTCTCTAAACAAACAAACAAACAAAAAAGACAAGAAAAGAAATCGTCCAGTCTGGCCCCATCCTCCCTCTACCCACAGTTCCTTTGGATCTTGAAAAGTGGGTCTCATGTCCCAAGGTCTGTGCCCAGGTCAAGTCCAGAGAACAGAGTCAACAAATTATTTGTTTCTAAGCTCAAAAGGCACAGTTCAAGTAAAAGACAGAAAATATATAAAAAGAGGTGCCATCTGGCAGAAGCAGCTCCCCATCCTGTGCCCTCCCCACCCCACACCCATTCCCTCACCCCGGAGCTAGGAGAGGAAGGAGGCAGAGAGCAGAAGGGGAAGGGGGAAGCTGAAGCAGTCTGTCTTTGGGCCCTGCTCCCAGATGAGAAGGTGTGCGGGCTGGTGGCAGAGACCCAGATGGATCAGAAATCCCAGAGTGGAAAGAATCAGGAGTCATGTGCCCCACACGGGACCCTGGACACCTTCTATCTTGTCTCTTGGGCCACATAGGCCAGGAGTTTTCTGCTTGGGGAACATCTGGGATGATCAGAGGCTGTCAGAGGGGCAGGGGGCTTGCCAACAGTTGCAGGTGGGGGGGGGGATCTCCAGGGAGGATATGTCAAACTCCCCACCCACCCCTTGCTTGACTCATTGGCCTTGCTGCTGGCACACAGGCCAGAACAGGGTTGCCAGGGAGTACCTACCGTAAGATCGGGAGGGGCCGACGAGGGGACACCGGACAGGTAAATTATTTTCTCTGACTCACTCTTTCCTGACTGTCAGAAAGGGCACAGTCACCTCCCAAGGCCTTGGTAAAACACAGAGAAGGCCTCAGTAAGTGGTAGCCCCTCCCCACCATTTCCCTCTCCCTGACACCAGCTAGAATTCTCCTTATCTTCACCACAGCATCCTTGCAAAGACAGCTCACGCAGCAGGGCACAAGGTCCTGACACTATGGCGCTTATGCCCGTGGTCTCTTCCCTCCGTGGGCCTGCATTTAACTTACAGCACATAACTCTTCCTCAGCCTTAAAAGTACATAGGCAGGATGCCTGGGTGGCTCAGTTGGTTGAGCAACTGCCTTCGGCTCAGGTCGTGGTCCTGGAGTCCCGGGATCGAGTCCTGCATCGGGCTCCCGGCTCCGGGGGGAGTCTGCTTCTCCCTCTGACCTTCTCCTTGCTCATGCTCTCTCTCACTGTCTCTCTCTCTCTCTCAAATAAGAAAAAAAAAAAGTACATAGGCAATGTGTGAGGAAACAATTTTTAGAGACTTACGTCAAAAAGCCCTTAATTATTTATTGACCCTACTGTTTACCAGGCATTTTTTCCAAGTGCTTTAAAACTGTAACCTTATATCCCTTATAAATGAGGACAAGGAGATATGATTACGTCTGTTTTACACATAAGTAAACTTGGGCCACTAAGTTACAAGTAGTTAGGTCCTTACAAACAACAATAATGTGTGATAGTTACTAAATATTTACTATATACCAGATTCTATTCTCTTTATAGACATTAAATAGACATTTGTTTGTGTTCCTGGCCCATACTAAGCATGAAATGTGTGTTAATGGCTCCATATTATCCGGAGTTCTCACCTGATTTCTCCAACAATCCTAACCAGTGGGTAATATCCCCAGGAGGAAAGCAGATCGCAGACAGGTGAACCAGGTCCTGGTGACCTGGTTCCTTAGTGATAGAATGAGGAGTTGAACCCAAACAGCCAGATCTCAGCTACTGCTTCTGCCGGGTCTCATAGCTGGCAAGCAGTAGAGGGAGAATTTAGACCCCACATCTGACTCGAAAGCTCTCGACCACCTGATCATTTGCAAGGGCCGCATATCATTTACAGAGAGAAAGTTCCATCAGCCTCTTGGTTGGGGCAGGGAGCCCACATGACTCAGGCCCTCTGGAATATCTGTCTGCTCATTCCCAAATCTGAAGGTGGCAACTGTGTCAGACAGACAGACAAGGCAAGCCAGGCAGTTAGGATATAATATTCATGACCATCAGGTTCTCCAGTAACGCTGCTCTCCAAATTCAGACATCCTGGTTTCTAAAGCAAACCTAATTCGCTCTCCTAACAGATGTGAATGCTCCCTCCTCCAAACCCTCAGAGCATTTCCTGCCCTCTGTCATGGAATTGCTCATATCCTGACTTGCATTGTGATTGTTTGTAGTCTAGTGCCTTGAGGGCTGTATGGTTAAAGACGGACTGGGTGCTGTTGTAAGAGACATCTCCAAACAACAGCGGCCTAAGGAAGATGGAAGTTAGTTCCTCGCTGACATGATGGGACAGGGACAGAGTGCATGGGCTGGAGGGTGGCTCCGCTCCAATCTGCTGCTCAGGGATCCAGGCACCTTCCTCTGTGACTCTGCCATCCTCAAAGGGCTGCCTCTCACTACACACAGTGTACCAACCCCTTGTCTGCATTCCAGCCAGTAAGGAAGGGAAGGAAAGGGGTCCGGGAGAGAGCAAACCCCTGCCTTCTAAAGGCAGAACCAAGTTAAAAGATCTTTCACCATCAAAGTAAGGCAGAGCACATAGTGAAAGAAAATTAGCCATCTCAGGGCGGCTCAGTAGGTTAAAGCCTCTGCCTTCAGCTCAGCTCATGATCCCAGGGTTCTGGGATCGAGCCCCACATCCGGCTCTCTGCTCAGCAGGGGAGCCAGCTTCCCCCCCTCTCTCTCTCTGCCTGCCTCTCTGCCTACCTGTGATCTCTGTGTGTCAAATAAATAAATAGAATCTTGAAGGAAGGAAGGAAGGAAGGAAGAAAGAAAGAAAGAAAGAAAGAAAGAAAGAAAGAAAGAAAGAAAGAAAATAAGAAAATGAGCCATCTCAAGTGACCATTTCATAGGAAATACATTCAAAACCATGTTGTATGCATACACACAACATTTCTCCATCCAACAAAAATGTAGAACATGCCACCATATGTCAGATGCTGTACTGATCATCAGGAATCCAATGAGAGGCCTTACAAGCAATGAGATGAATAAATAAGTAAACCCTTTTACGGAAGAGCAATCTGGAGGTAAGGCCATGAAAATTTCATGAAGGTAAATAATTTAAAATACGGACAAAAGTAATTTCTTCCCATAGAAGGTCATAGATTAAAACAGACACATTTAAAGCTGAGTTCTTTGTGGCTTGCTAAAAAAATATATATGGAAAATCAATAATGAGGAAAATAAACAAACAGACCTGATTTATTGGACTATACTGCCACCAGCAAAATATATGACAGAGTCCCAATCCTGAATTTTTCCTTTAATGACTTTTTTTTGTATTTTACTCTGAGACACATTTTTACTTTTTCCCTATACAAAAGAAAACAAAAAAAATTGTCATTTACAGGATAGATAAATACACAGGTCTAAAATTGAATTCTTTCTGTGTCTTCTATAAGATAAACCTTCAAGGGATTTAATCTGGGAGAGGAGCCAAGAGTCCAACTCCAATTTATTATTATTTCTAAATTATATATAAAGCACCACATAAAGCCTTTAATAAAAATGTTGGTGGAGCTGCCACGGGAATGCATTATTGTTTTCAGACATACACGTCACCAGCTAGGCTTTTCTCATTTCCCAAATTCCATTAAGATGGACTTTTCCAAATGGTGCCATCACCCCCCTTCACCTCTCACCACCGTAAAAAAGTCCAATGAATGACCCACACTTCACATTTTAACTAAAGTGATACTAGCAGCATGAATAGTAAATATCAAAAAGTGAAGTGTTTCCATTTAAATTAAGAGATGCATGAAATTTTGCACTGAATTAAAATGTCCTTGTATATACTTAGCATGAAGTTTTCTGAACTTAGGCTTTAGGTTTCAAAGAGGCAGAGCTATTTGCATTTTATTCCCTCCTGTTGTTTACTTGTGACGTTTCTTCTCTGCATACACTGCTCTAAGAACCTGACAATTTCTCCTTGCTCTCCCTGGCACCCAGACCCTGTCACACCCAGCATACCATTTCCATGAGAGCCCATTCTGAAAGCCTTCTTCCCTCAAACTGCTTTAGGCTTAACTCAAGTAATAGTAATTCCTAGGCACCAAATAAGAGTTTCTCATCAAGAGAAGGCCAAGCGGGGCGCCTGGGTGGCTTAGTGGATTAAAGCCTCTGCTTTCGGCTCAGGTCATGATCCCAGGGTCCTGGGATCGAGCCCCATATCGGGCTCTCTGCTCTGCAGGGAGCCTGCTTCCTCCTCTCTCTCTCTCTCTCTCTCTCTCTCTTCCTGCCTCTCTGCCTATTAGTGATCTCTGTCTGTCAAATAAATAAATAAAATCTTAAAAAAAAAAAAGAGAGAAGGCCAAGCATTGTCTCCTAGAACTTTGTAATTCTCATTCTATGTAACTGAATTGTGTGCATATTTATTGAGCTAGTGTAGGGAAACTATCTGGCCGGTGTGTTTGCAACATAGTTACTGTTTGTTCAGGGCTTACTAAATTAAGACACAATTCTAAGTCCTGTGAGGAATACTGAGACTCATTCATTCATTAAAAATACTAATGTATCAAAAAAAAATACTAATGGATCGTTAACTGTGTATGTAGACTTATACATATGAATGATTCTATTCATTCAACATATAGTTACAGAGACACTTCCATGTGCCGAGTATCAGTCTAGGTTTGCAACACAGTCCCTACCTTCATGGATTTTACAGGTTAGTGGGGAAGGCAGACAGCCAAGAACTTGCACAAATAAATGTAAAACTAATTATCAAATGGGATAAGTGTTGCAATCCTTCTATTATAAAGGGTGGGTTCCTGTGCTTCAATTTCCTAGTGGTGTCACAGTCAGAGAAACACAACCCAACAAACTGAAGTCATTTCAGTATAGCTCAGCTCTCTGTCAAGGTAATGAGGACAAGGCAACATGGAGACAGCATCAAACCAGGAGGCTGCAGAGGTATAATAATTAAATGCAATATGGTGCCCTAGTTGGGATCCTGGAACAGGAAGAAGACAATAGCAGGAAAAACTGGCAAATCCAAATAAAGTCTAGAGTTTGATTAATGGCAACGTACCAAGGTCAGTACTACAGTGATGGAAGGTGTTAACAAAGGTAGAAAATGGGTGCGGTACGTGGAAACTTTTTCTGCTTTCTTTGCTGCGTTTCTGTAAATCTAAAAGTATTCCAAAATAAAAAGCCTATTTTAAAAAATTAGCTCACACCTTTACTTGAATTCTCAAGAACTCAAAATAGTATCTAAATACAGTGACAGTTAACATGTCTAAAAATCTCCACTTGTGATTGACCTCTTACAGGAGCTCTCTGTTGCTGCGTAACAAGTCAGCCCAAAATATAGGAACTTAAAACAGCTAATATTTATTACCTCACACAGGTGCTGAGGATCAGAGATCCGAGAGTGGCTTAGCCAAGGGAATCTGTCTCAGTGTCCTCATGGGACCCTGATGCTGATGCTGCAGGCTGAGGCTCCCGTCACCTCGAGGCTCAGCGGGGACCAGAGAATCAGATTTCAAGCTCACTCATGTGGTTGTTTGGATGCTTTAACATCTTGCTTGGCTTTTGGCTGGTGGCATCAGTTTTTCACCAATGCCAGCCTATATATTTAACTGTTCCAAAAAGAAAAGTGTATTCAAAAAGCAGCAGTAATTTGTTTCCTAGATGCTCTCCTCAGCGTCATGGTCAATCATGCAGGCCACCTAGGGTGTGTTTTACTCCCTAAATAGGGAAACTCCCCTTTACATGGGGGAGTGACGCTATCTGATGGAGTCAGGGTCTTATTATTACCAAAATTTGTGTTTTTATGATTGAGGTTGAATACTTCTTCATACATGCATCATCCATTCAGTTTTCCTTTCTGTGATTTGCCTGTTCATGTAATTTTCCTTTTTTTCTAATTCGTTTTCTAATTTTTTTCCATGCCAATTTTTAGATATTTGTCTCTGCATCCCAGAATCTATTTCTTGTTTTTCAGTCATAGATGTTGCAAATAAATTACCACTTTGATTATGGCCTTTCAACAGTGATCCCCAAAAGTCCATTTTTAATGCATTCAAGTCTATCTCTACCTTTATTGTATATAATTTAAGGGTCCTGTTAAGAAATACTCCCACATTCAAGATCACAAAGAATAATCTACTTTTTTTTTCTAGAGTGGAGCGATTTTATCTTTAACTATCTTTAACTTTAGGTCTTTAATTCACCAACATATGGTATGAGATGAGGATCCAATTTTGTTTTTCCTCCCGGTAACAACCCAATTTTCCCAGGATTACTTACCAAATCCTCCATCTTTTTTCCTATCGCTCTAAAATATCAAGTTCCATATATGTAGGGCCTATTTCTGGATGCTCTTCTGTTCCATCGGGCCCAGGTTTTTTTGACTTATTCTACAATCCATGTTAATATCTAGTATTAGAAGTCTCCTTTCTTTGCTCCTTTTTTCCCTAAAAATGTCTTAGCCATTCATGAAGCTTTATTCATTTATCAAATTTGTAGAATCGGTTTATTAAGCCCCCTTAAAGTACTCTTGGAATTTTAATTGGAGTTGATTGCATGTATAGACTATGTGAACAACAGTTTTATAACGTTGTGAACAACAGTTTTATAACATTGTCATCTCCTCCCTAGCTCTTCATTTATTATTTTATAACCATTTCAGATTTCTCTTCATAAAGGTCCTGAGACTTTTTATTATGTTAATTCCTAGAAACTATATAGGGTTGTGGGGCTTGGGGTTTTCTTTTCTATTTTAATTGGTATCATTTTCATTTATTTTTTAAAAGATTTTATTTATTTATTTGAGAGAGAGAGAATGAGAGAGAGAAAGAGGAAGCACACAAAGGGGGAGGGGCAGGCAGAGGGAGAAGCAGACTCCCCGCTGAGCAGAGAGCCCAATGCGGGACTCGATCCTGGGTCTCCAGGATCATGACCTGAGCTAAAGGCAGATGCTTAACCAACTGAGCCACCCAGGCCCCCATTGGTATCATTTTTAATATTACAGAATGAGTAATTTTAGAGAAAGTGTTAAAATCTCCAACTATAATTCTTGATTTGTGTCTTTCACACGTTGCTTGGTCTTTAAGATATCGTTTCTCCCCTACGTTTGTTCAATCTGATACTGAAATTGCTACCTGAGCTTTATTCGCCTGGTGCATTTCTTTCGATTTCTTCGTTTTCAATTTACCTGTGTCCTTTTGTTTCAAGTGTGACTTGGTAGATCACAAATATGTCACTGGATCTCGGGATTCTCTCACTAGTCCATCCTGGAGTCCTTGACCCTGACTCCATCCTTCACAGAGTTCCTGCCCCTTAGATGTCTCCTAATTGTCCTGGGTTCACCTTACTCCCTTAAGACTGACTTTTCCTGGGATGCCTTGGTGGCTCAGTCAGTTAGGCTGCTGCCTTCAGCTCGGGTCATGATGGGATCAAGTCCCACATCGGGCTCCTTACTCAGTGAGGAGCCTGCTTCTCTCTCTGCCTCTGCCTGCCACTTTGCCTGCTTGTGCTCTCTCACTCTCTGACAAATAAATAAATAAAATCTTTAAAAAAAAAAAAAAGACTATTCCTTGGCTGGTGATAGCTCTCCAGAAGAAAGGCCTTACCTTGCCTCTGCAGGTGAGTTGGGGTACAGAGACAAAAGTCCCTACCGAGACTTTCCAGGCTCAAGCAATTCCTGCCCGGATACCCCTGGGGTGGGCAGTGATAGCAGCTCTGGGCTCATGGAGGTGGGCACTCAGATCAATCAGGGTGTCTGTTTGTCTGCTTGTTGGGACCGGCTCCAGACTATAAGCTTTTGAGCAACCCAAGTTCTCATCCAGCCATACAAGCTAGGATTTGGCTATCGCACTTGGGAGCGCCTCCTAGCTACTCACCTGGTTCGCCCAGCGCAGGGTGAGGGAGGGAGAAAGCCATAAATAAAACCCAGTCTTAGTCCATCCTGGCTTTGGTCTCTTGCCCTGCACAACTGCAAACCCCATGCCCTGCAACACAATGTTCCCCCTTCTTTAGAGTCCATCGTAGAGTGAGGCTCTGAGCACTGTCCCCTTCCCATCTCCTCTCAGGGCCTCTCCAGGGCTGGGATCAGAAGTTGCTGGCTTCCTCTTCAATAAATGGTGTTGGGAAAATTGGATAGCCACATGCAGAAAAATGAAATTGGATCATTTCCTTACACCACACACGAAAATAGACTCAAAATGGATGAAGGACCTCAATGTGGGAAAGGAATCCATCAAAATCCTTGAGGAGAACACAGGCAGCAACCTCTTTGACCTCAGCCACAGCAACATCTTCGTAGGAACATCGCCAAAGGCAAGGGAAGCAAGGGCAAAAATGAACTATTGGGATTTTATCAAGATCAAAAGCTTTTGCACAGCAAAGGAAACAGTTAACAAAACCAAAAGACAACTGACAGAATGGGAGAAGATATTTGCAAACGACATATCAGATAAAGGGCTAGTGTCCAGAATCTATAAAGAACTTAGCAAACTCAACACCCAAAGAACAAATAATCCAATCAAGAAATGGGCAGAAGACATGAACAGACGTTTCTGCAAAGAAGACATCCAGATGGCCAACAGACACATGAAAAAGTGCTCCACATCACTCGGCATCAGGGAAATACAAATCAAAACCACAATGAGATACCACCTCACACCAGTCAGAATGGCTAAAATTAACAAGTCAGGAAATGACAGATGCTGGCGAGGATGCGGAGAAAAGGGAACCCTCCTACACTGTTGGTGGGAATGCAAGCTGGTGCAACCACTCTGGAAAACAGCATGGAGGTTCCTCAAAATGTTGAAAATAGAACTACCCTATGACCCAGCAATTGCACTGCTGGGTATTTACCCTAAAGATACAAACGTAGTGATCCGAAGGGGCACGTGCACCCGAATGTTTATAGCAGCAATGTCTACAATAGCCAAACTATGGAAAGAACCTAGATGTCCATCAACAGACGAATGGATAAAGAAGATGTGGTATATATACACAATGGAATACTATGCAGCCATCAAAAGAAATGAAATCTTGCCATTTGCGACAACGTGGATGGAACTAGAGGGTATCATGCTTAGCGAAATAAGTCAATCAGAGAAAGACAACTATCATATGATCTCCCTGATATGAGGGAGAGGAGATGCAACATGGGGGGTTAATGGGGTAGGAGAAGAGTAAATGAAACAAGTTGGGATTGGGAGGGAGACAAACCATAAGTGACTCTTAATCTCACAAAACAAACTGAGGGTTGCTGGGGGGAGGGGGGTTGGGAGAGGGGGTTGGGGTTATGGACATTGGGGAGGGTATGTGCTATGGTGGGTGCTGTGAAGTGTGTAAACCTGGAGATTCACAGACCTGTACCCCTGGGGAAAAAATAAATATATGTTTATAAAAAATAAAAAAATAAAAAAAAAAAAAGAAGTTGCTGACTTCCTTAACCAGAAGACAAATTCTGAAGAGCTTCTAAGAGATGTATTTTTTCTTGCAAGGAATTTTGCAACTGTTGGTCGCCTATAAATCACCTTAATTTAGGATTCGAGCCAATGGGCAGGCTAGTGGGAAAATACAAGCCCTTTCTTTATTTTCAATAGGTGATATATTTATATGGCTCAGAAATAAAAAATATATAAAGTAATTCTGTGAAAATCTCCTTCCCACCTTGATACATAACCACTGATACTGGTTTCTTATGCATCTTTCCAGGACTTCAGTATACACACACACACATACACACGAGTAAGCATAAGAATGCACTCGAATGTGTGTGTGCACAAACACATACACACACACACAATTCTGATTTGCTCCCTTTTGCTACAAAATATGGCATACTGTACAATCTACTCAGCATTTTAACCTTTGTTATCTCCCTTAAAATGTCTGGTAGATCTGTCTCTAGAGAGAGGTCTGTCATTCTCTTCCTCTACCCAGGATCCCATGACACGGTGGACTGTGGTTTAACTAACTACCTCTCACTGACAACCATTGAGGTTGTTCATGAACTTCTACCATTATAACAACCCTGCACTGAATAATACACAAAGTTTAAACAGTGAGGGGAAATGTAAAAACTAGCCCAGGCATTTCATTATGTGTTTCCCAGTGATTCCTTTCTCCCACCGCTGTTTCTTCCTGCTGCATTTTTATCTTCTTGGAAGCCAAATGTTGATGCTTTATTGCGTTTGCACATGGCTCAGGGTCAGTTTAGCAGTTGGAATTACAAAGTAAAATAGAAAAATGTATACTTGTGGAAGTCCTAAAAGTAGCGACAACAGCAACAAATCTCACGTTTGTCCAGCATCTTCTGCAGCCCTGAGTACTGAGAGAGCAGGTGGGGATGGGGCAGGCTCAGCACGCAGGGACACGATCAGAAGCAGACCCCTCCGCTCTGTCCCAGCAGCCTGAGAGGCCCAGGGTGTGCCCGTCAGGCCGCTCTTCCCACTGGGGGAGGCACCCAGGAATTTTTTCCGCCCCCCACTGACACAGAGACTGAAAAGAATGAAAAGCAGGGGCTCCAACTGATACGGGCAGCCAGTGTTCAAAGCAGCATTATTCACAATATCCAAGGGGTGGAAGCAAGCCCCGTGCCTCCTGACCAGTGAGTAAATAAGAAAACATAGCGTATGCATACGAGGGCATGTTATTCAGCCTTTTTAGGAAGGAAATTCTGGCAAATACTAGAATATGGATGAACCTTGAGGGCATTACAGTACATGAAATAAGCCAATATGAAAAGACAAATACTGTGTAATTCCACTGATGTGCGGTACCGAGAGGAGTCACACTCCCAGAGACAGAAGGTCGGGGGGCGTGGCAGGCAGCGGGCGGACGGGGCGGGGGTGTTACTGTTTGATGTGTACAGAGTTCCAGTTGTACGTAAAAAGAGCTTAGAGATGGATGATGGTGTGGTGTATAATAATGCAAATGTACTTCATGAGACTGAATTGTATACTTAGAAATGGTTAAAATGGTGAGTTTTATGTGCATTTTACCACCATTTTTTAAAAATGTTTAAGAGTTAAAAAAAAAAAGTGGGGGGGGGGCGCCTGGGTGGCTCAGTGGGTTAAAGCCTCTGCCTTCGGCTCAGGTCATGATCCCGGGAGTCCTGGGATCGAGCCCCGCATCGGGCTCTCTGCTCAGTGGGGAACCTCCTTCCTCCTCCCTCTCTCTCTGCCCGCCTCTCTGCCTACTTGTGATCTCTCTCTCTGTGTCAAATAAATAAATAAAATAAAAATCTTTAAAAAAAAAAAAAAGAGTTAAAAAAAAATAACAACATTGGCAACCCCTTGATTGAGGTCAGTCTTTGTGGAAGCAGCTGTAAAGGAGCCTTTTCCAAAAACTCCTGACCTCAGGGACAAGTACCACACTAGGTTAGACTCATCCCTGGGGGAGGGGGTGGGAGGTAGGAAAACACAGTCTATAGAGGCAAAAGTAATATAAAGGAAATTCCGTTTTTACTCAAACTCTCTCTCCCTTTGCTCCCTCCCCACAGCCCCCCCAGCCTCCCCCTTTGGAGCACTTGGAGGCTTCACACTCATGTGCCCTCTGCCTGCCCTGCCCGCTGTGGCCCGGCTCCCCGAGCGGCTCACGCCCTCACCTCCCTCTGGTCTCTGCTCAGCAGTCGCCTGGTGTGAAGCCAAACCTGACCACCCCTGCAAGGTAGAACACCCACCCCCCGGACTGTTCATCTCCCCTAGCCTATGTTGGGTTTTCCCACTGCACTTGCCATATTCGAGAAAACCCTGCACCTATCACTTGTTTATTATGTTCATTGCTTATTAGCTACTGCTCTTCCCACTAGGGTGCAGTTCTGGAGAGAAACAATCTCCATGTCCTTCAGGGCTACATCTCGAGCGTCTAGAATAGAGCCTGGCTCAGACTAGGCTTGCAGCACATCTCTGCAGAATGAACTAGTGAATGCCTCCAAACCCGCGTCACAGGATCCTAGATTCCCCCCAAAAGGCAACAGCAGAGCTCTTATGTCAGTCTGGGAAAGAAGAGTAAATCTCTATAATGACTTTTATCCCAGCACGTTAATGCACTCTGGGGCACCTTCCTTATAACACAAGTCTACCTAATAAGTGAAAATTATACCCTGTAAATGAAGGAGGACTACCAATTTCAGTACCCAAATTGATATCTCTATTAAAATCATATTTCTGCCTAGTGGAGAAATGGAGAAGAAAAGATGCACATGGCCCCAGGGAAAGGTTTCCCCAGGTTGTTGCAAGGACGAGATGAGATCCTGCATGGCCACGGCTTCTTCTGGTGTCTGGTAGGTATTTAGTGCTCTCTGAAAGGCAGATATGGTCATTTCTTTCATTTCTCCTGAATACTCCTCTGTGTTAATCCAGGGAGCGCCAAAATATCAGACAGGTGGATGTTAATGGTGGATGCGTTTAATCTTTGATATTAAATAAAATTTATTTTCCGATGTTCTGCAATGTAGCTAAAATTACAATATTAATTGTATAAATATGTATTTACCTAAGGAAATGGAGGAATACATTGTGAGTAAAATAAATTGGAGTAAAACACCTAGTGTGTGCATGGGTAAATAATTATATAAATAGAGGTGCCTGGGTGGCTCAGTGGGTCAAGTCTCTGCCTTCGGCTCAGGGTCCTGGGATCGAGCCCCACATCAGGCTCTCTGCTCAGCAGGGAGCCTGACTCCTCCTCTCTCTCTGCCTGCCTCTCTGCCTACCTGTGATCTCTGTCTGTCAATTAAATAAATAAAATCCTGTTTAAAAATAATGATTATTATATAAATATATTTTTCAATGCATTAACCAAGATGTTAACAGTAGTCAGGTTAACAGTTGAACCAGGAATACAAGATTCAATTAATGGAAATCGTTATTAAAGAATTTTCTGATAGAATGGTGCATTCAGTGCATCGATTTTTCTTAAAAGGCAGAACTAGGAAGCAAATTTAAATGGGTCAGTAGTAAGAGCAGTGACCTTTACTATAAGAAGAAAAATCCCTCAGCCAATCCGGCTGGTTTATTTGATCCTATCAGGGTCTGATTTCTTTGGCTTTCTGGAAACTTTTCAAACCTTAATGTTTGCTTCTCCCTTTGAAGGCTGAAGTTCACCGACTCTTGTACATATTTAAAGAGATTAATTTTTAAGGTCTCTCATCTGATATAAAATGTACACCACCTCCTCTTCTTTCATGTACAGTTCCCACTGAGGCAAAATAGGCACAAAAGGTTTGAAGAAGCCTCAGCTATTCTTCAAGAAGAATACATGACTGTGATCAGACTAAAGAAATAAATGGGTCAAGGAGATTTTAAAATAAGCCCATCCCTTAACTGTCTTCTGTACGTCAGCCACTTTATATCCATGAGCTCACTGAAATCTCATAACAACCCTTAAAAGTGTAACTGTTATCATCCTTATTGTTCATTTCGGTACACTAAGGCTCAAAAGATAAGATTATATGATGACTAAGTGGTAGAAGGAAGAGGTGAATGAGGATAGCAATCTGTTCCCAGAGCCTGTGTTCTCAGTTGTGACCCTGCATACCTTCCAGCCCCTCAATGAAAGGCATGCCCAGACAGACACAGCACTAAGCATTTCTCCCCTGGGACTAGCGAGAGGAGCACATCAGCCCTGGGGGCACAGGGACCTCACTCTGGGCAAATGCTGGTCCTTGGAAAATGTTCCCCCAAAGAGAGATGTATCTGGTAAGAATTCTAAAGGTAAAGGTGAAGAAGCAGTTGTGGAAATGCACAGCAGTGGGCTTGCCCATGTAAGCGAAGGTCTGTTCAGTAGAAGACATTCTTGTCAAGTAGTTACTTAAGGAGTGATGTAAAGCCACTCAGCATTTCCAATGATGTGCTTTAGTGTGTGTTTTTCTTGGGATTTTCTTTGGATTTATCCAGCGCAGGGTTTGTGGTGCTTCTTGACAACATCATCGGTTTTGGAAAGTCCTCTTATCTCTTCAAATACTGCTCCTGCCCTAGCCTCTGTCCTCCCTGCCTTCAAGGACTCCATATACATGTGTTAGATCTTTCATGATATACCATTCGTGTCTTACACTCTTTCCTGTGCTTTCTATCCTTTTCCACTGTGTGCTTCAGTCTATTTCTTTCTAACCTACCTTCTAATTCAGGATGCCTCTCTTCAGCTACATCTTCTTAGTCATGAAACCAAGTCTATATTTCCAATTCAACTCTATATCTCCAATTCTCTACTCCAAATTGTCATCTAATTTTTTGATGATATAAAGCACCATCATTTTTAAGTCTGTAATAACTCCAGTGTCTGGATCTATTGTAGGTGTGCTTTTTTCTTTTGGTTTTCAGTCATGCAAATTGGACATTGTATATGAAAAATTACACAGAAAATTTGAAGCTCTGGGTGATAGTATCTTCCTTCCAAAAGGACATGTTTTGCTTCTTACAAGCAGTTCACATGGGGCCAAATCACCTTAATACAATCAGGGATTAAACGGATTTAAATCTGAGCTTCAGAGCCACCTGGGTGGCTCATTCAGTTGGGTGTCTGACTCCGGACTTTGGCACAGGTCATGATCTCAGGGTCGTCAGTCTGCACTCAGCAGTGAGTCTGAGATTCTTTACCTCTCCCCTCCAACCCCCCCCAAGCCTCCCCCCCCTTTAAATAATTAATAAATAAATAATCTTAAAAGGAAAAATCTGAGCTTCAGTCTTTGTCAGGGCTGCCCTACTTCTTATTCATCACTATCTAAAGGAAATCCTGCAGTTTTTATCAGAATCCCTCCTCCTTGGTGTGTTGTCAACTCCGATTTTGTCCCCTTGGTCTCATAAAAATGCTGAAAGCTCTGCTGTCACCTTAGCTGTATCTCGGTCACCACCTGCTGCTTTGGAATTACCTCAAGGGGAGAAGTGGCACCAAGAGTCAGACTTACTTTGCCACACTTCCTTCTCTTTGGAATCTCAGTCCCTCCAGTCCTTGCTTCTTTGGTAGGTCTCTGCTACTGCAAGACATTATTTTCTATATATCATATTTTCTAGTTGTTTTTAGTAGGGTGGCTGGTATGCAATAAGCTAGTCCATCATTACTGATAGTGGAAATCCCCTCTCATGGCATCATAAGTGAAAAATGTGATGAGTTGGGTATTGAAAATTGGGCAAGGGTGGGGAGGCAGGGGGGTCGGGGGAGCAGGGAACCAACAAGGGAACAAGTGTGTTCTGGAAGACAAGATTGCTCAGCAAGAGGAAACACTGGATGGGCCACTCTGCTCCCCCTCCTCCCCTCTCATGTGCATAATTTGGATTTAAAAGCCTCTGGAAGGTAGATTAGAGAATCTGGAAATAATATCTACAGCCAATAACTTCATTTTCTGAAATTCAAGCTGTACGTTCAAGGACCAATTTCATTTTTAAATATTTTATTTATTTATTTGACAGAGAGAGATCACAAGCAGGCAGAGAGGCAGGCAGAGAGAGAGGAGGAAGCAGGCTCCCCACTGAGCAGAGAGCCCGATGCAGGGCTCGATTCCAGGACCCTGGGATCATGACCTGAGCTGAAGGCAGAGGCTTTAACCCACTGAGCCACCCAGGTGCCCCGCCAATTTCATTTTTAAATAAGAGTAAATAAATGAAATGCCACAGATACTACAAAGGAGTTTTAAATGTTGTCAACATTGGCTACATGAATCAGACCAAGTACTAAATCTTCATTCACCTGAAGGAAAACAATCAGAAGCAACTCAAGTCATATACATCACACACGTGGGATAACTAAACACTTTTTGAAATATAAAGCCTTTCCAGAAGTTTTGGAAAGGCTCAGACACTGTATCACTAGGCTTCCATGACCATATGGGCAAGTGACATTTAAATGACATCCACTGGTCAAAACAGTTTGTGGAGTTAGATATAAAATGTCACTTTTTGGTAAACATATCCCTTCTAGGTAAATCGGACTTGGAAGTCACTGTAGGTGTGTTCAGTGGCCACTGGGTTCGAACAGAGGAATGTTTTCTGGAATTCACATTTCTCTCTTTTTTTTTTTTAAATTTGGCTCTTCAGTACAATTTATTTTTGGCTTGAAAAAAAATTTTCACTTCACTACCCAGCTAAGTAGCTGATGTTTAAATCTACAAGGAATGTACAGTTTGGGTGGATACCAACACTGCTGCTCAGGGAACAGGATCTTGAGGATCTATCTGACATGTCTTTTTATTTTTTCTGACATGTCTTTCTACATACATACACACACAAACACATGCACTTATACATATATATTCGGAAATTTGGAAACAATTCAAAAATCAGCTAATGGGGATTGGTTAAGTAAAAATTGATTTAATTTTATGGAAGATTTTTTTAATAACAGAGAAAAATTCAAGAAATAATAAATGAAAAAAGCAAGTTCCAAATATTGTAATGTGATTTCATTTTTATAAGGGAAAAAAATGGTGTGACTTCTATTTTCTCATTTATGCTTCTCTGTATTTTCCGAATTTTCTAATCCAATACGGTGTCAAGAGCTACTTCATATTTATACATTTCGGGGCCTGGCAGAGCTACCAATAATATATTGATACAAAATGTGTTTCCAGGGGCGCCTGGGTGGCTCAGTCAGTTAAGCATCCAGCTCTTGATTTCAGCTCAGGTCAGGTAATGATCTCAGGGTAGTGAGATCAAGCCCCGGAGTTGGGCTCTGTGCTCAGCGGGGAGTCTGCTTGAGATTCTCTTTCTCCCTCTCTCTTGCCCCTTCCCCCTCTTGCATGTTCTCTCCCTGTCTAAAAAAAAAAAAAAAAGGAGATACAGAGAGAGAAGTAAAAAAAATGTATTTCTAAGAAGCAAATGGTGCCACAGAAAGAGGGCTGGTCTAGGATGGGAAGATCTGAATTCCAGTCCCAGCTTCATCACCCACTCCTGAGTCACTGTGGACAAGTCCCATTGCCTCTGGGAACCTCGATTCTCTCATCTATAAAGACAGAGATGATCACCACTGTCCTGCTTCCTCCCATAAGTAGCACAAAGATCAAATACAGTGAGGCTCATGAAAGTATTCTGCCA
The DNA here is from genome assembly GCF_010015895.1 of Lontra canadensis. Lineage (NCBI taxonomy): Eukaryota > Metazoa > Chordata > Mammalia > Carnivora > Mustelidae > Lontra > Lontra canadensis. Next base: position 1,068,833 of record NW_022630997.1, read on the forward strand.
CGGGGAAAGTGCAAGCCAAGAAAAGAAATAGTTGCGACTTTATTAAAGATGTTCTTAACATTCTTGTTGGCTTGACTGAAGCTTATAAAGTTAAGGTTCTATATTTTGCATCAGATAAGACATCCATTCCTACCTCTTCTTCAAATGTAGACATGGGACACTGCACAGAGGACCAAAGCACGGGTGTTGGACAGGTAGGGTAGCACCAGCCAATAAAGGGGAAAAAATGTATTTACAAAACTCGCTAAAGTGAAGAAACAGCTGTCCCTGGCCCCAGTGGCATATTGTCAACAGTTACATAAGGCAGGAAAGGTAAGGAGGTTTTAGGAGATACATCCCCATATGAGAGATCGGATATTTTTTAGATGATTAACATACTCCTCTCCCTTCAAAATCCACTAAAAAAAGAATTTTTGATCAACACACTGAGAGATTTTGTCCAAACGTGGGAGGAACATAAGAAAGGCCAGAAGTAAAATCTTGAATGTTCATCTCATTTTTCCATTTTCTTTCTCTACTCTGACAATTCCACCACTCAATCACTGTGTGATCTTAGACAAGTTACTCCACTTTCCCAATCTCAGTTTATTTATCTATAAATTGGGCCTGTGCCATTTCTATGCCACAAACATTTAAGTGATGTAAGAGGCTGTCATTCACTTTTTGGGTTCCAGATGGACATAAATTGACTCGACTCGGGAGATGGGGCTCTAACCTTGGCTTTGTTGTTATCTGCAACTGTGGCCAAGCCCACTCCAACCCCCCCATAATGCTCAGGTTAGGACTGGTTAGGAGGATCCTGAGCCCCCAACTCCCGCCACAGTTCAAGGTACACACATCCTTCATCCACTCAGGCTGGTTTATATACAAATGACCTCCAGCCTACCACCAACAGGGATTCACATGGGTTGGTTGGTTAGTTTTCCCAAGATTTTATTTATTTATTTGACAGAGAGAAAGACTGCATGAAAGCACAAGTAGGCAGACCAGCAGATAGAGGAAACAGAAGCTCCACTGAGCAGAGAGCTCAATGTGGGGCTCAATCCCAGGACCCTGGAATCATGACCTGAGCCAAAGGCAGATGCTTAACCAACTGAGCCACCCAGGCACCCCAATATGTGTTATTTTAATACTTACAAAAATAAACACAGTACATTAAAAGGATTATTCATCACAACCAAGAAGGATTTATTCCTGGGCTGCAAAGGTGTTTCAACATCCACAAATTCAATCAATGTGATACACCACATTAATAAAAGAAGGGACAAGAACCATATGATTCTCTCAGTAGATGCAGGAAAAGCATAATACAGCAGCCTTTCTTGACAAAAACTCTCTGCAGTATAATGATAGAGGGAACATACCTCAATATCCTAAAAGCCATATACAAAAAACCCACAGTAACTATCATTCTCAATGGGAAAAAATTGAGAGCTTTTCCCCTAAGATCAGGAACATGGCAGGGATGTCCACTCTCACCACTGTTGTTCAACACAGTACTGGAAGTCCTAGCCTCAGCAATCAGACAATAAAAAGAAATAAAATGCATACAACTTGGCAAAGAAGAAGTCAAACTTTCACTCTTTGCAGATGACATGATACTCTATGCAGAAAACCCAAAAGACTCCACCCAAAACTTGCTAGAACTGATACGGGAATTCGGCAAAGTGGCAGCATATAAAATCAGTGCAATGGATTTCTAGACACAAAGAATGAGGCAGGAAAAAGAGAAATCAAGGAATCGATCCCATTTAAAATTATACCAAAAACCATCAGATACCTAGGAATAAACCTAATCAAAGAGGTAAAGATCTGTACTCTTTTTTTTTAATATTTATTTTTTTATTTATTTGACAGACAGAGATCACAAGTAGGCAGAGAGGCAGGCAGAGAGAGAGGAGGAAGCAGGCTCCCCGCTGAGCAGAGAGCCCGATGTGGGGCTCCGACCCAGGGCCCTGGGATCATGACCCGAGCCGAAGGCAGAGGCCTTAACCCACTGAGCTACCCAGGCACCCCCAAAGATCTGTACTCTTAAAACTATAGAGTACTTATGAAAGAAATAGACGAAGACAACAAAGCAATGGAAAAACATTCCATGCTCATGGACTGGAAGAACAAATATTGTTAAAATGTCAATGCTACCCAAGGCAATCTACACATTCAATACAATTCTTATCAAAATACAATCAACATTTTTCACAGAGCTGGAACAAGTAATCCTAAAATTTGTATGGAACCAGAAAACCCGAATCACCAGGGGAATGTTGAAAAAGAAAACCAAAGCTGGAGGCATCACAATTCCAGATTTCAAGCTCTATTACAAAGTTGTAATCATCAAGACAGTATGATACTGGCACAAAAACAGACACATAGATCAATGGAACAGAATAGAGACCTCAGAAACGGACCCTCGACTCTATGGCCAACTAATCTTTGATGAAGCAAGAAAAAATATCCAGTGGAAAAAAGACAGTCTCTTCAACAAATGGTGCTGGAAAAATTGGACAGCCACATGCAGAGGAATGAAACCAGACCACTTTCTTACACCATGTACAAAAATAAACTCAAAATGGATGAAAGATCTAAATGTGAGATAGGAATCCATCAAAATCCTGGAAGAGAACACAGGCAGCAACTTTTGTGACCTCACCACAGCAACTTCTTGCTAGACACGTCTCCAAAGGCAAGGGAAGCAAAAGCAAAAATGAACTACTGGGACTTCATCAAGATGAAAAGCTTGGGGCGCCTGGGTGGCTCAGTGGGTTAAAGCCTCTGCCTTTGGCTCAGGTCATGATCCCAGGGTCCTGGGATCGAGCCTCACCTCTGGCTCTCTGCTCAGCAGGGAGCCTGCTTCCTCCTCTCTGACTGACTCTCTGCCTACTTGTAATCTCTGTCTGTCAAATAAATAAATAAAATCTTAAAAAAAAAAAGATGAAAAGCTTTTGTACAACAAAAGGAAATAGTCAACAAAACTAAAAGGCAACCTACAGTGTGGGAAAAGATACTTACAAATGACTTATCAGATCAAGGGCTACTATCCAAAATCTATAAACAACTTCTCAGACTTAACACCCAAGGAACAAATAACCCAATCAAGAAATGGCAGAAGAACTACTGGGTATTTACCCCAAAGATACAGATGTAGTGAAAAGAAGGACCATCTGTACCCCAATGTTCACAGCAGCAATGGCCACAGTCGCCAAACTGTGTAAAGAACCGAGATGCCCTTCAACGGACGAATCCATAAGGAAGATGTGGTCCATATACACTATGGAGTATTATGCCTCCATCAGAAAGGATGAATACCCAACTTTTGTAGCAACATGGACAGGACTGGAAGAGATTATGCTGAGTGAAATAAGTCAAGCAGAGAGAGTCAATTATCATATGGTTTCACTTATTTGTGGAGCATAACAAATAATACAGAGGACATGGGGAGATGGAGAGGAGAAGGGAGTTGAGGAAAATTGGAAGGGAACATGAACCATGAGAGACTACAGACTCTGAAAAACAATCTGAGGGTTTTGAAGCAGCTGGGGTGGGAGGGTGGGGGAGCCTGGTGGTGGGTATTATGGAGGGCACGCATTGCATGGAGCACCGGGTGTAGTGCATAAACAATGAATTCTGTTACACTGAAAAGAAATTAAAAAAAAAAAAAGAAAAGAAATGGCAGAAGACATGAAGAGGCATTTCTCCAAAGACATACAAATGGCCAACAGACACATGAAAAAATGTTCAACATCACTCAGCATCAGGAAACTACAAATCAAAACCACATCGAGACAACACCTCACGCCGGTCCGAATGGCTAAAATGAACAGCCCAGGAAACAACAGATGCTGGCGAGGATGGAGAGAAAGGGGAACCTTCCTACACTGTTGGTGGGAATGCCAACTGGTACAGCCACTCTGGAAAATAGTCTGCAGGTTCCTCAAAAAGTTGGAAATAGAGCTACTCCACAACCCAGCAATCGCACTATTGTGTATTTATCCAAAGGATACAAACATAGTGATCTGAAGGGGCACATGCACCCCAATGATTACAGCAGCAATATCCACAATAGCCAAACTATGGAAAGAACCTAAATGTCTATCGACAGATGAATGGCTAAAGAAGATGCAGTACACACACACACACACACACACACACACACACACAGGAATATTACTCACCCATCAAAAAGAATGAAATCTTGCCATTTGCAATGATGTGGATGGAACGAGAGGGTATTATGCTAAGTGAAATAAGTCAGTCAGAGAAAGACACATATCATATGATTTTACTCATATGGAATTTAAGGGGGGGGCAGGGAACAGAGGACCATAGAAGAAGAGTGGAAAAAATAAAACAAGATGAAACCAGAGAGTGAGACAAACCATAAGAGACTCTTAATAATTGGAAACAAATTGAGGGTTTTTGGAAGGGAGGGCGGTGGAGGGACGGCGTACCTGGATCATGGGCATTAAGGAGGGCACTTGTGATGAGCACTCAGTGTTATATGTAAGTGATGAACCACTAAATTCTACCCTGAAAGTAGTAACATACTATATGTTAATTAAATTGAATTTAAATTTAAAAAATAAACAAATAAATAGATTTGTACTGACCTGTCCACAGGTTTTTACTGCCCAGTAAGACTCCTTATGCCCAAAACTAGAAATGTGTGAAATTTCAAGTCTTCCTCCCTCTTCTCCAACTTCTTCCCAAACTGACAATTTTGTTTCCAGTTCACTCTTAAAATAGTCCAATGATGAATAATCCAGGGTATATAAATCTTTGTCCATTTTAAGACTATTTCTGAAAGTTTATCTAGAGGGTTAAGACCATTCTTAGGTTCTTGGGGCACCTGGGTGGCTCAGTGGGTTAAAGCCTCCCAGGGTCCTGGGATCGAGTTCCACATCGGGCTCTCTTCTTGGCAGGGAGCCTGCTTCCTCCTCTCTCTCTCTGCCTGCCTCTCTGCCTACTTGTGACCTCTGTCTGTCAAATTAAAAAAAAAGACCATTCTTAGGCTCTTGATACACAATATACCAAATTGTTTTCTGGAAAGCCAGGAAGTACAAATTGATATTCTTATCAGCAATGTAAGAGTTATGTGCCCATCTTTCTTTTTTTTTATTTGCTATTATGAGAAGTTAAAAAAAATCCTTCTTTTTATCTTCTAATTTGTATTTTTGAGATAAGTAACAAGGATGAATGTTTTATTTCAAGTGTACTAGTCCTTTTTAGTGAATTATCTGTTCATGTCCTTTTCATATATAAGTTGCTACAAGTTCACCATGAGAAACTTTGTGGAACAATTTCTTCCATAGCTAAAAGGAGCAGGAGACTTAATTCGAGACGGAAAAATAAAAAGTCACCACTTTCTTTAAAGTGGTTAGGATTCACACCATGCAAAATGAAACATCTACGAAATAAAATGGCTTAAAATATTCATTTCCCTTTGAGCTTGGCCATAGCAAGATAATTCCAGTTTTCTGCACGAGAAGAAAGTTTGCTATTCAAGAAAGCTTTCCTGGGGCGCCTGGGTGCCTCAGTTGCTTGAGCTGCAGACTCTTGATTTCAGCTCAGGTGATGATATCAGGGTCATGAGATTGGGTTCCACACTTGGCATGGGGTCTCTCTCTCTCTCTCTCCCTTTGCCCCTCCCCCCACTTGTACGTGCTCTTTCTAAAATGAATGGATGAATCTTTAAAGAGAAAAAAGAAAACAAGCTAGCTTTCCAGAACTTTAAGCGAGGCCAAGGAGAAGACTGTTGATGTTCTCTCAGCACCAGAGAGAGCAGATGTGGCTCTGAATTCAGAACAGCAGGCTGGATTTCATTCTGTGCATGAGACACAGCACATGTTTGACTAGAGATGCCCAAGGGTCAGAAACCTTAATCTTCATGGTTTTTGTTTTTTGTTTTTTGTTTTTTCCTGGAAGAGGCTTATTGAGACTTAAAATCACCAATTCAGAACTCATTATATTTGACAACAGTTGAGGTGAACTCTCATTTTCAAGTAACAAAACACTGTCATTTTATAGAGAATGGAACTCCAGAGGGTCCCGGTAATAGAAAGTGGTGACAGACGAAGATAATGACACAGTCGCAGAGAGCCCACAGCCACGCGAGATGCAGGTGTTGGCAAAGCTGATTTGGGAAAAGGGAAAACAACGTAGGGCCATCTAGGGTTTGACTCTGAAACTTGCTGGAAAATAAAAAGCAGCATCAGAAATTGAATTTTTTTAAAGATTTTATTTATTTACTTGACAGACAGAGATCACAAGCAGGCAGAGAGAGAGGGGGAAGCAGGCTCCCTGCTGAGCAGAAAATCCAATGCGGGGCTCGATCTCAGGACCCTGAGATCATGACCTGAGCCGAAGGCAGAGGCTTAATCCACTGAGCCACCCAGTTGCCCCAGAAATTGAATTTTGAAGGCAATTCGGAGAAAGATGTTTGAGCTAAAAATAAATAAATAAATAAGGCAGGTATAGTCTCAAGGGGTAAAAAAACATGACTGTACATTATAGCTATGTTTCAAACACAAGACTAAAAAGTCACCTGCCCAAAAGCTGAACGAAAGGACAAAAATCCCTCCTGCTCACGCACATGACCAAAACACCACCTAAAGGAAGCTCTAAAGAGAATGATAGAAAAGGAACACTTCAAAACAGACAAATGAAGGAATTTCCAGATGGTATCTAGAAAAGTCTGCCTAGCAAAAGGGATCGTGGGTACCATTTAAAGAAACTGTTTCTGACACCAGATGATACTTTGGGAGGAAATTCTGTATCTTTTCGCAGTTCCTATATTCACAGGAACACAACACATTCAATCCAGACCCCCGGAGTGAAGTGCAATCCCCTGCTGCACAGGGACACCTCACGGGGTGACCTCGAGTTAAGAGGTGGCACCTGTGGCTCTGAGGGGCTCGCTGACCTCCCCTTGCCAGGTGATCAGCCACACATGGAGGCTGGAGAGCAGAAAGGACGTTCAGGTGAGAAACCATACTTCTAACATTGCTGTTGTGTCTGGGGCAGGGTGCCAAGTCACGGACAGGGTGGCAAGGCTAGAAGTGCCAGCAAAGAGGAACAGAGAAGGGTCTGCATTTCTGTTTGCCTCCCTCGAACATCGTTTGAGAGCAAAAGAAGGAATTCCGTTAGTCATTTCTCCCTGTTGAACTGTGCTTTTTTTTAAGATTTTATTTATTTATTTGACAGAGAGAGAGAGAATACAAACAGGCAGAGCAATAGGCTGAGAGAGAGAGAGAGAGAGAGAGAAGCAGGCTCCCTGCCGAGCAAGGAGCCTGATGCAGGAATCGATCCCAGGACCCTGGCATCATGACCTGAGCCAAAGGCAGCTGCTTAACCAACTGAGCCACCCAGGCACCCTGAACTCTGCTTTCTGAGTAACACCTGAGACCAGACTAAGGCACACAGGCTCGGGGAGGCGGCACACACAGGGGGCCGAGGCAGGTGGAAGCAGTTGGGACGGGGCTCTGGTTCCACATGGAGGCGGGACATGCAGCTCAGGGCAGCACAGCCCACAAGGGAAAAGCAACCGGGTAGAACAGTTATCTGGCTGGGTGCATGGAGGGAGCCGAAGGCAAAGCCGGAGAGAGGATGGGGAGGACAAGGAGGAGGACGTGAGATTTGGAATGAAGGAAAGCCCCTGGGTGGGATGGGGGAGTCAGGGATGGCGTCTGAGGACAAGCTGGCACGGCCAAGGTTTCGGATGCCTGAGCCAGGGCAATGTCGAGGCTGCCCTGAGTGAAAGGAAAGCCCGTAATAGAGGCAAGAATGGAGAACCAGCCCAGGGAGGGTCAACCGGGCTGTGGCCACTGAGAAGCTCAGGGTGGGCACACAGACCAGGCCACTGTCTACACGCTGCGGTCAACAAACCGTCTTGCATTTACCCCACCCTGTGGAGTTCAGAGGGGATTTGTGCAAACATCTAGGTCCTACTTTCACCAGGATTTGGGAATCTTCACTAACAAGAGCTTTTTAGCCCTCCATCAAAGAAAATAGCACTTCAGGCAAAAACAACAAATTATAATCCACAGCTCCTAAAATGTATCCTTTTCTTCCACAGGTATCGTTTCAAGATGTTTTGGCTCATGCGATAATGAAATAAGCCAGAGGCAGGCAGTCAATCCCCAAGTATTTGAAAAGACTTCCCTTATTTTTATTTTTATTTCTGAGGTTTAAATGCACTTTTTTTTTAGCCCTGGCAAAACAGCTCGCTTCTAGAAGCCTCGGTTCTCTCGTCTGTAAAATGGGGTGGATAACAGGCTCCTGTAAAGACTACAGGAAAGAGCTAGAGCGTGCACAGCGCCAAAACCTCAAGGCATCCACACCTCCCGGGGGTCCCCCACCCTGCAGCTCGAGCCCAGGGAGGAACATTCCGGGGTGGACAGCAGCCGCGTGCACCCGAAGCTTCTCCCGCAGTCAGCAGTGCGCTGTAAAACAGCTTTGTAAGTGCTCACCAACAAACACACGCTGGGAAGAGAAGCCAGGGCTCAGGGAAACAGGTGCACAGACCTGAGAGGCGCAGGAAAGGAATACAGTTGGGCTGGGAGCGAGCACGCGCCAGCTGTCCACACGGTGCTCCTTTCAGCACGAGGGGGGCTATTCAATCACTACAGGAAGAAAAGGCGCCGCTAGAACGTTGTCTTTAAAACCGCTGTGATGAAAATCACACTCAACACACTCGTACAGTTCTTTTCCGCATTTCACAAGTAACGACCTACTTTCTTCCAGCGCCACGCCCCCCGCCAGCTTGCGATGCCCTTGTCCGCCTGACATCTCCTCCCACCACATGTCCTGAAGGCACTCCCCGCCCCTGGCCACCTGGCTGCCACCACTGACCTGTCCTTTGGGCCACCTGCTCGGGAATCCTCCCGTCCCCGACGGCACGGCTGCAGCCAGGGGAAGCGCACGCGGGGCTGCATTACACCGTTCTCCCTGCTTCTGAGTAGGTGACCATTTCCATGGCGCCTGGGTGGCTCTGTCGGTTTAGCGTCTGCCTCCAGCTCAGGTCATGATCTCAGGATCCTGGGTTCGAGCCCCGCATCAGCTCCCTGCTCAGCTGAGACTCCGCTTCTCCCTCTGTTTCTGCCCCTACCCCCTCTGCATGCACACTCAAGGGCGCAGGCGCTCTCGAATAAATTTAAAAAAAAAAATCCATAATACAGTCTCTCAAAAGTCACTTTTTAGCATAAGAAATGACAGAAAAACACGGTGGGTCGTCCCGAGTATACCCTTTCCACCTGTCCATGAACCCGAAGTGCCGCTCACCCTCAAACCAGTCCACTGGCTGGTGGCTGGCTTCTCGAGACTCCCCGGCGTGTTTTATGTGTCATCATAGTTTCCGACAAGCTGAACATGGTTTACAGTAATTTTCTAGAATAGTAAGCATGTGCACTGTCCACATTCGCTTCCCTTGGCCTGAGACTAAAAGAAGAAAGCGTATTAGCTCATCTGCTCCCACTGAGGTTAACGCGAAGTCATTTTCCAAGGGTTCTGTGGGACGATGGGCTCAGGGAAAATCTAAAAGGGCTGGTGTTTTAAAACCTGAAAACAAAACGTCGGGGTGGGGGGAGAGAATTTAAGAACGAAAAACATGTTTTCTCGGGAAAGGAGCTTAGAGAATCACGGCATGGGGAGTTACACACAGGTGCTCAGCGTCCTGCCGGCCTGCATGAAGCAGGCAGAGCAACGTGAACACCCCCGCCCTGCCACCCCACACCCCCCTGGCTCCACCGCCCCTCGTCCTCCTTTGGAATGACCGCCACCTCCTCCAGGCTGCCCCACTCCACACATGCGGAGCCAGGAGCAGCTCTCAGCTCCGAGACACCAGGCCCAGGGGCAGGAAGTGCCCGCCACGAAGGCAGAGGAAATGGACCAAAACCAAAACAAACAAACAAACAAACCACTTTGCCTGCAGAGACGAGAGTGGGGGAAAGTCTTGCACAAGGAGCCACAGCTAAGAGCCAGGACACAAAGGCGGGTGGGCACCAGAGCTCTTTATGATGCTATCGAGGTTTTGCAAAGCTCAAGTTAGAGGTGAAATGCCAGGACAAGGTTGATAACCTGCTGGAAGGAGGACAGACATCTTGGGGAGATGGTCTGCAGGGAGATGGAACACCGAGTCGGCCTCTCAGCTCCTCAAAGAGCTAAATTCTATCAACTCCTCTTAGAGGACCCACCTACGGAACGGACTCCTAAGAAGCCAGAAGCCCAACCTACCAAGTGACGAGAACTGCAACTTGGAAGAAAACCAAACACTCAGGGTCTGCAGTTGAGTTCACCCTCCTCCCAGACAGCAAAATCTACACGGGAAACCAAGTCACCACTGGCGTATTGCTTGGTAAACACTAAGGTAGTGGGATGCCTCATGTCATAGGAATCTAGAGCAGTGACAAGACAATACCAAGGCCAATCATCCTGGGTTTCTGGGACAGTTCTGGTCGCCAGCACCCTGTTTATAGTCAGGCCGTCTGTCGTGAGTCACTATCTCACACATATGACCTTCCTGCCAGGATAGTGGTTATCTACCCTCTGCCTCATTGCCAAGGCTGTGTGGATCACACCTTTCGAATAACATACTTACCTCAAAAACCAATATAACTGTGTAGTTCGTTATAATTGTGCTCCGGTTTTGAGAAAACACCCTTACTTTGTAGACTCAAAAAACACACGGGTCTGTCAGCTGGAAAGTACTTCCCCGTTGTCACACATCAGGTGACCCAGGCAGGTCACCATCATCAGTGCTGTGAGGACTCCAGCCTCCAACTTCAGACACTAATGCTTTTTTGTCCCACACCTGGCATATGAAACCCTTTCACAAGGAGAGACCCGACCTTCCCCATCTGGGGAAAGTGAGGGCATTAACCCAGGTTAGGGGCTGGAGTGGAAGGTTGCAGGAGGGGATAAGCTCTTCCTGGGAAAAGGGAAATGTCAAGCTTGACTCAAAAGCTATGCTCACATCTAGATTATGTTCCAGAATCTGGTGAAAGTTCTCACTTGAAGAAGGCTTCTGCCTCTTTTTATAAAGTTTACAAACCACAGATCTGGATAATCTTCCACGGTCTTTTCTAAGTGTTCGATCATGTTTTTGATTCTTAAAATTCTCTTATTCAGAAGATTATTTGGAAAGTGCCTTACTCTGTGATAAGACTGCGTTAGGCATGGTGGTTCAACACCGTTCCAAAAGTGAACAGCATGCTAACAAGGACAGATTCTGCCCTCATGGAACCTACTAAGTTTTCCTTTTTTGTTTTGTTTACAGAAATGGAAGAGTAGGGCACCTGAGTGGCTCAGTTAGTTAAGCGTCAGTGACTCTTGGTTTCAGCTCAGGTCATGATCTTGGGAGTCGTAGGATTGAGCCCCAAGTCAGGCTCCGTGCGGAGCATGGAGCCCACTTGAGATTCTCTGCATCTCCCTCTGACCACCCCCTTCCCATAAATAAAGTCTTTTTTTAAAGATTTTATTTATTTGACAGAGAGAGAGAGATCAAAGTAGGCAGAGAGGCAGGCAGAGAGAGGGGGAAGCAGACTCCCCGCTGAGCAAGGAGCCCGATGCGGGGCTCGATCCCAGGACCCTGGGATTATGACCTGAGCCGAAGGCAGAGGTTTTAACCCACTGAGCCACTCAGGCGCCCCAAATCTTAAAAAAAAAAAAAAAAAAAAAAACTGAAGAGTAATATAAATACACATCCACAGGCAGAGCCACCCAAAAATTTATGTTTCAAGTGTTAAAATTTCAAGATTCCTGAAACCCAGCTGGTACATATTTCTTCTTTGGACATTGGCTCAAGTGTTTCTCCTCCTCTGCCCACAAATACTCAAGACGACAGGCTGAAGGATGCTGCTGAAACCAGCTGTAAGTTGAAAAATCAAACTAGACTGGATTTTATTAAGTATATATAAATAGCCCCTATTCTTTATTTCATCACTTTGGGGAAGTTAAGTGGAGATTAGGTGAAAAGCAGTACTACTAGGTGTAGAGACATGACAGCCAAAAGGGAGTCACAGTGAAACTGTATTCCAGCCCGCTCTGCCACTAGATCTGCGGTCAGCGAAAGGCAAGCGGTGCCGCGTCCTCGCTGGAGAAGGAGGTGGTCGGCAGAAACAGATGTTGCCCAAGGTCACGTGCCGCTCTAAAACTGCTCTGTCCTAATTCAATTATTAGGCATAAATGCTACGAACTAACTACATACGGCAGGCACTCACCATGAAAAGTAAACGAACGCTGAACTCAGAGGAATATTTAAGAAAGAAGAGAAACATTTGCTGCTTTTTAAAAATGCAGTGACTATTTTATTCACACTAATTAGAACATATACACAAAAAAATGTGTATCATATGTTGCTTTCAAAAAATTCTATGTTCCATGAGAACTATGTAATAAACAGTGTAAAATGTTTCTACTGCATAACAAAGGAAGAAAAATCAGCATTCCCATGTAGTATTAGGAAAATATTTAAGATAATTTGAAGTTATAAGTAAACAAAGTGAAATATTACAGAACAGTCTTTTCAGGAAGTAGATGTTATAGTCTAGAAGCAATACATTTCATACTCTGAAACACTTTGGTATAAGTGAAATTAATACAAAGCAAAAAAAAAAATAATAACAAGAAACTCTACTTTGGTTCACATTAATTGAAAGTTTAGCAACGAGGCAACTGCACAGCTACCTCAGATGACAAAATGGAAAACCTCCCGTCTGCACCCCCGTCCCCGTGCCGCCGCTGGCTGACATGGATGTGCCGGGAGAGCACTTCCCAGGACTTCGGGGCCACAGGAGCATCTCATGTCCACCACTCTGTGCTCAGCCAGTGCTTGAAAGGCTTCATAAAACCTCAGATTCAACTTGGAATATAAGCGATCTTGGCTACTTCCTCTTAGACACAAATGACCCCGCAGTAAAGCAGCTCAGAACTACAACTCACATTTAAAGTAGAAAAGTAGAACGCAAATTTTTGGAAAATCATATAACTACAGTTTCTCAAGAAGTCCATACTTGAATAAAAGAACATACTACATTAATTTTAAAAAATGCAAGTTTAATAACCCACTGACAGTAAGTTTTTAAGAAACCGAAATAACCGTCTGCATGCCACAAATATTTCTTCATCGATATCAAGCATTACTTTGACAGCTGCACAACTAACCTGATCTGAGGAATTGTTAATTGCATCATTTTTAAAATTACATTTTCTTATCCATACTGTCCAAACGTGGTACTGATTTTCTTCATTGTCTTTTTGTTCTGCGTGTTATCTTTTAAATGACTTCCTACTTGTGAGAATTCTTTCTGAGCAAATGTTGATGAACCACTTTTTCGTCATCCATCACAAGAGCAAACTGGGAATGTCCTCTGAGAGTTTTCTCAGCAATGTAATTTCTACTCCAACTTTCTGGAAAGATAAGAAAGTCTTTAAAAGAAAAAAGAATCCTTGGTGAACTTTGCAAACTTACAGTAATAATATACTAATGCACTGTTGCTCCTTCCTGAAGTAAAAGAATATTCTATCACGTGCTCAGCTTTACCACACGTGCACCGTTAACTGCCTCCAAAGAACACAGCATGTGAGCCCAAGACCTCGGGGCCCCGGAAGGGACAGAGTGCGGGAGGGAGTGTTCAGTGAGATTAACTAGCGTGGTAGATCTTCGGAACAAAAAGAGTATAGAAGGTAAAAGAAAAAACTTCTGTCAAGTTCATGTGAGGCTTTTTAAAGAACAATTCTAAAAAGGATGAAAGGAGATAAACATAAAGAATTATTCCAAAAGGGGGCGCCTGGGTGGCTCATTCGGTTGGGTGTCTGCCTTCCGCCCAGGTCATGATCCAGGGTCCTGGGATCAAGTCCAGCATCAGGCTCCCTCCTTGGCGGAGAGCTTGTTTCTCCCTCACTCTCTGCCTGCCTCTCTGCCTGCTTGTGATCTCTCTCTCTGTCAAATAAACAAAATCTTAAAAAAAAAAAAAAAATCTTTAAAAAAAAAAAAACCAGTATCAGGAACTTAAGTTCCTGCCCAACTTTAACAACCAAGTGTAAGAAGAAAGAAAACAATGAACAATGAACAAATAATGTGTGAAATGAAAGGTCTTAGTTTTTCATATTAGGTGAATCCTAATAGAATTAGGTGATCCTAGAACTACATTGTTTGGGTTTTGTTTTGCTTTGTTTTGCGGAGAGAGACGTCAGGGGAACTTAAGTAATTTCAAAATTCATTTGGAACAAGAGCCAAGACTTACAGTATACTAAGACCTTGCACTGCCAGACAGTAAAATCCATCAAGTTACAATCACTAAAATACCATATTTCACGAAGTTTAAGACACCATCAAACGTTAAGATGCACTGTTATTTTATGTACCCACACAAAGAAACGGAAAGTAGCTCAGGATACGGAGTCTAAAAGGAGACAGGGACCACCTCAGAAAGTGGGGACACTGGATGGCTACAGCCTCAATGAGGGGTAGAAAAAAATAACCCTTCCTCTACAAGGGACAGCAGAGAAGTCTCTGACAATGGGAAGAGGAGAAAAAATATCCCTTGCTATTTGAACTGGTCCCCCAGCCCTGCCAACCCACAAATTTTGTGGTCTGAATTCACACTAACAGCAAAGTCCAAAATATCTCAAGCACAGAAATTAGGTTAAGAAGATTCGAGTTGGTACTGCTCCCCCAGCCCCATAAATGGCAGGAAAAAAAATGCAAACCATCAGGGGAAGAACTCAACTGCCATCCAGGCCATAGCTGACTAGAAGAGGTAATCCAAATTTAAAGATAAAATGTGGAATTTATATGACTTGAAATCAGTAAAATACGGTAGGCAGATAAGTTCCTGCCCAGTAGAAGAGATGTCCAAAAGCCTAGAAAACAAATACTGGGTACACTTATCATGATGAGCACTGAGTTAAGTTTAGAAGTGTTGAATCACTACATTGTACACTTTAAATAAATTTAACACCGCATGTTAACTACACTGGAATTAAAAATTTAAAAAAAAAATCAATTTTCTCATCAAAACAAAACAAAACAAACACTGGGCATATAATAAAAATGTCAAACCAGAGCATATCATAGAAACATCAATGACAAAAGGGTACATTTTAATATATGGCACAGCCAAAAACTAAGAAAAAAGTTAAATCCCTCTATTCTTCTAAACTATGTTCTTCTAAACTATGAAGTTAAGTGAAAAACAAACTCATTTAAGAAAAAATTAAGCATAATTATTGAAATGATAATCTCAAAAGACTGGCCAACATTTTTTTTTCTTTTTTTTCTTTCTTTTTTTTTTTTTTGGTGACAGAGAGAGAGAAACAGGGAGAGAGGGAACACAAGCAGGGGGAGTGGTAGAGGGAGAAGCAGGCTTCCTGCTGAGCAAGGAGCACAATGCGGGGCTTGATCCCATGACCTGAGCCAAAGGCAGATGCTTAACAACTAAGCCACCTAGGCACCCCCGGCCCACCTATTTTTAAAACATGCTCTTTACCCACCCAACGCCCCAAAATCTCAGCAAAAATAAAAGGCAAATGTCAAATTGGAAAACAACTCCGCAGTGACAAAGGGCTAATATCCTTAAAATATCATTAACTATAAATCAGTTAGAAACAAAAAAAACCCTACACCACACCTCCACACCTTTTGCTCAAAGGCCAAGACTAGACAACTGACAACAAAGACAAATGGCCACTGAAATATACCAATAATGCTATATTTCACTAGCATCGGAAATACAAACTAAAACAATGATAAACAATTCATGCAATTGTTGATCAACAAAATTTTTTAAAATGGTAATACCCAGTGTTGGCAAGGATACAGGAAAACCAGCACTTATACAGACATGAAAATTGAGCAACCCTTCTGAAATGCAATTTAACAAGAGGTGTAGATTCAAAATCCTTTGCAAATGTGCAGTATGCTTAGATCCAACAATGCTACATGTAGGAATTTATCCCGAACAGATTTGTGCAAAAGGTACATGCAACTGTAAGTCAGATTTATAATAAAGTTGGAAATACATCTAAACACCTAACAATGGCAAATAACTTACTTTAATAGAACTATAAAATGGAATACAATGCAACTATTAAATATTACATATCCCAGAGCATTGTTTATACTAGTGAAATATTAGAATAACCTAAATGCCCATCAACAAAGAATTGGCTAAAAAAACTACAGTGTAGCAGTCAGTGGGACACTACACTATCATTACAAACAACGAGACAGCTCTTACGTCCTGACAGCTCTACTTCTCTAGGTCTGAAATGATCTTCTCTCCCCAGATAACTACCCGGCTTACTTGCTTCAACAACACCTTATCAGTGACAGTGTCCCTCACCATCTTAGGATAGCAACTTGTCCCATCCCACGTGTGCTCCCTCTCTCCCTTACCCTGCTGTTCTATTTTTACCATCTGGCACACTGCAATCATTTATTTACTGCCCATTCTCCCCCAGAGGAAAAAAGATCTTACCTGTATCAGTGCCCACACTCCCCTCCTTCATCTGTTCCAGGAAAGATGTATCTCTGCTCCTCTCCGGAGGCTAAATGCTTCACATGGCCTTGGCCCCTTCCTGCATTACCTTTTCAAGTATTTCCCCCCACAATTACCCCTTTTACTTCTGCCTTATCAATTTCACCCTCCAATACTAGATCATTCTCAGTAGCAAACAAACACACCTTAATATCATAAAATGTCCCCGTCTCATTTCTATTATCCTTCACAGCAAAACTCTTTCCTCTCTGACCCTTACCTCTCCTCCACCCACTTTACCTCAGCCATGACATGAAAACACCTTTGCTCAAGGTCACCAATGATGTCCTACGTTCGCCTCAAACCAATGGCCAAGTCTTGGTTCTTGACCTTGACCTCTCTCTCAGCAGCACTGGACACTGCTAACTACTCTCTCTTGAAGCAATCTTTTCTCAGCTTCCCTGAGCTCACAAGCCCCCAAATCTTCTCTCACTTCAATGGCTCCTCCTTGTCCACCAGACCTCTTCTCTACATACATACTTCAAGGTGATCTCATCCCATTTCTGGCTTCAAATGACTACATATATGCTGATGATTGGTTTTAAGGTCATTACCTTGAGCTCTGAGCTTCAGACCACCGGCTCCAGAACATCAACCACTGACTTAACACAACAGAACAGATTCCCATTCTCACACCTCACCAAAAAACTATGCTTTGTCCACAAGCCTTCTCAGAAAAAGGTACCATAATCCACCCAGCTGCTCACACCAAAATCCTAAGACTCATCCTCAACTTCTTTCCTTCCTCCCTCACGATGAACTTATCTGGAAGTCCTGGACTTCCCTCCCTGCAAAACAGATCTGCACTCAACCATCTCTCACCACCCCTACTACTAGAGGCCTAGTCAATGCCACCAGACCAGCCTCTTAATAATTCTCCCTTCCTCTCTCCTTGCCAGCATCTGCCCTCCACCCAACACCCAGACAGAGCGTTCCTTCTGAAGTCTAAGCCAAGTCACATCACTCCTCCCATTAAAACCCTCCATGTTTCCATTATACTTAGAGTAGAATACAAAGGCCTTCCCAGCTTCTTCATAAGCAGGCCTGCCACCTCTGACTCCTCTCCTCCTGTGCTCCCCTTCATTACCCCCAGCCATACTGGCCTGCTTTCTGTCCTGCAGACGTGCCACGTCTGTTCCCATCTCATGACCTTTGCAGCTGCCCTTCCTCCTGCTTGGATCGCTCTCCTCATATCCTCAGATGTCCGCCTCCCTCTCATCTTTCAAATTTCAACTCCAATGTTGTCATCTCAGCCAGGCCTTCCCCAGAAGCAACCCATCACCCACATCTTCCTAATTTATCTCCATGAGACCTATCAATATCTGAAATTTACTTATGGATTAGAGAACAGGTTGACTATCGATCTCCTCCCAGGAGAAGATAAATTCTTTAAAGGTGAGAATCCTATCTTATTTTCCACTTATCCACAGCATGAAAACTGGTGTCTGGCACATAGTAAGTACCAAACAAATATTTGAGGACCAAATAAGAGACTATTTTGTAATTGAAAATCTGAACTGGGATAGTTTTTGACATTACCTTTAGTTTATTTTACTATTGTAATTCCAGAAATGGTGAGAACTGATAAAACTGTATCAAGAGTCTGATGATAAAATGGCTTTTCGGACCTCTTACCTACACTGTTGACTAAGACTCCCTAATATACATTAGGAAATGATCTAAATGTACACTAACAGGAAACTGGCTAAATAAGATGGAACACAGCCACACAAGAAATTACTATGTAGCCAGAAATTACTATGTAGCCATGAAAGAGAATGAAAAAGATATACGCTAACACAGAAAGCTGTGCAAGTTATAAGGCTGATGGAAAACATCAAGTTGCAAAACAATACGTTCAGTGAGATCCCTTTGTTTTTACATGCACGCGCATTTGATTGGATGTGCACGGGGCAATCCAAGGAAACCCTACTGAAAGTGGTTATCTCTCCAAAAATAAGAAGGTGGAAGCTGAACTTAACATTTATTGCTTGAAAATTAAAAAGTGTCAGGAACAGGGCGCCTGAGTGGCTCAGTCAGTTGAGCATCTGCCTTCAGTTCAGGTCATGACCTCTGGGTCCTGGGATGGAGCCCTGCCTTGTGCTCCCTGCGCAGTGGGAAGTCTGCTTTTCCCTCTGCCTGCCACTCTCCTTGCTTGTGTGCTCTCTGACAAATAAAGAAATAAAAATCTTTAAAATAAAATAAAAAAATACAAGGATTAGCTATAACTGCCAATGTCTTTTCCCCCTTACTCATGTCTTAAATGTACACATAGTGTCTGGAACTACGGGTGTCATCTCATAATTATGGATTAAGAATCAAAATGCAGTATAAAGATGCCAACAATGTGAACGTCCAGTGACATCATTCAACAGATGAACCCTTCCCGTTAAATAAAAAAAATAAACCTCTATTCATTTGAGGTACTGTGACTTGGATTCTGTTACCTACAACCAAAGGAATTCCTAACTGACATTCCTGGGAATATCTTTCAGAAAGAAACTGAAAATAAAAGAAGTCAAATTTTATGCAGAATTAGGAAGAAAATTATAACATGTCAGAAATGTAGTCTGCAAACCAATTCCCCCTCTTTAATGTCTCTATTCTGAATTTTTGTTAAAAAAGAAAAAAGAAACACTAGGAAGAAACAGAAAAGAGAAAATTATAGTCAACATCAACTCCATAAAAAGGATTTCAGAGAGGCACCCAGCTGGAGCATGCGACTCGTGAGTTCCAGCCCCACGTTGGCTATAGAGATTACTTAAAAAAAAAAAAAAAATGTTTTTGTTCAGGATGAAGCATTCACAGTGTATGCACACAATAAAGATAGACTCACACAGTGAAACCGAAGCCCGATCAATGCTGGGGATGTTCTGGACTGATGGTCACTGTTCGATAAATTTCTTTAAGTAACAACAGAGCAGTATCTTCAGATTCCCTATCACAAAGAAAAGAACATTTTTACTTAAGTGACCACTAGTAGAAATTAACCTCTATGCATAAAGATGGAAAATGCAGCCCTTGTTCTAGTCAACTCTACCTAAGAAAGGCAAATGACAGCGTAGTCTTAAAGCTGTCCTTGTAAACTGGATGGACACCGATCAGCTACAAAACAGCTGTGTGCAATCCTCCACGGTGACAGGGGACATCTGAAAGGATGGCTTTTCAAAGTCCCTACCACTCCCATTCTGTGAAAGGTATCCCTACAACACCAGTGTGCGAGTACCAAAGGCCTTTGGTCAAAATGAGATGACACACTGCCATCTTGTGGATAATAAAGGGGGAAAATACTGATTTTGAATATATGGCACTTGTAATTAATATTCCATCATAAATGATAAATCAGCTAAAGAGTCTCCCTAAAACGTATGTGCTAGCACCTAAAGGCCACGCGAATATTATCAAAGAAGAAACCACTTACCAATAGCATAAATGACTCTGAAGAGCGAAAAGATATTCATTAAAACTCTCTATTGGCTTTTCTTGAAGAACGTAGTCAATTCGGCGACCTCCGTTTAGCATTCCAACCTTTCCTAAGTAGTCCTCATCCTTGGAAAAATCTGGACTTTCAACAATCTTTTCTGCTAGAATTTAAACCATTTCAATATCAAAGTCAATCACTTAATCATTATCCTTTGACTTTAGCTGACTTTCTGGGCTCAAGAGAGTATCGCTTGACACACGTAGCAACCTGGGGAACTACCAGGCTCACTTCCCATTCCTCCAAAGAGCCAGGGGAAGGAAGAGGGGCTGGTTACCCGAGAGAGAGGAGAAAGAGCCAACGAGCTGACAGAAGTTTTGAAGAAAAGGGGTGAGAGAACATTGTAGAAAAAAAGGAAACAGAATTAGAATCTGAAAGAGTCAAAAACATCCTGGCACAATGATCTGACAACACAGACACAGTCTAGAATATAAGGACACCGTGAAACAGCAGCGTCAGGACGAAAATTTCTTACAGTGGTTCTTTAAAATGCCTGAATACGTTAGCTCTCGACTCTGATATTCCACTCTGGCCTTAGAAATCTCAACAAAAACTTAAGAATGCAGAGTAAAAAGTCCAGCAACTATCAGGCAAAAACCCAGAAAAAGAAATGACATGCATTGTGAAGTACAGTTTATCCTAACAGATTTTCCTTTACAAAAGAACCTCTAACATTTTAACAGAAAGGACCAGAATGGAAAAGCATCATTAAATAATTCATAAGTAATATGTTTACAAATAACATTTGTACTAGAAAATGCTTCTCAAATGTCAAATTTACCTTCAACTACTTGTTTTTCTTCTTCTTCTTTGATCTGATTGGCCACTTTCTCCAGTTCTTCTTGCAGCTGAGTTGAAGAGGTGTGAGCGCGGGCAAACTCGTTTAACGTCTGCCAAGCACTTTTCAGGGAGCTAATAAAGCCCTGTTTCAAATCAGATCCCATACGAGAGAGACTGTCTTTCAGCTCTAAGGAGATTAAGATGACACATCATGTCAGTTAGTCACTGGATAAAATTCTGCACCACAAAAACTGAAACTAAACACTCTTCTCAGACAGGGTAAGTCCTCTTTTAAACGCCACAGTTTCTCTGCCAAGAACTCTCAATATATTAAAATGTTTTGTAGAGGGGCACCTGGGTGGCTTAGTCAGTTAAGGTCGGCCTTGGGCTCAGGTCATGATCCCAGGGTCCTAAGTTCAAGTCTCTCATCAGGCTCCTTGCTCAGCAGGGAGCCTGCTGCTTCTCCTTCCACCTGCTGCTCCCCCCTGCTTGTGAGCTCTCTCTGACAAACACATAAATAAAATTTTTAAAAAAGTTTTATAGAGCCTTATTCTGTCATTTTTTTAAACAACTAAAACTAGTTCAGCCAAAATGTGTAAGCTTCCTCTCTCCACAAAAGAAAAAAAAAAAAAAAGGGGTGGGAAGGTGGAGTTCAAATATCGTAAAAATGTAGGCACGTTCATGTGCCTTTTTTCTGTAACTTAAAAGATATGGGCCCCTCCCCTCTCACGCTTTCTCTCACTCTCTCTCTCTCTCTCTCAAAATAAATAAATAAAAATCTCTAAAAACAACAACAACAAAAAAGGATGCCTGGGTGGCTCAGTTGGTTAGGCAACTGCCTCCGGCTCAGGTCATCGACCTGGAGTCCTGGGATCTATGAGTCCCGCATTGGGCTCCCAGCTCCATGTGGAGTCTGCTTCTCCCTCTGACCTCCCCTCTCATGCTCTCACTCTGTCTCTCAATCTCTCTCTCAAAACAAATAAATAAAATCTTTTAAAAAAAAAAAAAAAAAGACATGGGCCCACAAGATTAAAAAGATGACTGCTTTTTTTAATCTATAATCATAAAATGGTTTTGAGAATTTGAGATTTTAATGTAACAACAATATAAACTTCTGATTTAAAAATGAAGAAACCCCTGCCCTTTCACCTCTTCTACTTTGTGGTCTAATAAATCCTATTTGCATTCAAGGTATTTGAGTCTCAAACTTCCCATTTTAACTCCAAAAGAGTTAAGTATTTTTTAATAGCACGATGTAAGCACCCCCCCCAAAAAAAGGAAGGAAGAACAGAAAAAAGAAAGAAAATCCAATTTTCAACAAAAGGATATGATCACTTTCCCCTTTTCTCCACTGCACTCCCATCCCTTCCACCCAAACCTTTAAACCTACGGATGATATACATCATTAACAGGCATAAGAGAGACATAAACCCCACCTGGAATTATTACTGATCCATTATGTTTAATGGATGTTTTTAATTGGAAAAGTTTATATAGTTAGCAAGGAAGTAACAGCTCATTTGACTTAGCATCAAGTTTATTTCTTCTTGGTCCTTAGTTCAAGTGTTATTCTGCTTCCTAACTCCAGAAATTATGACCAAATTCTTTCAATCTTTGCATCTCATCCCTTTAGTACTGACTTCCCCCATTCCTAAGTATCTCAACCATTAGAACACCACACCAAGAAGAAAGTCATCAAGAAGAAGCGACTCATTCAGAACTTTCTTTATAGCTCTTCTGAACATTTAATAAACAGGTTCCAAACACAGCAGGCACTTAACATTAATTTTATGAGAAAGGATCTAGTGTTAAAATTTTCATGATTAAATTACAAATGACAGGAAGAACATAATTCATTATGACTAACAGATTACAAAATGACAGAAAGGAAACAAGTTTTTATAGTATTTGCTTTTTACCTAAATGAAGTCTTTTTCTGCCTTTGTGATGTGGGATGAGAACCGCTTTCAGGTCCAAATCTGGAACAATCATAGGCTCTAATCTATAAGCCACTGGATCAAGCTGTAAAGAAAAGTGGAAATTTAGGAAAAGTTCTTTTATCTTGAGTTATGTATCTTGACTGGGTGACAAAACAGGTATCAACAAACCAGAGATTTTTTATTTTTTCACAAGTGGTAATTATAAGAAGACTTACTACTGGTAATTATAAGACGACTTCTAAATTGTGAGTAAAGCTGGC
The DNA here is from genome assembly GCF_010015895.1 of Lontra canadensis. Taxonomy (NCBI): domain Eukaryota; kingdom Metazoa; phylum Chordata; class Mammalia; order Carnivora; family Mustelidae; genus Lontra; species Lontra canadensis. Next base: position 1,091,826 of record NW_022630997.1, read on the forward strand.
TTTGTAAGCAAAGCAATAGAATTATTTCCTTGAACAAAGGCTTCCTGGTAGAAAAGTTTATTGGACAGCATCAGACCATGCTCTATTAGGACAAAGAGTTGAGTTGTACATCAAAATGAGAGTTAGTTCCTAAGAAATAAGAATCTGAGACTCTATAAGGATGATCTAATAAGTGTTTCTATGTAGGTATTTCATCTTTTTCAAAATAAAAAGTAGTTCAAGTCACTCACTGGATGATAAATATTGAAGAATCCTTTACACGTAGGAAGCCTGTAGTTCTCATCTATTCTATCCACTCCTCGAATAGTGAGAAACATACCAATTGGAGATCCCAAGGCAAAGAAAATCTCTGGCTCAAAGTCTAACGCGTTGTAAACAACAGAAACCTAGAAAGAATCAAAAAACAATATAAGATCATCATTCCAAGGTCACAGAATAAAAAATTCAGAAGTTCAAGCTGGAACTGCACTTAATTAAAAGCATGTTAACACAGATGGTGCCATTCTAGGTATGGTTTATAATGCTTATAATCACTGTCAGCTATTTTAAAGGGACAAAAAATTTCTCTTTAAAATCTTCATAGACTGGGGGCGCCTGGGTGGCTCAGGTCATGATCCCAGAGTCATGCTATTGAGCCCCGCATAGGGTTCCCTGCTTTGCAGGAAGCCAGCTTCTCCCTCTCCTACTGCCCCACCTTGTGTTTCCTCTCTCACTGTGTCTCTCTCTGTCAAATAAATAGAATCTTCAAAAAAAAAAGGTAAAATCTGCATAGACTATTACATCCTCTGTCTATATTTTACTTGTTGTACAGCATAACATACACAGTATATAGTAAGCATTGTATTTATTATAATTATAAATACCATTAATACTGCAGATTCTAGATTCAAACTGCCTGGGCTTGAATCCTGGCTCCACAACTTACTGTGTGACCTTGGGCAAGTTTCTTAAACTCTCTTGCCTCCGCCTGTTTCCTCATCTACAAAATGGGGATAACAATGCCAAACTCATAATGGAGTCGAAAAATAAATAACCTCATCCACATATAGTGCTTAGCACAGAGCCTGGCCTATTTTAAGCATCCCACAACTGTTACTTCTCTTGTAACTACCACCTTTGTTTGTCCAAGCAAGCTTCTTTCCAGTAGAAAAATGCTTTTTCCCAAGAGAGCCCCTGTTTTGGCAGCTTGCTTTTAGCCCCTCACCTCACTGACAATGGCCCAGAGTAAGAGAAAGCCCCTACATTCGTGGCACTCTATGGTTTACAAAGCTCTTTTGTTTGTTGCTCAGCGGCAGGATAGAGGTCTTTGTCACTCGAGTATCCTGACAATGAAGAACGATGAGCGGCATAATCCGACCGCGTGACAGAGTCCCCCTGAAAGGGAGGTACAGCAAGATTATCGTGTCCATTTCTCAGATGGAGACAGTGAGGCTCAGAGAGATGACATCACTCACCGAAGAGCACTCACCAGTGAGTGGCAGAATGAGAACTTCGAATTCCAAATCCAACGTGCCTTCTACTACACTAGGCTGCCCCTTCTAACCAAGTCTAGGCTGTTCATCCCTTGGCTTGCCCTTCTATTTGCAAATTCAATGGTTTCTGCTACTGATGAGGGCCACACAGGACATGCTCTCAAGATTATACATTTCCCCCAGCTCCAGATTAAAAAAAGGAAGAAGAAAAAGAAAGTTAAGAGAAAAATTACCAACTGGAAATTACAACATAGATGACAAAGAGCTAATATCCTTAACACACAGAAATTCTTAAATATCCAAAAAGGAAAAAGAAACTCAGGAGAAAAGTAGGTAAAATCAACACTTCACAAAAGAAAAATGCCTAGAAGACTTATGAGAAAACATCTACCTTCTCTAATGCTCAGAAAGGCAGCGAGATGCCATTTTTCCTACAAGGTGATCAGAGAGATGAATGAAATACTAAAAAGAAAGAAAGAATCTTCTGTTTTCATAAAAGTCGTTTTTTCAGAAGAAAGTGATAAAAGTGAGAACACTACCTATCTGTAATGGAGAACGACAGCAGCAGAATTACTGAGGGGGGGAGCGGGGTTAGTCTTATAGACTGCCTCCGAGAGTACGAACCAACAAAACTTTTTCAGGGGCAAGTAGAAGTAACTACCAGAATTTTCATGTGTACATTCTTGAGCCTACCTACCCCACTTCCACTTATTTAACTGAAGGAAATAAGAATGTGCACCGAAAATTGGTTTAAAAGTGTTCATCACTGGACCGCTTAAAAGAGTGAAAAACCTAAAACTGCCTACATGTCCAATGTCATGGGTGAACTGTGTCCCCCACAAAAAGGTCACGTGTACCAGTACCTCAGACCTTATTCGGAACTACCACTATCTTTACAGCGGTAATCAAGTTAAACTAAGGTATTTAGGTGGGCCCTAATCCAAGACGACTGGTGTTCTTATAAAGAGGGGAAATGAGGTCACAGAGACAGACACACAGAGGGAAGACGACGCAGACACAGGGAGGAGCATGTAAAAACAGAGGGCTGGAGAGCGGCATCTCGGAGCCAAGGAGCACCTGGCAAACCGCCAGAAGCTGGTAGAGGCCAAGAAGGGTTTTCCGCTATAGGTTTCAAAGGGAGCGTGGCCCTGCTGACACCTTGCTCTTGGGAGTTTGAGCTTCTAAGAACTGAGACAATAAATTTCTGTTGTTTAAAGCCACCCCATGTGTAATACTTTGTCATGGCAGCATGAATAAACTAATACACCCAGTAACAAGTAAACGAAAAAATAAATTATCCATCCAAACAGTAAAACAGCAGTCATTAAAATGAGAGAAATACTTACTGACAAAGGAATATATTCATAATAGTGTTTGAAAATGGCAATGAAAATGAAAATGTTTTGGTAAAACATGTTATGTAGTATTTCCCCATCTTTGTTAAAACATATATATAAATACATGCTTAAATAAAAGTCTAGAAAGCCTTATTCAAAGAGTTCAGAGGTTAGTTCTGGCTACGAAGAGTATGGTATTTTTTATTTTCTCTCGCTTAGCAGTTTCCTGGCTTTCTGGCAAAGAATGATGCACACGGGCTATTGTTTACACTGCCCCACAACCTTTTGGATAATAGACCCTACTTGCCCACACTGGGCCACCCACCGTGGAGGTGGCACGTGACTTGGGCTGGGACAAACAACCTGTGCCCCATTCCCCAGGGAGTACGAATTGGCTAAAATGGACCTATAACTCATACCAGGTTAAGCACATTTTCCTAACTAGATCTACAGGGGGAGATTCCTTTTCCTCTGTGGTCATAAAGCTGTAAGGAGATGAGCCTACAAGGACACCCATGATTCCAGGTTCATGGAGAAGGTCAGCTCCCGGAGAGGGACACACAGTGAGAGTGTCCTGGTCACATGGAACCCCTCGTTCCACAAATCTATACTCTGAGCCTTCAGAGTTAAGTGAGAAAATATCTGCCCTTTATTTGCTGAAGTTCAAGGTGGGGCACCTGCGTGGCTTAGTCGAGTAACTGTCTGCCTTCAGCTCAGGTCATGATTCAGGGTCCTGGGATCGAGCCTCACTTCAGGCTCCCTGCCACATGGGAGGCTGCTTCTCCATCTCCCTCTGCCTGCCTCTCCCCTGCTAGTGCACGCATGCTCACTCTCTCGCTCCCTCTCTCTCTCTCTGCCAAATAAATCTTAAAAAGAAAAAAAAGTATGTTCAAATTTGGTCGTATTTAAAAAGAAAGACATTTTTAGAATGCAATCAATGAATTGTGTTTAAAAGTTTGAACAGGCTATTACAAACACCCTGTTCCATTTTCTGCCTTCTTTAAATCAGTCATGAATTCACTTAGGATAATGGAACTTTACAGACACAACTGTAAGTATACTGAAAGTAACAATGTCTAAAAAGATTTTAATACTTCTAAGCCATTGAGATGTAAGTATATTAAAGTGTATTATTAAATGTAGCACTGTCTATTTCTTGGCCAATTTTTATAGGAATTTTTCTGAAAAGGAAAAAAAAGATTTTTCTGCAAGGGAAGAATTGTGAATACTAAAAAATGTAAGTTAAGTGAATGCAACAAGTTTCTCTCAAAGAAATTTAAGAATATAGTAGTCCCCCCTTATCCAAGGGGATACATTCCAAGACCCCCTGTGGATGCCTGAAACCTCACATAAGACCGTACTCTATACACTATGTCTTTGCCATAAGACATATACATATGTCTTTACCTATGATGAAGTTTAATTTATAAATGAGGCAGGGTAAGAGATTAACAACAATAATCATAAACAGAACAATTACAACAATATACTATAAAAGTTATGTGCATGTAGTCTGTCTCTCTTGAAATGTATTCTTGTACTGTACTTGGCCTTCTTCTTGTGATGATGTAAGATAGAAGGCCTCCGTGATGAGATGTAGCGGGATGAGTGGCGCAGGCTTTGGAAAGTAACATTCGCTTACTACTGACCTTCTGACCACATGTCAGAAGGAGGATCATCTGCTTCCACACCACAGATGACCAGGTTACTGAAACCACAGAAAGCCAAACTGCATGTAACTGGAGACAACTGCATTCACATGATTTTCAAACTACCGTCACTCCATTGCTAGTAGCTATGAAAGACTAATGTTATAAAATAATGAGCAGTGGAAAAACTAAAAATAAATTTACTTCAAAATAAATATTTTTTAATTGAGAGATGCACACAATCTTACTGAGAGAAAATGTTTTCTCCACCCCCCCCATAAATACTGACTATTTTAAGAAGTTAAAGCCAACCCCAATAATAAAGATATGTGATTCCAACATAAAATGTGCAGCCCTAATCAACTTGTAAACTTACCTGTCCAGTGCCAACTTCGAAAGACTCATAATCAACATGCACAGAAGACACATAAGCACCAACTGGAAGTTTCCGCTTGGACTCGTTAGCGTCTGAGGGGAGGGAAGTCATTTCTTTAGCTCTCTGAGCATTTTCCTCTTGTCCCTTTGTCGAAGCGGCCATCACTGCCTTCTTCTCTGCTGCTGCTTTTTTCTGTTCCTGTGAAACAGCAACATTTCACAACACGACCCTGAGAAAAAGTTCATCAGCTAGCTCTATGGAACAAGCTATCTCAAAGCTAAGGAATGCTCAGTAATTTCCTAGGCAGAGTGGTGTCAGACAAATATCCTTCTTAGAGTCACACACTAAATATTTAGGGAAGAAATGCCATGGTTTCTACTATTTAAAATTCCTAAGAAAAAAAATGATAAGAGACTGAGAAAAAACAGCAAAACAGCTACAGTTAAATCTGAATACTGGCTATCACTACACTTTTCACTCTACTTTTCTAAAGAACTTAAAATTGTAATACAAAATGCCAACTGTTTTCCTTTATGAACTCAACTTTAGATAAAGTACCATATAATTGTGAAATACGTATATTTCCTATAAAGAGGTGGATTTGAGGAGAAATGTCTTCATTCAACATGTTTGCACCCAAGATGTCTGCGTGGAGCCACTGACAAGTTTTCCTCAAACCCATTTTGGGAAAAACAGATGAGCACACTGCGGTTAGAGTCCCGCAACGGAGTAACTACTCAAACAGGAAGGAATGAACTGCAAATGACGCAATAACTGGATCGATCTCAAAAACGCTGAGGGAAAGAAGCCAGATACAAAAGAGCACATGGCGCTGATCCCATTTATATGAAAAGGCAGAACAGGCAAAACTCAACAGTGACGGAAACCAGAGTAGTAGGAAAACAGGGAGGAGCGGACGAGAAAGGAGCAGAAGAGAACTATCTGGTGACAGAAATGTTCTAACTCTTGTTCTAGGTGGTGATTACACAGATGCAAAAAGTTTCAAAACTTACTACGCTGAACACTTAGGATCCAAGTACTTCCATAAAGGAGGAAGTAAACCAAAGCTCTGGGAGCCTCTGTGGAACCAGCCTCCATCCCCTTGTCCTATCCTCTTCCCAGCTCAACTGCTATTTCAGCCATAGGTAAACACAAGCCCACTCCTGGAAGGCCTATTTCCCCCTCAAACATCAACACTTGGGGGAGTTTTCTCTGACCTTCCTCAGCCCCTCACCCCTCTCCCCAGGCCAGAAATGCCACTCCCCTGGCTCTGACAGCATGGATAGCACTGTTACAGGACCAGTAAGTCACCTGTGGTCAAATCTCTGCCCCTAACTAGACCACATACACTCAATTCATCTCCAAATCCCAAATATTGACATGGTACCTGAGCCAAAAGATACTAATTAAATCTTAAATAACTCAACTGCTTAGGCTAATCAAAACAAATCAGTCCCGACTTTATAGTCCTGTTACATGCAAAGTGATATACACTAAGGTGTAAATATATAATACAAATAAAAGAACTACAGCAGTTCAAAAGATGGAAAGATAACACAGACCATGTTTACAACAATAAAGTAGCCACCTTAAGAACTAATTTTTCTAAGTACTTAGAGAATCTCTATAAAATTAATTTGATTAGTACATGAAAATTAGGGGCGTTGGGGTGCCTGGATGGCTCAGTTGGTTAAGCAACTGTCTTCGGCTCAGGTCATGATCCTGGAGTCCTGGGATCAAGTCCCACATCGGGCTCTCTGCTCTGCAGGGAGTCTGCTTCTCCCGCTGACCTCTCTCTTCTCATGCTCTCTCTCATGCTCTCTCTCTCTCTCTCTCTCAAATAAATAAATAAAATCTTTAAAAAAAAAAAAAGAAAGAAAGAAAGAAAAAGAAAATTAGGGGCGCCTGGGTGGCTCAGTTGGCTAAACATCTGCCTTCAACTCAGATCATGATCTCAGGATCCTGGGATCGAGCCCCGCATTGGGCTCCCTGCTCAGTGGGGAGCCTGCTTCTCCCTCTCCCTCTGCCACTCCCCCTGCTTGTGCTCACACTCTGTCTCTCAAATAAATAAAACCTAAGAACAAATAAATAAATGAAAATTAAATGAAACAAGTGAGTTTTTCCCAACTGCTCTTCTTTCTTTCTACATGCTTTTTAGTTGTTGTTTTGTTTTGTATTTTTAAGAATTTTTGCTTTTTTGGTTATTATTTCATGAGATTTTAGCGAGGCTATTCTTATCTCTTTAGATGGTGAGAACTAAGAACAGAGAAAATGAGCTAATATTTATTAGGGGCTAAGCTTACATGCATTAATCCAACCCTATAAGGAAGGTAGCATCATTCACATTTTAGAAATTAGGGAAATCAAGAATCAAAAAAGTTAAGCAAATTGCTCATGAATAAGGAGTTAATAAGCAGTTGAACTGGGACGACTGATTCATCCATCTGTCCAGGGCTTACCCGGATTTTGCACCAGGAAATCCCCAAATACCAATTTTAAAACTCAGAGTCCTTCACCCTGGGAATTCTCTCAGTCCCAGGAAAACAGATCAGTCGTCCTAGCTGGGGTTGAAACTCGGTTCTGGCGGACTCCAAGGTCTGCGCTTACATCAGTTCCACACTGCGCCCTTGGGCAGGGAGCACGTTAGCCGGCCTAACCATACTGTATTAACAAAAACTCCCAAAATCTAAATAAGAGAGTCAAAGATGAATTTTGGTTTCTGTTTTTAGGGCACAAATAAACTTTACCAGTTTAGCTGCTTTCTGTTTTACAAAGTTAGCAATCTTCTTTCTGGGTCCAAGGGGTATGCCCATTTCCTTCAGGTCATCGACTGTACACATAAGCTTGAAAAGAAAATAAACAAACAAGCACATTAGTTAATCAGTTTAATGACTGATGAAACTGAAATCAGGAAATGATAAAAAGAAACTAGACGAACGAAAGCAATCTAAGATCCAGCCGATTTTTTAAAAAAGTTAATTTGCTTTTAAATCCTCGATTAACTTAGGCTATAAACTCTGAGCCCTCCACATCTAAACCATTCTAGTCATCTTTGGCAGAAAATACATGCATTCTGTACAAAATTAAAAAGCTACACGGTCAACCAGACAGCGAAGTCTCTTCCCTCTGCTCCTGTTCCAACCACCTAGCTCTCTCACAGCCTCTGCAATCTGCTCTTTCCAGAGACACCTTCCGTATACACAGCACTTCGGTGGTTTTCCTTGTGTGTGTAGTCTGCGAGGCAAATGGGACTGAACTACGCTCTTTTCACATAACATATCTTAGAAATCACTTCATACCTCGGACACTGCCTCATTTATTCAACAGCTGCATTCCATTACATGCATGCGCCTTGAACTATTTCACTGGTGCCCTACCAGCAGACTGGTAGGTGTTTCTCAGGGTTTGCTATCATGAACAGCATTGTCACAAGTACCCTTAGATACTCTTGTGTCAATATTCCTATATTTGGAATTATTCCTGGCAAATTACTGGAGCAAAATATTTTTTGTATTTTTTGCATTTTTGGGGGGGTCTTTTTTCTATTTTAAAAGGCATTACCATCTTAACCACAGGGAACAAACTGAGGGTTGGTAGAGGAGAGGTAGATGGGAGGGATGGGGTAAGTGGGGGATGAGCACTAAGGAGGGCACGTGATGGAATGAGCACTGGGTGTGAAACGCAACTGATAAATCACTGAAACTAATAATATGCAACTAATAATATAGTATATGTTAATTACATTGAATTTAAATAAAAAATTAAAAAAATAAAATAAAAATTTCCAACGCTATCATTTTAGACTAAAAAACCTTCATCAAAAAGAAAGTTAATCCTGCAATAAAAAGAAAATAAATAAAAATTTAAAAAATAATAAGGTATTACTAAACTGCTTTCCATAGAGGATGTACCAACTTACAGTCTTACTAACCATATGTAAACCGAGCCCAGTTACCCTCATCTTGGCCCCATATTATATGAACAAGCTTATTTTTGCCAAACCGAAAGGTTAAAAAAAACTCATTGCACTTTCAATCTGCCTTTTTCTCATGAGTTTTCGTATGACAAGAAGCCATTTGTTACTTCCTTTTCTGTACGTCATTTGTTCAGTCTTGGCCTATTCTAGTGTGTTGATGGTCTTTGTGCAACTCATTTATAGGAGCTTTGAATAATAAGGAAATAAGCCCTTTGTCTCTAACGTGTGCTCCAAATATTCTTCTTAATCTATCACTGGCCTTTAGATGTTGTTTAGGGCATCTCCTGCTGTGCAATTTTTCTTTTATGGCTTCTGGGTTTTGTGGCATACTTAGAAGCCCTCCCAGATTACACTAAAAAACAAACAAAACTGTGTTTTTCAATTTTTAAACATTTAAGTCTCTGCCTTATCTGAAATGTATTATAAGAGTACTCAAATGATTCATAATTTTTGATCTTATAAATAAGAGAAACAATTTTAAACCAAAATGAATCAAACTGGGATGCCCAGGAGGCTGAGTCGGTTAAGGATCTGCCTTCGACTCAGGTCATGATCCTGGGGTCCTGCGATCCCTGTGTCGGGCTCTTGTTCTGCGGGCAGCCTGCTTCCCCCTCTCCCTCTGCCTGCCTCTCTGCCTACTTGTGATCTCTCTGTCAAATAAATAAAATCTTTTTATATAAATAAAGTTTTTAAAAAAATGGATCAGAGCAACCCTCTCGGGTCCCCTTCCTCTTCCGGAGCTTTGTACGATCACTTTACTGTCATTCAATAAACTTTGCTTTGCGGCCCACCAGACAAGGAAGGAAGGAAAGGAAGAAAAGGAAGGAAAGGAAGGACGGATGAATGGATCAAACTATCCTCAGTACCAGAGATTCCATATCAATCTTTTCCTTTTCAAAAGTGCTGACATATTCAGAGAGGCTAAGTGCTTCCAGAGTCTCTTGCAAACTTAGGACTTCTTCATTTTCAACGTCAAGGTCACAAGACTCATCCAAAGTCAACTTTGGCTCTTCAGGCATCTTAAGGGAAAAAAAAAAAATGTCAGGGGAACATTGCAAACCTCAGAAAAACTCCCATAAAATGTCTCCTGATCTACAGTAAATCCTAAACAAGTTTGCTCCATAGAGAAATCACAATTTTAGGTAGTTTATCACCCAAAGTTTGAATATTCTAAGAAAAGTGTATCAATTGAAGAAATCACTCATTCCCATTTTCTACAATAATTTACTTAACATTTTTTTAATCATAAGCTTTCTCTCACATTTAAATTTATAATCCATAAGGAAGACAAGTGAGAGACTCAAAGGAGCTAAGATGATTCTATCATGCTTATAACCTCAGGGTACTTTGATTTATAAAAACATTTCAGGGGCACCTAGCAGACTCAGTCAGAAAGGCATAGGACTCTTGATCTCAGGATTGCAAGTTCGAGCCCCACAATGGGTGTAGAGATTACTTAAATAAACTTTAAAAAAAAAAAAGAAATTCAGGAAACAGTTCAGACTTTAGAAAACTGTCTGGCTTTATCTCTAATCTAAATACGTTAAATGGGCTATACCTGCTTTTCCTGAAAATGTGGCGGCTTCACAACTCCATTAGCTACAGCAAAAGGCCCAGGAGACTTTGACAAATTCAAATCTTTTTGATTAGACAGGATGTCAAACAATATTAAAGAACCTAAAAAAAAATTACATTTTGCTTTATAATGACTAATACTTTTATACCACTAAGTAAATTCTCTTTTCCTCAAACTCCCTAGGCAGAAGTCATACAAAAGTTAAATGTCAATCAAGATCTGATCAATATTGTTTTCCCAAACATCAGAGTAAATTAAAATATAAAGCATTCCTAGGTAACTGAAAAGCAAAGGCAGAACCTAAACAACATATTCATGTCCACCCTTTATAAAAGTTAAAATCTTTAATTCTAAATCTTGTATTAATAATGTCACCCTCACTAAAAGCAGTGATAACTCAACAAAAATTATGTTTAAAATGTGAATATTTGACAGTTTTACCTAAACTGTGACCAGCAACAGAGACTCCTCCTTTGAAGTCTGGATTCCGACTCATAAAAAGTGCATGCAGACGGTTTATCTCCATTCCCACTTTTTCCACGATTGTCTGACAGTAGGTGGGGCTATTGTAAAATAAAATATCTAGCAAGGTTTCATTGGTAAAATGACGAAACCGACCAATACTTGGTAAAGTAATTTTCTTAATGTTCCTGTTTTAGAAAGAAAAAAAGTATATTCAGTCACTAGCCACCTTACATCTACAGACATTTTTAAAGCTTAGACAGTGATTTCTAATGAGTATAAGAATCCCACAGACTAGGGCACTTGGGAGGCTCAGTCTTTAAGCGCCTGCCTTCAGCTCAGGTCATGATCCCAGGGTCCTAGGATGGCCCTGCACAGGGCTCCCTGCGCTGCCGGAACTCTGTTCTCCCTCTCCCACTCCCCCTGCTTGTGTTCACTCTCTTGCTGTGTCTCTGTCAAAAAAATAAATTTAAAAAATCTAAAAAAAAAAAAAAAAAAAAAAAAAAAACCTTACAAACTAATTATGAGTTGATTCTGTAGACAAAGTTATTATAAATGAACCAAGATAAAGCAAAAAGGTGTAAGTGTGCATACAACTATACTGCGACTTTGGGGATTCTCCAAAGAGTTATCACATAAAACAAGGCATATGTAAAATTTTTAATTTATTTTTCTTCTATTCTTCCATTTTTCTTCTAATTAACTGGAAATCAGGATACCTGACAAAAATTGTGGTAGGAAGGATGACACGGAATATAACAAGGAATCAGAAAGGAGTTTCATGCACTGAAAATCTTTCTTGATTTGAGAATTTAGCAAAGTTCACGAACATCCACAGAGAAAGACTGCCCCTCATCATAATAGGACCTACCATGAAAGAATATACAGAATAACACAGAATGCTGTTTGTAGAATTAGTGTTATAAACCACGTGCCCTGAAACATTATAATCTTCACTACAATCCAGATACGTTATTACTCGTGTCCTACGGTAAATATTATCTAAATCTGTGTTTCTCAATTGAGAGTATGCAAAACAGAGTAGGGCACGTTTCGTTGTCACAGTGCCTACAGAATTCGCTGGCTTTTAACAAGGACTGGAGATATATTTGGCTGTTGGGGGTCTGGGGTATTGTCTAGTGGGGAGAGGCCAGGGTGCTCCCAAACATTCTGCAACTTACAGGACAGCCCCGTCTGAACTGCTACCGATTAGAACAGCATTCTAAAACTGGATGACGTTTCTCAGACTCTCCTAAATATCTATACAGACATATGCATGCACACATGTGCACACACACACACACACACGTGCACACAGAAAAGCGGCATATAATCATTAACAGCCAGTGTTTAAATCATACGTCTGAGCAACTATATCATTTAAATAAAGGAATACATTTTTTTAGCACATATGTTGAAGTTAAAATAAACGACTTCATATTTTGGTTTAAATTTTGAATCTAAGTTTGACTAATCTAAACAACAAGTTATCAAAGTCCACACACCTGTCAACACCTGTGGCATCCCCACCCAAGGAACTATGCCAATGAACAGGAAGGAATTCCACTCTGCTTATTTTCCGATCGTCTAAAGATTTCTTGAAATGTGTCTGCAGCAATTTCAGAGAAACCACCCTAAAATCATCCACTTAAAAAAAAAAAATCAGGGAAGACAAATTAAATTGATTAAATTTCCTGACTTGATGGGTAGTTTATCAATTCTCTCAAATACACTAGTACTTTTTATATAACAAAACTTTTAAGAAAAAAAATTAAAACGACAAAGTCAGTCCAAAAAGGAAAAAACCCAACCTTTTGGAAACTTTTTTTTTTTCATTGTCTTGGAGGAATGTATAAATGACTGAAAAACATTTATTTAACTACCATTCCTGGAAGGCAGCATGGCACTATGGGTACAGACTCTGGAATCAAACTGTCTGCCACAGGATCCCTGCTCGGGAACCCATAGACCATGATACGGGAGAGGTTCACTTAAGCCTGTGGACTTCAGTGCCTCACCTAAGAGAGAGGAGAACAGCAACAGCACCTGCACCCCCAAGGTTTATCGTGAGAGGTGAGTAATACGATACGTGCAAAATGCCTGGCACAAATCAGGTAATAAATATGAATTATTATTATACAGATATGAAAATAAAGCTTCAAAACTTTAAGTACACCAGGTACATTCATTGTTCCATTAAACGACTTCTTTCAAACAATTCATTTTAAATCATTTCAATGCACAGGTATACCTAGTTGCCGAAAGTGCCTAGGCAGAGGCTGTCTGTCAGAAAGGCTAAATTATTTCCAAGATCCCTTCTAACCCTTCAGTCTAAGATTTTAAGAGTTACATACATCATAAGAGCAAATCAAGTATAAATTATTTCCCAGTGACCATTTAAATCTCCTCTTAACAGTTCCTCAGATAATAGTAAACAGCTGGAAACTATCTTAAAAATTAACATCTAAAAGTTCTTCTATTGGGACAGCTGGGTGGCTCAGTGGGTTAAGCCGCTGCCTTCGGCTCAGGTCTTGATCCCAGGGTCATGGGATCGAGTCCTGCATCAGGGTCCTTGCTCAACAGGGAACCTACTTCTCTCGCTGCCTTTGCCTGCCTCTCTGCCTGCTTGTGTGTACTCGCTTGCTCTCTCTGGCAAATAAATAAAATCTTTAAAAAAATTTTTTAAATTAAAAAATTTTTAAAAGAAGTTCTTCTATTACTTCTCAAATCATTCCATGAAATAAAATGACTAATACTTACCACATTCAATAATGCTTCTAAAGCGCAAGTCACACACAGGTCCAATGCCATGTACCATGAACACCAAATGATCAACCCGAGGCATTTCCCCTACAAAAGAAATACATACATGCCTACATACAACCTGGGAAATTGTTTGGGTTTTCGTATGTGAATAGCAATATTCTAAATATCCCTTTTGTCACCACAAACTGGGCAAAGAAACTGAAGGCCCTTCCAAGCTAATAAACTTCATTACTCTCTATGAAATGAGAAGAACAAACTCAAGGTCCATCTTGGCAAATAACAGTGAACTAGACCGAGAGATGGAGGAAGCACGCCACCTCTGATCCCAGAGGCTCTGAGCACATGATAACCAGCAGTTTTGTACCTATCGAGACTCCATAACCTTCGTGATTTCTTCAGAACTCCCCAGGAGACTAAGCCCCACATGGAGAAGCAATATGCCAACACAGAACTTTAAAATATTTCCCCCAATGGGGTGCCTGGCAGGCTCAGTCAGAAGAGCATGCGACTCCTGATCCTGGGGTCATGAGTTCAAGCCCCACATTGGGTGTAGAGATTATTTAAATAAAATAAATAAATGAATAAAATATTTTCCCCAAATCCTTCCCTTTCCCTATATAATATACATTCTACAAAGTGCAACATCTTTAAGTTATATATGGGAAAACCAAGATAAATCTATTATTTTACTCTGGCATATAGAAACAACTACAGTTCAATCTATTTTACTCTGGTTATTTTGTTCACACTCATAATATGAGAACACTTACTTATATTTGTAATTTCATAAGACAATGAAACAAATATGAAATCTGCAATTGTCAAAGTAAAATCTGTATTTTCAACAGTGTAACAGGAGAAACCAAAGCCCATACACTGGAGCACTGGTTGGCCAAACAGGCCAAATCCTGCTCACCGCCTGGTTTTTACAGAGCTTTACTGGAAGACGGCTACGCTCATTTTTTTACAGTCCATCTACAGATGCTTTCACACTACACTGGCAGAGATGAACAGATGCAGCAAAGTCCATAGGGCCTCAAATATTTACTACATGGCCCTTAACAGAAAAAGTTTGCCACCTTTGCCACTGGAGGAATACACATTAGACGAAACGTGACCACAAAAGCCCAAAAATATTGCCAAAAGCCTAGTTTCAACCAGCAAAGCGCTTCTTCAGAACAATACATTTTTTTAGAATCTATGTCACATGGTTTGTATATCTTCAACAGAATTCTCAATTTTAAAATAAACAGATATAAAAGTAATAGAATAAAAAGAAAGATATATGCCAACCTGGCTGATTTCTGCATGTTATGGCAGGTAGGCCTAAGAAATGCTTTTTTTTTTGTCTCCCTAAAAAATGATGCTAAAATAGAGGAGTCTAAAAATGACCTTGGCCCTAAACAACCTATACGCACCGTCAGGAATCTCATCAAGGTTATCATCAATTCCACGCTTCACAACCCTGGGCCTCGTCTGTCCATCTTGTGTGGTTCCCCATTCATCTGGCACTGATGAAGGCTGGAACTGAACAATAACCTTGAAGACAGGACAGAAAGATTATGAAGACCTCATGAGCAAACTGATTTCCATGACAGGCTAAATAAATTACTTCAATACATAATTACTTCATAGTATCAACAGTTACAAGTCTAGTACTAGTATTATTCTCCCAAAACAATTTTGTAACAATCCTGCTAGGGTTCACATTAACCATTAAAACTAGGCAACTCAATACCACCAATTCTAATGCTTACACTGGAAAATACTACAACTAAATCAGAAGCAGTACACCTTAAAAAACGTAACATAAAAATCCAGGTTTACATATAACAAATTAAGAAAAATTACCTAGAATGGAAAAATCTTCATCTTACAAAAATATTTAAGGCGTAATTCTTTAAGTAGCAAGATTCCCAATTAATCTACTAATTCAATTTCAATGCCATAAACTGATTTACCCACCACTTCTTAGGAAAAAATACATTCTGTTAAATCAATTAAATTTAGTCACAAGTCACACAGAAATTTTTCTACTAAAAAAAAAGGAGGCATGCAAGATGGTATGCAAAGTTTTGTGTTTGCATCAAAAACAAATAAAAACATAAGTTAAAAGTAATTACCATCAGGGGGTGAAATGGGAAATGCAGAAGTGAGAGGCTTTTATTTTTTATTTGACCCCTTTTTATACTGTTTAAATTCTGTTGGCATATAAATATTTTTATTTCAGTATCAGGAAGAACTACAGAAGTGATGACATTAAAATTACTTTTGTTTTCTTGTATACTTCTCTGACATAAATAGCCTATGTTCTGAAAAATTATCATATGCCAAGCACGATGCTAGATGTTTTTGTATAAATTACTTCATTTTATCTAAAATATGACCTTGGAAGGTACTTACTACATGTGAGGAACCTGGGACTCAGAGTGATTAGTATGGTAAATGAAAGAACACCCCGAATTAATATCTTTAAAAAAAAAACTAGTGCATGGAGACAACACAAGTAAGAAAAGGAAGGACATTATTTTTAAAAGTTGAAACAAACCACCATCAAGGGTAGGATGGACAAACCATGGCCTCCAAACCAAATGTGAGCTACCGCATATATAAATAAGGTTTTACTACACTAGACACACCCCCTGCTTCATATATTATCTGCAGCTGCTTTCAGGCTACAGCGGCAAGCTGACAGCTGCAACAGAGATCGCACAGCCTATGAAGAATTAAATATTTACTCTCCCACCCTTGACAGAAAAAGCCTGCTGACCTCTGCTCAAGTGCAAACATTTATCAAACAACTTCAGTGGTGTATAATGAACTTCAGCTAACACACTGCCATAAAAGCAGAAACTTCATGAGAAAAATTCAAATTTTATTTTTGTTTCTATGATCAATGTAAACTATGGTAAGCTTTTAAAAAGGTGCACTTCTTATAAATATATCCCTACAAAAGTTAATTAAGATGAACATGTATCAACCACATTCAGCAAAATCATTATTAAAATGAACTTAACGTTTTAATATCTTAAACAATAACATTACCTTTGGATTGTGCATAACGATTGTCTCTCCACTTGGGAACTCTAATCTACGGTGCCACTGATTTGTGGTTACTGCTTTTTTATATTCAGCCTAAAATAATGGAAACATAATCCAGTAAAACAAATTTATACCATATTGAGAAAAAGTGTGGAACAAAAGTATAACTATGATGATAATAAAAATAATGTAAGAGAGGCTCTCACGTACTAATTGCCACACTTGACAGTCACTTTATATAGGCTACCTTATTTAATTAATTACTCTCAATCACTCCTAAATAAGATTATCCCCATCACATAGAAGAGAAAACAAAGGTCTACAAAGCCTGTTAGTATCCTAGGGCCATGGTAACAAAGTATCACAAACTGAATGGCTTTGCAAACAGAAAGGTATTATCTCACAGTTGTGGAGGCTAGAAGTCTGAAGTCAAGTATCAGCCGGCCATGGCCCTCAGAAACCTACAGGGAACTCCTTCCCTGCCTCTTCCTAGCTTCTGGTGGTTTACCAGCAATCTTCAGTGTCCTCTGGCTTACAGAGGCAACCCTCCCATTCTCTATTTTCACGGGGTATGACATCAAGTCCTATTGGATGAGGGGCCCACCCTTCTCCAGAATGATCTCATCGTAGCTAATTCCATCTGCAAGCACCCTATTTCCAGATAAGATCACATTCAGAGGCACTAGGGCTAGGACTTTAACACATCTTCTGGAGGCTGCAAAGGACGACACAATTGAACGCCCAGTTCACAGCTGCATAAGATTGCACACCATGAGGAGCACGCCAGAACTGCAGCTCACTCCCACCCTCAACTTTCTGACTCCAAAGACGTGACTGTTGAGGGGCGCCAGGCTGGCTCAGTCAGTTAAGCGTCTGTCTTTGGCTCAGGTCATGAGGGTCCTGGGATTGAGCCCCACATCAGACTCCTCGCTCAGTGGGGAGCCTGCTTCTCCCTCTGCCTGCTGCTCCCCCTGCTTGTGCTCTCTCTCCCTGTCAAATAAATAAATACTTTAAAAAAAAAAAAAAAAAGGCTGTTGAACTATTTTCTTACTCTTCCTCTAGATATAGTATTCTGCTTCCAACAAGGAAAAAAAAAAGCCTGGGGGCCTCTTGGACAGAGACTCAAGATGAGGTAATGTGGAACCGCTGCCACACCCACTGTCTGAATTTTTTTTTTTTAATTATTAACAATGATTATTTGACAAGCATGTCAAAATAGACAAGTTTCCTTTTGTCTCCTGGACAGTCACTGATTAATGACTCCCCTCCATCAGCCTCTACCCCTCTGCCTCTTCCTCACTTGACTTTTTGTAATTTTTACCATATGTACTTATAATTTTTAAAAGCAAGATTACAAATAAAAATGTTTAAAGAAAGAAGTTTCAATATCTTAAGAATTCTTTGCACTTTTACATATCCCCTTTCAGTCCACAGCTTTAGAATAAATGTTGTCTGCTAGAGCCAAGTTTCCACATGGCATTCTTTTAAAGGGTCTTGGTTATTCTTGACACTTTGACCCTCCGTATAAAATTCAGGAGCAGTTTACAAATTTTTACCTTAAAAACTCTGATGTAATTTTGATTGGGATTACATACAATTTATAAAATAATTTGGGCAGAACTGACATCTTAACTGTGTATCTGTGAACATACTTAGCTCCACTTCTTGAGATCACCTTTTATTTCAATTCTGTTTTATAGTTTGCTCCCACAAGTTCCCATAGGTATTTGTCAGACGTTTTCCTACATAGCCTATAGTTTTGTTAATGTTATAAATAGCATCTTCTTTTTATTATGGGTGCTAGTTTTTTTCTTTCTTTCTTTCCTTTCTTCCTTTCTTTTTTTAAATGTAAGCTCCATGCCCAGTGTGGGGCTCGAACTCACGGCCCTGAGATCAAGAGTCACACACTTTACCAACTGGGCCAGCCAGTCGCCTCCGTCTAGTGAGTTATTTCTATTATATAGGAATGCCATTAATTCGTATATGTTGATTTTATACCTACAGACTTGCAGTGCTAATGGTATTTCTAAAAATTCTCCCAACTTTCTATGTACCTAATCATGTCATCACCAAAGAGAAGGTGTTTTCTGTTTCGAAACCCTGTTTTGTCTCAGTGCTCTGATAGTACAGGATCACCTACACGATCTTGAGAAATATGTCTGCTTCTCTTCTTCTCATCGGCTTTCTCATCTCCTAACTTCCTCTGCATCTTCCCTGATCTGGTTTAAGCACCATGAAAGATGCTGAAGAGAAGCTAAGATCTCCCTAGATTATGAACAGCCGTGTGCTGTTGCGATGGTCAGTCCGTGGACAGCTGTCCCACCCTCAAAGCCTGTGTCATCCATTTGCAACACGGTTGAGATAAAGTGAATCCACTGAGATAAAACTGCTTAGACTTTATACTTAGACTATGTGCCTTAGCTTCAAAATAACAGGACTAAACTTGGGATGTTATACCTTCAGTAGGGCCCTACCAGAGAGACCAAAAATTATAGAATTATAGCATACATTTGCGTAATAATTTCGGTCTGAAATTATGCAACAGATATCAGCATTCTTTTACACATTCTTTTCCTCATTCAAATAACTAAGATTATGTTTTAGGAGAATGGTGCCTCCTAGTACATGATATTTCCAAGAACAAAATTAATTTAATGCCTTCTTTTCAGTCTTTGCTCTTCTTAACTGGGTTCTGACTCTGTTCTGTATCAGTGTTTTTCAAACTGTGGATGATGATGAGTAACAGATTATAAAATCAGTGTTTCAGATGAAACAGAAAATATCAGAGTGGCACCCGATAAGTCTAAGTACTGCTCTACAGGCCTTTGTTTTTAGTGGTGTGTGAGAGCAGGCTGACAGCAGCTCACAAGCACGCAACACAACTCTTCCCAACTGTGGCTACTAGCGTCCTGTTGGTAGCTCAAAGTTGGCCACGGAGGGACTATGTTTATCATGGAAATCAGCAAATTCTATAAATCAGGGGCTTTTATTCCCCAGAGAGCCTGTTACCACAAATGACTATTTCTGATAATTAAATTATCATCATAAGTGTATGTGTGTGTGTATAAAATACGTATACTAAATTTTAATGTCAAATGTATTTTTTACTATAGCTTGAAACAAAAAAAATGTGAACCCTGTGCTCTCAACAAGCTTCTTTTCCAATTTACTTTCCCCAACTAACCTCTGTCTTTCTTTAGGTCGACATTTATCTTTCAGTGTCAATTTGGTTATAAAATTGTTTTTCATCACTATTATAGAGATTAGTATTTCCAGAACAGGTACAATTGGTAATACCTAAGAAATGCATTTATAGGGGTGCCTGTGTGGATCAGTAGGCAAAGCATCAGCGTTTGGTTCAGGTCATGATCTTGGGGTCCTGGGATCAAGCCCCACATCAAGCTCCCTGATCCAGGGAGTCCGCTTCTCCCTCTGTCCCTCCCCCTGCTCATGCTCTGTCTATAATAAATAAATAAAATCCCTTTAAAAAATGCATTTATAATTATTTTTAAAAAACAAAATACGCCACAAGAAATCTACAATATTATGTTAGAAAAATATATATATGGATAGAAAACTGTTGAAGAAAATATTTTTTAAATATAAGGGCTCAATATGAAAGGATGACACATTAATGTGATTTAATTTTTTCTTATCTCTATTAAATATTACATCAAGCACAACAAAAATTTAATAATTAATAGTTAGCTGCTAAACTTGACTGTCAGCTCCTAACAAAACATAAAATCTAGTCCTTACTTGAAGCTACTCAAAATATGAACTAGGAAAGGTTAACATTTTAGAGGTCCCTTTTACCGATAACATAGTATTATTTTAATGTTTTCTGTTAGAACAGGTTACCTAAGTTTTAATAACTACAACTTTAAACAATAGTAACTACAGTGTTCCGTATCTCATTTCCATGTATGCAAATTGAATTCACCTAACTTATTTCAAACATTTAATTCAACCACGAAGTAGACTAATCATAAGAAATTAACACAATTATGTAAAACATTACCCAGTAGTTTCAGAATGGCTAGTAAATCTTGAGACATGTGTTCCTATTCTGTTTTCTACTTATTTTCAAAAATCAGAAGTTAATCTCAAGCCTTCTACTGAACAGTAATTTGAAAAGCATCCATATGCTTGGCAATTGCTGTTAACAACAGATCCCAGCAGACTAAGTTGATTTTAAGGTTTGCTACGAGTACCTTTTTAGATTTGTGATATGTCCCTGAAAAACAGTCTATCTTCAGACAGGGCAGCCACAATTAGCATCTCATGAACAACGGCACCACTTAAAAAGCAATCCTCTTTGTGAACAGGATCAAAACAAGCTCTTATCAATAAAGCCAGCTCTCAGGGCACCTGAGTGGCTCAGTCGGTTAAGCTATTGATTCATGATTTCGGTTCAGGTCAGGAACTCCAGGTTCTGGGATCAAGCCCCAAGTCAAGCTCTACGCTCAGCAGGGAGTCTGCTTGAGATTCTTTCCCTCTGCCCCTCCCTCACACACACACATGTGCACATTCTCTCTCTCCCTCTGCTCTAAAATAATTCTTTAAAAAAAAATAAAGTCAGTTCCATTGTGAGTGGTGTTGTAGGAGGCTCCAATATATACAAAGGCCTATGTTTTTTAAAGAAATGGGTAAAGGAAATAAGCCCACATACCTCTAGTTTTTCACTGAACTCCTCTGTATAGGGAATAAATCTGCTGTCCGTGTCCCCTTTGTAGAACCAAGTACAGCGTCTCACTTCAGCGGGCTCCTCCTCCCAGTACACAGCCTTCCTCACTCGGTCATAGAGATACACGTCATAGCGCCCTCCATCCGTGCCTAGAACCACGCTCTCGGGGTCTGGCTGGACTGGGGCACAAAGTTCACATTTTAACCCAACAGTAACAAGGCATGTTAAAAAGTAATAAATAATGAATATGGTGATTGGCTGATCCTAAAAGACAACTAAGTTCATTTTTGTTTAAAAACAGAATTTTAAGATTAATTTGTGCTGTACAAAATTAGGACTCTTCTTAACTGAAGAAAAAAATAGCCAGAGCAAAGTTTTTTGGGTTTTTTTTAAGATTTTTTTTATTATTTATTTGACAGAGAGAGATCACAAGTAGGCAGAGAGGCAGGCAGAGAAAGAGAGAGAGGAGGAAGCAGGCTCCCTGCTGAGCAGAGAGCCCGATGCGGGACTCGATCCCAGGACCCTGAGATCATGACCTGAGCTGTAGACAGAGGCTTAACCCACTGAGCCACCCAGGCACCCCAGAGTGAAGTTTTAAAACATAATCATTTAAGGGGCTCCTGGATGGCTCAGTTGGTTAAGCCTCTGCCTTCAGCTCAGGTCATGATCCCAGGGTCCCAGGACTCAGTCCTGCACTGGGCTCCTTGCTCAGTAGGGAGTCCGCTTCTCCCTCTCCCTCCAGTCCCCACCCAGCTTGTGCGCGTGCACATGCACACATGTTCTCTCAAATAAATAAAATCTTTAAAAAAAAAATGACCATTTAAAAAAAAAATCATAAAATAATTCAAATAACTGCCAGGTTTTCTTTTTTTAATCAAAGCAGCAATGCTCCATAAAGTATATTTCTAGGGGGTATTAACAAGTGACTTTTTTTTAAAGATTTTATTTATTTGTTTGACAGAGATCACAAGTAGGCAGAGAGGCAGGCAGAGGGTGGGGGGGGGGAGCAGGCTCCCTGCCGAGCAGAGAGCCCGATGCAGGGCTTGATCCCAGGACCCTGGGATTATGACCTGAGCCGAAGGCAGAGGCTTTAATCCACTGAGCCACCCCAGCGCCCCTAACAAGTGATTGTTAAGTCCCATGATGAATATCAGGAAGGGACACCTGCGTGGTGCAGTCGGTTAACATCTGCCTTCAGCTCGGGTCATAATCCAAGGCTTCTGGGATCGAGTCCAGCATCAGGCTCCTTGCTTAAGCATGGAACCTGCTTCTCCCTCTGCCTACCACTCCCCCTACTTGTGCCCATGCTCTATTTCTGGCAAATAAATAAATAAAATCTTAAAAAAAAAAGAAATAGCATCAGGATGAATACACATATTTCTATACTCCCAATTCTCAGAGAGCCTTAAGACTACGGTGCACTATCTCAAAAGGTGAATGAGGTTAAATCATTTCCAAAACTCACCTGACCACAGAACACTTTTCAGAGCATCTTCAGGAACAAGAGTTCCAAAGATGTTTTATAAATGCCCAATAGCTACAAATGAATAAGGGAAATAGAAAAATTGACACCCACATTATGCGAACTAGTCTATTTCTCTAACTTAAAACACCTTTAAACAAAGAAGAAAATTATTAAAACATTTCTTTAAAAACCTTGCTCAAATAACTCAGGACTTGTGTTCATATCACTGTCTTAAGGTACCGAGTCTGGTGGAGTCTACAGGGACTACTAAGGAATTTGACATTCACAAAAAATAAGCCGTGGATAAATACTCTTTATTTCTGTTCTTCCTAAAATCAGATACAAATGTATCTGTACACGATCAGTACTTACCTGAGTTATAGATTTCTTCAAGATTTGAAGAGTCAAACATACTGAAAGGCATCCATAGTTGTTTGTATTCTACCTCCTTGCAGTAAAACCAGTGGGGCTGAACAGGTTCGTACTGGTTTTGAAGTAGAAAAGGAGATGGCACTTGCGCAGAGGGACCTGCTGGTCTAGCCAGGGCCTGCTGTTGTGTTGGAGGGGTCAACCCTGATGGCACTGAAGGAGGAATCTGGAGGACACAAAAAAAAGTTAGAGAACTATGATGTTTGTCCAAGAAAACAATTCCATACATGCCTCGGACCCAAAGTGACATTAGTAATGATTATCCTACATGTATTTCTAGACAACTGTTTCATTTAATAAGTAGGCCTGAAAGCAACTAAAATTTTTTTGATAAATCTAACAAAATCCAACACCAGTCTTAAAAGTAAACTGGGCAGGGGCACCTGGGTGGCTCAGTGGGTTAAAGCCTCTGCCTTCAGCTCAGGTCATGATCTCAGGGTCCTGGGATCGAGCCCCGCATTGGGCTCTGTGCTCAGCAGGGAGCCTGTTTCCCTTTCTCTCTCTCTGCCTGCCTCTCTGCCTACTTGTGATCTCTATCTGTCAAATAAATAAATAAAATCTTTAAAAAAAAGAAAAAAAAAGTAAACTGGGCTTTCTCAAACTCATGGCAAAGTAAATTAGCACCTTCACAGAAAGCAACCTAGCAGTGTGTCTTCTATGATTTAGTAAATCTTTATAACGTGCACATTCCTTGACCCCACCATTCCATTTCTAAGAACTCACCCTAAAGATTTAACACAAAAACAAGTAAAAATTTACCTATAAAGATGTACACAATAGGTGATTTATAACAGAAAGTCACTGGACACAATCTAAATGTCTTACAGAAGGGCACCTGGGTGGCTTAGTTAGTTAAGCGTCTGCCTTTGGCTCAGGTCATGATCCCAGGGTCCTGGGATCGAGCCCTGCGTTGGGCTCCCTGCTCAGTGAGAAGCCTGCTTCTCCCCCTCCCACTCCTGTGTTCCCTGCTTGTGTTCCCCTGGTTGTGTTCCCTCTCCTCTCGCTGTGTCTCTGTCAAATAAATAAAATCTTCAAAGAAAAACAGGTCTTACAGAGACCTGATTAAATAAATTATGTTACTTAAATCCTGAAATTCTCTAGAGCCATTACAAATGTTGTAGAAAAAAAGTTAACATCTAAAAAATATGCATGGAAATATGTTTGTCTAGAAAAAATATAACAAAGACACATAACAAAATGAAAAGACGGGTTACAGAGAGACAGTTTTTAATCATTTGACTTTTCTACATTTTCCAAATTTTCTATACTGGAAATACTTTTAAAATCAGAGTATAACTATTTTAAAATTTTTTAATTGAAAATCATTTTGGAATGTATCAATATTAAAGCTACTGAGGTGTTAACTGTACAGTACTTATATGAAAGAACTTTCTTACTCTTAGAAAATATATACAAGGGGCGCCTGGGTGGCTCAGTTGGTTGAGCATCTGCCTTCAGCTCACGTAATGATCCCAAGGTCCTGGGATTGAGTCCCACATTGGGTTCCCTGCTGAGTGGGGAGTCTGCTTCTCCCTCTGCCTCTCCCCAACTACCTGACTTGTGCTCTCTCTCTTGCACACTCTCTCAAATAAATAAATAGAATCTAAAAAAAAAAAAAAGTAAATATGCATGAAAATATTTAGGAGTAAAGAGTCATCATGTATTCAACTGACCAAGTATTTCCCAAAACAACTGCACACATACATGGTGAGAACAGGAGAGAGAGGATGACCAAATGCCTGTGACTGCATGTGTGCACAAGCGAAAGAACAAATGGGGTAAGATGAAATGACAGATAAACATGGGTTAAGGGTACCAGGGTGCTATTTGTATTTTTGCAACTTTCTTTCTTCTTCTTCTTTTTTTTTTTCTTTAAAGATTTTATTTATTTATTTGACAGAGATCACAAGTAGGCAGAGAGGCAGAGGAAGGGAAGCAGGCTCTCTGCCGAGCAGAGAGCCCAACTCGGGGCTCAATCCCAGGACCCTGGGATCATGACCTGAGCTGAAGGCAGAGGCTTAACCCACTGAGCCACCCAGGCGCTTCTTTTTTTTTTTTTTTTTTTTTTTTTTTTTTTTTTAAGTAGACTCCATGCCTAGCACAGAGCTCAATGCAGGGCTGAAACTCATGACACTGAGATCAAGACCTTAGCTGAGATCAACTGAGCCACCCAGGACCCCTGCAACGTTAAGTCTGAAATTACCACTTTTAAAATTCTTAAATTAGATATCTTTGCAAGAGTTTAATCAGCAAACTAGTATGTTAACTATACTGCATACTGTAATCCAGTTATGTTCCAATATGCTGAAATCTAACATTGCCAAGAGTTTACATGTTGAAAGGATTTAAATTAAACAATAAAACAGCCCATTCTCTATCCCCAAGAGAGAAGTGAGGTTATACTCTAACGATAATACTGCTACCCTTGCCACACTGGGTTGGGTTCTTAATTCTTCCTTTTAATCACTTCCATTTCTTTGATTCAGGTGATTTCCCTGTGGAAGTCAGTTGAGCAATTAGCTGGGAAAAGAGCATAAGGGAATTTCATAAAATTTACCCAATGCAAATGTTGTTCCATCACCCTCCTGAGAGAGAATCTGACTGTCTAGACCCAAACTTCATAGTGTAAATAAAAGAAATTATTGGAGTAATCAATTTTAGTTCCTGTAATTGAATGGTTTGATTGAATAGAATAATTAAAAAGTGAGAAGCTGGCAGTCTGTTCATAATTGCTTCAACTCTCACAGGTCCCCAGATGACATTTATTATTGATCTCTTACACTAAAATCTGGGAATACTGATACGTAGTTAACTCATTAAAATCAAGAACTACTTCCATACACTGATAATATAAACCAATATATGAACCATTCGACGAGTTACCTTTTTTTTTTTTTTAAGAGTTTATTTATTTATTTGACAGACAGAGATCACAAGTAGGCAGAGAGGCAGGCAGAGAGAGAGAGGAGTAAGCAGGATCCCTGCAGAGCAGAGAGCCTGATGCACGGCTCAATCCCAGGACCCTGGGATCATGACCTGAGCCGAAGGCAGAGGCTTTAACCCACTGAGCCACCCAGGTGCCCCTGACAAGCTACCTTTGAAAGAATGTTTCCTTCAAAGCATGTAGCTTACAAAGAAGGGCCTCTGAAAATAATTTGTCATCACGTTGATTAGTAGAAGTGCAGTGTTTTAAAAGACATAGGCTAAAATGACAGACAGATTAACAAATCAGAGTGAATAGGTAGGATTTAAAAACACGTCTCCTACCGGTGGCAAAGATCCTCCAGGCATCTGGTACATCTGCACGGGGGGGCCCGGGGCTGGAGGATGGGCGGGATGGGCTGGTGTCTGGCACTGCTGCAGCTGCGGTGGTGCAATGTAAGGATTGGCCCTGCTGCTCACAGGGGTATGACGATACGGATTGTGTCCTTGTTGGGGTGCTCCTTGCGGTGGGCTCCCAAAATTGGAAGGAGGGAGACTACCCGGCTGAGAAGGCAGGTAAGCATTCATTCCCATCTGTGAAGGTGGAGCACCATACTGAGCCTTCGAAATGGGCGGTGAACACGCATTCAACCCATCTTGGGGTCCAGTTGTAAAAGGGAGAGCAGCAGGGGACTTGGAGAATGCGGAGGGCCCAGCTGACGTTGCCACAGTCGTTAACGGTGACTGTCCAATATTCCCAAAAGGATCACTACTGCTTGATACCTGAGAGAAGTAACTAAATGTCTGTGGGGTAGACGTGTGAGCCGAAGTCTGACCGAGGAAGCTGTCCTCCTCACCGACATCCGTGGAATCCTCTGAAAGGGAACGGGAGAGCAAACGGTTTAAAGGTTCGTCTACGGCTCTGCAGAGAGGATCCAACACGGCAGATCTAGCAACTGTACCTCATTTTATTGTTCTATTTCTGCATTACAGAAAAAAAAAAGATGAAAACCTTTTTTTTTTCTTCGAAATGAAAAACCAGAAAATACGAACAAGAAACAAGAAAAAGAGGGAAAAATTAGATTTCATTCATAAGCCAACCTCTCAGAGATAATCACTTTGGTACATGACCTTTTACATTTTTTGAATAAATATAGTTAAGTATTTCTTTTGTAAATATATACAGATCACACCTATTTGTTTAAGGATGTTTTCAAGAAAGGAAATGAAATTTGTATCTACAATGTTTATATCTCATTTTTTCCTGATAAAAAAATAATTCAAATATTATTCTACTATCAAATTACACATAATTTTATTTCTACAACTGAAGTGCAGATATGACTGTGTTGACAAGAAGGGTGTGTTTCAGGTCTGCTACCTACTACAAAGCACTCATTGTACAAATGAACATGTGGCATTTGTATTCCCAAGGCAAAGTAGGTCAACCATTTATTACCATCCCTAAAATCACACAGTATCACATCCAGGTAACTAGCCTTTAGAGAATGTCAAATCGGGAGAAAAGTCATTTTCTAACCAAGGGAAGTTCTCTTCACTTCCCTTTGCCAAAAATGATTTTCACTGCAGGTACTGTCAACCCCAAATTATCTTCTCTTCTGCGACCAAGCTATAAAATAAAAGCCTGTTCCCTGGGACGCCTGAGGGGGTCAGTCAGCTAAGTGTCGCCTTCAGCTCAGGTCATGATCCGGAGATCCTGGGATCAAGTCCCTCATTGGGCTCCCTGCTTCTCCCTCTCCCTCTGCCTGCTGCTCCCCCCAACTTGTGGGCGTGTGTGTGCGTGCCCGCGTGCACACACACTCTCTCTCTCTGACAAATAAATAAAACCTTAAAAAGAAAAAGAAAAAAGCATGTTTCCTCTACACAACCTAAAAAGTCCAGCCTCTTCTTCCTTACTAAGTTTTTATAAGCCCTTACCTTAGCTTGTAGAAACTTTCCTCTCCCTCGTCTTTTCCTCCTCCAGTCTCATTCCCTCTTATCTCCTGCTGCTGGAGGCACGGAGCCCAGCAGAGGACCCACACCCAGCACGCTGTGATCCTTGCTCCCGAGTGGCCTTTCAAGCTCCAGGATCCTTCTTGACCTCTGCTGAAGGAGGCCACTTGGCTCACAGAGATTCTGGCTTGAGCTTCTAGGTTGCTCCCATTATATTTCTCACCCATCAATTTAACTAAGATACTCCACTATTTAAAATACTCCTCTCAGTTGTTTCTTTGTAACTAAAAATAAAATATCACCTCCTGCACAAAGCCCTTTGTCTGCTGGTTCTATTCTCATTTTCAGATATATTTCAGTTCCCACTCTCTCTCTTCAACTGCCTGGACCTCACTTGTCTGTATTTCTCAGTTTATCTCTCAACAACTAAAAACATGGAGTGGAGGGCGCCTGGGTGGCTCAGTGGGTTAAGCCTCTGCCTTGGGCTCAGGTCATGATCTCAGGGTCCTGGGATCGAGTCCCGCATCGGGCTCTCTGCTCAGCAGGGAGCCTGCTTCCCTCTCTCTCTCTGCCTGCCTCTCTGCCTACTTGTGATCCCTCTCTGTCAAATAAATAAATAAAATCTTTTAAAAAATAAATAAATAAATAAATAATAAATTAAAAAAAAATAAAAACATGGAGTGGAGAAAACCTCTGTGGTATCCTTCTTCCTTTAAGACAACTTGGGATCAACCTGATCTAAGAAACTTTTTCCTGATTAGCATCCATCGTAAATGAAATGCTGATCTCAACGTGCTGCCAGCTCACCTCAGGGGCACTTTCTGATTACACGTGGACACATTTGGTAAAGACACCCACAACTTTAATGGGCACTTGTACACTTGTGACACTCCCAACTCTGTCTCAAACCGATACTGTTCTCAGGTGTTCCAGAACCTATTAGCCAACTGCTTCCTCGACACTGCCGGCAGCTCAACCACATACACCTCAAACTTAGCCTGGAAATGAATTTGTCACCTTAACCGTCTCCCTTCTTGTGCTTTTACTATACTATCTCAACAGATGTTTGTCAACATCCATTCAGACACTCAAATCAAAACATCCCCTAGACTCCTCCCCTCCCATCATTTCTCAATTCCTTCATTTAATCATTCAGATACTCATTCAAGAAACATGTACACAGTATCCAGAGGCAGATACGTTGATTTCACAAACACTTACATAACACTAGGTGCCAGACACTACAGTCGGCACCTTACAAAAATCAATTCACTTCTCCTGACAGCCTTATGAGGCCGTACAGATAAGGAAAGTGAAGCACAGAGAGGTAAAGTAACATGCCTGAGGTCACACAGCAAGTTACCGGCAGAGCCTAGGCTGGAACACAGTCTGGGCTCCCAAATGCCATACTCTGTATTATGCCACACAATCATTAAACAGCAATACCCCTAGACAATAATAAAGAAGTGAAAGAGCTAGGGTGAGCATGGGAATGGGGGACAAGGAGAACGAGAAAAAGCTTCTCAGACAAAGGGAAGCACTGTCTTTGAAAGACGAGTACTGCATTCTGTACCTCTGCTTTGCAAATATTACAAGTCTATCCCAGGAAAGGGAAGCTGTCCATCCAGGACATTCCCTACTGCATCCTAGTTGAGAAGCACTAACTTCTCTGCATTCCCTAGCACACCAGTAGGTGTTCAACAAAAAACTGGGTAATGTCAGTGCCAGCGTGGAGCGGCCAGCCCTCGGGACAGAGGGCTCCTTGGACGATGAGCAAGCCTCCTGATCTAGCCCCCGCTTGGGATATCTCAAAGCCCCCGGGCCACTCAAACCTGGTCACTGATGGCCCAGGCAAGCTAACAGGAGTCGGGTACACACGAAGGAAAACCTCCCACCCGACCGTCGTCGCCCCACGCCCCCCACCCGCCTCCCCACACACACTCGTCCCACCGGATTCCCCTCTCCCTACTACCTCCGGGCAGGAGCAAGGAGGCCGAGGCAGCGGCGGCTTGGGTGACTGGGATGAAGGGCACGTTGAAGCTGAATTCCGTGGCCGAGGAGGAAAAAAGTAAGTTAGTGCCCGATGAGGAGGTGCTGGCGGGACCGCCGCCACCGTTAGGTTTCCTCTCGGCCATGGCTGCCGCCCACCGTCCGTTACACGTCTCCTGGAAGCCGGTGCACTACCACCGGCCGGAAACCGGTCACACTCGGGGCCAACACACTTCCGCACTTGCGCACAAGGCCCGGAACTCCGGGATGCTGGTCAGCCTCCTTCCCTTCCTCTGGAAAGCGCCGCCAGAAAGCAACATGGCAGCGCTGGCTTCAAGCCCGAGTCCTAGCACGTAATACTCCCCGGCGCTGCCGGGGCCGAGGCTGGGGCTGGAACGTGGGTGTAGCGGTGCTGCTAGTTCTGAATTTAGGCGCGCGGTGATGCTGAGGGTCACGGGTTGCGGGGGGCACTCTGGGCTTCCTAAAAGTACGGTCGGGCGAGTGTAACTGGCAAAGATTTCGAAGGAACGGCAGAAGGCTGCAGGAGCAGGCAGCGGAGTGCTACCCGCTTTGGGAGGGAAGAAGAGGTGTGTGAGCCATTTGTAGCCAAAGCTGAGCCCAGTTCACCCACGCTCGTACTCACATCCAGCCCGCCCACATGTCTTTCTGGACTGAACTGAACTCTTTCTGTTGGCCCAGAAATAGAAATGGCAAAAACTTTGGAAGTTTTTAAGCCGCGTTTAAAAGAGGATCCAGAGAATTGAAATTTAGAGGTGCTACTTTTAAAATAGCTTTCTATATCTGTCTGCAGTAATCAGATTAGCTGAATCCCAAAATGCACTGGGGGTGATTTGATGTAATTGTCATCTTTCATGTAGTTGGAGATTATGAAACAAAAAGTAACAGATAAGTAGCTTTTTGAAGAGTGGGAGAGGAAGACAGACCCCGAAAGAGGCTTTGAAATAACGAAACTCCTCCCCACAGCCGTTCACAAGCCTGTAGAGAACCTATTCAATTAATTCAGTAACTATTTAGTGTGCTTACTGTCAGAGATAAACAAAGCCAGACACTGGCTAAAGCAGTAAGAATAGATTTTACTCAGTAACAGCAATTACAACAGGAAAGAGGGTACATAGTGAATTGAACTGAACTTCCCCAAAAATAAAAAGACTGAGACTTTTTAAAGTCTGGGGTGCTACCGGGAAAGCATTGAGAGGTGCCAAGGGGTGTTGGTCCATGGGACTAGGCCACCTGGGCTTGTTAATTGGCATGTACCTGGAGGAGAAACAAACTTCTCATGTCTTTATGACAGCCAGTTACACAAGTTAGGGCAATACACCACCAGGGAGGGAGGAGATGGGCCTTGAGAAGACAGTTCTGTGTGGCAGATTTGCATCTCAAAATTATAAGGGATTGATAATTGCAAGTTTTCTAAAATAACTATGCTGAAAGGGAGCTCAGGGGCCTATATGCCTAGCACCAAGTTTGGGCTGGAACAAACAGTAAATTCCCCTGGCAGTGTTGGTCTTTCTCAGGGCAGGCATTTTAGGAGGATTGGGGTCAGTCTAGGGACATGACCTTAAACTGCTAGAAGGTTGCTAAATTTGGTCAAGGAGAGTATCTTTGTCATTCCTATGGGGTAGGAAAGAGTATACTAAACATTGAGAGTACGGTGGTGTATAAGATAGATACAAGACCCTCCCTTCTTAGACCGTATACTTTGGCTGGGAAGACAGAAAACTAAACACATACTGACAGTAAACTATAGTGTGATGAAAGTTGTAATATAGAAATTCCCAGTATGTCATGTGGGATATGGACAGCACCAGGGGAGGGAGGCCTAACCCTTCTGTGGAGAGAGATAGCAAATATTTAGACCAATCAGACCATCAATAAAGGACCTGCATAGTGTTGAGTGACAAGAAAACCTTCTTTGAAGAAAAATTAAAGTCGGAACCTGGAAGACAATGAGGAGAAGCTAACTGGAAAATTTGGTGGGGCGGTTTTGGAGGAAGCGGTAAGAGGTCATTTCAGTAAAGTCGCAGTAGGTAGGGATACCCTGAGATACCACGTTTGGGTGTGAAGAGACACACGTGTTAGAGTCGGGCTGGAACCCAATGACCAACTGGGAGAAAGTTGGGAGATGAGAATGAAAAATTCGGCGAGGCCAGATGATGCGGGGTCTTACAAGAGCAAAAGGGAATTGAAAAAGGGTTGAAAGGAGGGCAGAGAAATAACATTTGCTCTGGGGAGGGTCCACTCTGACTCGTGGGTAGTAGCATAGAGGAGGAAGGAGGAAGCTGCAAGTAGGAAGAGCAGCGAGCAGGCTGCTCCTGTGGACCAGGCAAGCAGTGGCAGAGGCTCAAATTAGACCACGGCCGTAGGAATGAACAGAAATAGGAGTTACTTCTGGGGAAAGACGTCAGATTGAACCAAAGTGTCATTTTCTTCCTCCCGACGCCCTACTGAAAACACGAATAGGTGGGGGATCGTGGATGGCTCAGTCTGTTAAACCTCTGCTTTCAACTAGGGTCATGACCTTGGGGTCCTGGAATCCAACTCCTCCGCTTTGGGCTCCCTGCTCAGTGGGGAGTCGGCTCCTCCCTCTGCCCCTCCCCACTGCTTGCACTAGCTCTCTTGTGCTCTCCCACTCTCTCAAATATATAAATAAAATCTTTCCCCAAAAAAAACGCTATTAGGTGTGTTTGTTTTTTAAACCCATAAGGATGAGGTGGTTGGGAGAGGATTTGACAGCAATAAGATTTTGCGCGCGCACGCGCGCGCGCGGACACACACGAAATGGACCTGTAGTAGGTGATTTAGCAAACCAATAATGGGAAAAGCGCAGGGGCAACTTTATTTGCATCATAAAATCATTTTAAGGCTCAGGTCCTGATAACCTCAGGCACCTCAGGAAGGAGCAGAGAAGCTAGAGAGAGGTCCTGTAATTAGGTAGATTGATTAAAACTGTTGGACAAGAAGTTAGGCCCCTTCCTCCTACTCCAAGTAACTGGACCACTAACCATCCCCCTTCTAGAAAAAAGACTGTAACTTTTCCCTTCTGGAGTGGGCAACAGAAGGAACACTAAGCAAATATGTGCTTACTGAATAATCAAATACTCTCTCCCACAACCCCAGCCGAGTTTCTCTACTCAGCTCTAAGAACACTGGCTGACAGGTCTTCAACCTCTAGGCAGAAGATTAGAAGAATGCTCTCTGGGGCATGGGAAGGAGAGATGTAGAGATGCTGAAGTCAGTGTTCCCAAGGAAGACAGTCCAGCCAGATCGCCTCATAATTAAGCTCACAGTCAACAAGCCCTATTTATATGCTCTGAGCTCCCAATCACTTTGTTAGTCGCCATGATGTGGGACACAAAAGCAGAGGAAATGCAGATAAAAATTAAATCTCCTTATAACCTGCAGATCACTGACAAATACTTGAGATAGGCTGATTATAACTTTTCTCCAGGATCCTGCGTCTTCTTAAAATATGAAAGTCCTGGGGCACCTGGGTGGCTCAGTGGGTTAAGCCTCTGCCTTCGGCTCCAGTCATGGTCTCAGGGTCCTGGGATCGAGCCCCGCGTCGGGCTCTCTGCTTGGTGGGGAGCCTGCTTCTCCCTCTCTCTCTGCCTGCCTCTCTGCCTATTTGTGATCTCTCTCTCTGCCAAATAAATTTAAAAAAAAAATGAAAGTCCTTTTGGAACTTTCCTTTATCATTACTTCTTCCAACCCCAAGGTATATAATCAGTTGCTCCTCACAATCCCAGGGAAGCAGAGAGTAGCAGGCAGTGACTCTTTCTGCCCATGGGTCCTGTCCCTGGGATTTAATAAAACCACCATTTTGCACCAGAGACACCTCAAGAATTCTTTCTTGGCCGTCAGCTCTGGATCCCAGCAACAAGATTTAAAAAGACGACATCACCCACACTTTATTTTTTCATTTTTATTTTTGCTAAGTATGCTCTCCACCCAATGTGGGGCTCACACTCACAACCCCAAGATCAAGAGTTGCATGATCTACCTACTGAGCCAGTCAGTCACCCCAAGTCCCCACACTTTAAATACAACCACCACATGTTGAGAAGAGCCTTTAATGTGAAAGAGATCAAAACAAGACACACAAAAAAGGAAGAAGAAATAGCAATGTAGAAGGAACAACCCACCCAAGAAGAAAAAGACTTAAAAAAAATCTATCAATAATATCCTCAGGGGCGTAAGAAGGTCTGTAACCAAGAAACAAGACTAGGGTGTTATTTTAAAAAGAAATGTTCAGGGAACAAACAAGCAAATCAGTAGAAGGAAGATAAATAATAAGGAAATTTCCCAAAAAGTGAAGCAAAAAGACAAACAGATGGGAGCTAAAAGAGAAACATAAGAAAATTTGAGTGCCGGGCAAGGAAAGCCAATATCTGTATATTAAGAATTCTGCTAAGAATAGAGACAGAGAAAATGCAGAGGAGGATATCATCAAAGAAAAAAAAATTATTCCCAGAGATGAAGGATACAAGTTTCCAGGTTGAAAGGGTTGAGAACCCAGCACAATTGTTGAAAATAGACACATACTAGAACATTGGAGACAAACAGAAGATCCTAAAGATTCCAGAAAGATAAGAACAGGTCAAATGCCAAGGAATTCAGCCCTCAAAACACTTACCCCCCCCCACCAAGCACACCTTCTAAGAAAGCAAACAGAGGAAGAACTCCACCAAAATAAAGGAATAAGCCAAGAAAGTCTTCTTATGTGGGATACAAGAAACACGGTGTCCAACACAAGCGTACAGGGGAATGTGAGATGTTATAACAAAAAAAAAAAAACCAAAAGTGCAACAATGGCTCAAACAAAATAAACGTTCATTTCTCACTCACATAAGAGTACATGTAGGTAACCAACTTTTCACCTTCAGCATAAGGTTCCATAGCTGCTCTCATTCCTGCCAGCTGTGGCCACAGGAAGAGGTCAGAGCTTAGGCACAAACATCTCCTCTTAACAAGTGAGGCAGCCCTTGCCCGAGGTGCTTCTGTTCACATTCCACCAGCGGGATCTCGGTACAAGAACAGCCAGAAGAGCGTCCCCACCTGAGCAGCTGCATCTTAACTACAATTCTATAGTTGTTCTGCAGGGAGGAAGAAGATTTAAATGGGCACATGACCAGCACCACGACAGTCTGTCCCTCTGGCCACCAAATACCAACCCATCTTCGCAAACATAGAACTTACTTACTCCCCAAAGGAAGCAACCAGCTGCATTCATCTTAAAAACCCCAGGATCGCTGGGGGCAGCTCAGCCTTTTCCATGAGGTCCAGATGTGGCTCTTCCTGGGCTATGACAAGAGGAGAGGGTAATGGCCATGGAGACTCCCACTGTGCCCCAGAAGTAATGAAATCCTGCTAGGAAGAAACTGAAAATACTTCCTGCCCTGATAGTGGAGAATATTTATCACTAGTCCTGGCTGCCTCTTTTTCGGGATTCTGGATCTCTTTCCCCAGTCTACAGTCTTCCCAGGCCTCAGCTTTGCCCTCAGGAGCTTTCTCCTTGTCCAGGATCTTCCGTGGCCATCTCTGCAGTGGCACTGGGAAGCATGTCCTCTTTGGGAACTGTACAGCTTTGGTCGCCCACCTCCTGCTCCTACCAGGATGGGGCTTGAGACTCGCTTTAAACTTTGGCCAGGGGCACCTGGGTGGCTCTGTTGTTAAGTGTCTGCCTTTGGCTCAGGTCATGATCCTGGGGTCCTGGGATCGAGCCCCCCATTGGGCTCCCTGCTCAGTGGGGAGGCTGCTTCTCCCTCTCTCACTCCCCCTGCTTGTGTTCCCTCTCTCGCTGTGTCTCTCTCTCTGTCAAATACATAATAGAAATAAAATCTTTTTTTTTTTTAAGATTTTACTTACTTATTTGACAGACAGAGATCACAAGTAGGCAGAGAGGCAGGCAGAGAGAGAGGAGGAAGCAGGCTCCCCACTGAGCAGAGAGCTCAATGCGGGACTCGATCCCAACACCCCGGGATCATGACCCCGCCGAAGGCAGAGGCTTCAATCCACTGAGCCACCCAGGCGCCCCTAAAAATAAAATTTTTTTAAAAAGAAGAAAAATAAAGCTTGACCAGTTGCAGACGTTTTCAGGTCAAGGTCCTGGTGTTTTATTCCTGATAGCTCCATGTTCCTTACTTCCATATCTGACCTTAGCTCTTTTTCTGTCAACCCCATAGGCATGGGTGGGAAAGCTACAACCTTGATCTGACCTTTGCCATAAAGCTAGATCCTTTAGTTACCTGAGAGATCTTAAAGGACCCTTGAAAATATCTTTGAGAAAGATTCTTACCTCCTCTGATCTGAATACTGAAGGCCTTCATTTCTCCTGTGCTGGCTAATCTGGTTGCAGTGGCCACCTGTGCCCATTGAGGAGAAATGTGTCTGTCCAAATCGAGGTGTGCTTTAAGTATAAAATACACACCAGATTTCAAAGAATTCATTAAAAAAAAAGAATGTAAAATATCCATTAAAAATCTTTACATTGATTATTCAAATTATAATACTTTGGATATGTTGGATTAAACATATTATTAAAATTAATGTTATCTGGGGAGGGGATATCTGGGCGGCTCAGTTGGTTAACCTTTGACTTTTGGTTATGGCTCAGATCATGATCTCAGGGTCATGAGATTGAGCCCCATGTCAGGGTCTGTGCTCAATATAGTCTGCTTGAGTTTCTCTCACTCTTCCTCTACCTCTGCCCCTCCCCCTTTTCTCTCTCTGTAAAATAAATAAAATCTTAAAAACATGCTGTTTCTTTTTACTTTTTTAAAAATTTCTTTTAAAAATATTTTATTTATTTATTTGACACAGAGAGAGAGCACAAGCAGGGGGAGAAGCAGGCAGAGGGAGAGGGAGAAGCAGGCTCCCAGCTGAGCAAGAAGCCAGACCTGGGACTCGATCCCAGGACTCTGGGATCATGACCTGAGCCGAAGGCAGCAGCTTTAACCAATTGAGCCACCCAGGCATCCCAGTTTCTTTTTACTTTTCAAATCAACTTTATTGAGGTATAATTTACATGATAAAATGCATGAACTGTGAGTATACAATTCTATGAGTTTTGACAAAAAAATATATATCAGTGTAGAATAATTCCATCCCCCAGACTATTACCTTGTTTTCCTCTTTCCAGCCGTTTACATAACTTTGTAAGTTCTACTTCCAGCCCTACTCAACCACTGACCTACTTTCTATTTTTACATTTGTCTTTTTTTTTTTTTGGTGGCACCATTTAAAAAATTTTAAATTCAATTAATTACTTGGCATCAGGGAAAGTGATCATATTTGTATACAAATACAAATTGAAACCACAATGAGATACTACCTGATGCCAGTCAGAATGGCTAAAATTAACAAGTCAGGAAATGACATGTCGGTGAGGATGTGGAGAAAGGAGAGCCCTCTTACACTGTTGGGAATGCAAGCTGGTGCAAGCACTCTGGAAAACAGTGTGGAGGTTCCTCAAAAAATTGAAAATAGAGCTACCCTATGACTCTGCAATTGCACTACTGGGTATTTACCCTAAAGATACAAATCTAGTGATCTGAAGGGGCACTTGCACACCAATGTTTATAGCAGCAATGTCCACAATAGCCAAACTATGGAGAGAGCCCAAATTTCCATCGACCAATGAATGGATAAAGAAGATGTGGTTTATATATACAATGGAATACTATGCAGCCATCAGAAAGTTGAAATCTTGCCATTTGCAGTGACATGAATGGAACTAGAGGGTATTATGCTAAGCAAAATAAGTCAATTAGAGAAAGACAATTATACGATCTCACTGATACGCGGAATTTGAGAAACAAAACAGAGGATCATAGGAGATGAGAGGAA
This sequence comes from Lontra canadensis, assembly GCF_010015895.1. Lineage (NCBI taxonomy): Eukaryota > Metazoa > Chordata > Mammalia > Carnivora > Mustelidae > Lontra > Lontra canadensis. Next base: position 1,129,793 of record NW_022630997.1, read on the forward strand.
AAAATAAAACAAGATGAAACCAGAGAGGGAAACAAACCATAAGAGACTCTTAATCATGGGAAGCAATCTGAGGGTTGCTGGAGCGGAGGGGGATGGAGGGATGGGGTAACTGGGTGATGGACATTAAGGAAGGCACATGATGTAATGAGCGCTGGGTGTTACGTAAGACTCATGAATCATAGGCCTGTACCTCTGAAACCAATAATACATTATATGTTGATTAATTGAATTTAAATTTTAAAATATTAAAAAAATTCAATTAATTAATGTATAATGTATTATTGGTTTTGGAGGTAGAGGTAAGTGATTCATCAGTCTTATATAATGCTCAGTTCTTATTACAGGAGGTGTCCTCCTTAATGTCCATCACCCAGTTACCCCACCTCCCCACCTCCCTACAATTTTCTTTAGTAAGTTTCATACAAATGGAATCAAACAGTATGTATTCTTTTGTACTTAGCATCTTTTGATTAATATAATGTTTCTGAGGTTCATCCAGGTCATGTGAATCATAGTTCATTCTTTTTTCTTTATTAAATAGTGTTTTATTGCATGACTATACTGCAATTTGTTTGCCCATTCATTTTTTTGGTGGACATTTGAGTTGTTTCAAGTTTGGGGCTATTGTTATTAAGACTAAAATGAACATTTATGTAAAAATCTTCATGTGAACATGTTTTCACTTCATCTAGGCATAGAATTGTCAAGTATATTTAACTTTGTAAGAAATTGCTGCTTTCTTTTTTTTTAGGATTTATTTTATTTATTTTTTCAAGATTCCATTTATTTTATTTTATTATTTATTTTTCTAAAGATTTCATTTATTTATTTGACACAGAGAAAGAGAGCACAAGCAGGAGGAGCAGCAGGCAGAGGGAGAGGAAGAAGCAGGCTTCCTGTGGAAGAGGGAGCCCAATGTGGGGCTCGACCCCAGGACTCTGGGATCATGACCTGAGCCGAAAGCAGGTGCTAACTGACTGAGCTGCCCAGACACCCTTTATTTTATTTACTTAAAAGAAAGAGAGCAAACAGGAGCAGGAGCTGGAGCGGTAGGCAGAGGGAGAAGGAGAGAATCTCAAGCCGACTCCATACTGAGCACTAAGCCCTGCATGGGCTCAATCCCATGACCTTGAGATCATGACCTCAGCCAAGACTAATAGTTAGATGCTTAATTGACTGCACCATCCAGGTGGCCCTCTTTTTTTTTTTTAAGATTTGTTTATTTATTTAGAGAATGTGCATGTAGGGGGGGAGGGGCAGAAGGAGAGGGAGAGAGAATCCTCAAGCAGACTCCCTGATGAGTGCAGAGCCCAACACAGCACTGAATCCCAGGACCCTGAAATCATGACCTGAGCCAAAATCAGGAGTCGGCCGCTTAACTGATTGAGCCACCCAGGTGCCCCACCACTTTATTTTCTAAAGTGACTATATCATCTTATTTTCCAACCAGTAATATCTATACTTGGTGTTGCCAGTATTTTAAATTTTGGCCATTCTAATGGGTGTGTAATAGTATCTCACTATGGTTTTTTGTTTGTTTTCAATTTTTAATTGAAGTATAGTTGACATATAATATTATGTTAGTTTCAGTCATAAAACATAATGATTTCACAGTTCTAAACATTATGAAATGCTCCCCACTGTAAGTGTAATTTCTACCTGCCACCATGTGAAGTCAGTACAATATTATTGACTATATTCCCTATGCTATTCTTTTCATTCCCGTGACTTCTTTATTTTATAATCAGAAGTTTGTACCTCTTAATACCTCTTAATGTCACTACTAAAACTTAATTTATATATGTGGCTTCCACGTTATTTCTGAGACTGACTATACAAACAGTGGCCATACCATATTTAACTATATTTATATAGAACTTTGACCCCCAACATCTGCAGCAATTGGCCTAGAAAAGTCAGGACTTGGTCAACGAGTCCCGATTTCCTATTAGTTGCCCCCACTTACTCTTCAGAAAACAAGGATAGTTAAGATATCCCTTCTCCCTTTGTGTTCCAAGAAAAGGATAAATGAAAAAGACCAACTTGCTTTTGCATATTCCAACATAAACTCACATCTCCCCTTCCTCAACAACTCCCTTGCTTTACAAAACCTCAGCATTTAACCCTCGTCTTCCAGATGTTTCTGGATGAAAGTTCTCCCTGTTACAACAGCCTGAATGAAATCAGTCTCCTTCATGTTCTGGGCCAATCCCTCTTTCCCTTATTGCGACCTGCTCTCCAACCACTAAATGAGAGCCACACTTTCTGTTCGTTATAACACCCCACTTATACCAGCTCTCTGAATTCTTTAGAGTAATGTTAGCAGCTGTAACAAAGAGGCCACAGAATGCAACGTTCCCATGAAAATCCAGGCTGTCTTTGACACAGGGTCATTCTAGTCATCACCATTCCATCCATCATGAAGGAGGAAAGAACGTATCCAGGCCAAAAGTTTTCTGCTAAGACACTGAAATAAAAGTTCATACACCTCATTAGATCCCAGTACATTGGTGAGAACCTAATCACACAACCCCTCCCAGCTGCAAAGGAGGCTGGGAAATGTAGTCCCTAGTTGGGCAACCAGCCTCAGCTATACCTCCCTAGTTGGGCAACCAGCCTCAGCTATACCTCCCTAGTTGGGCAACCAGCCTCAGCTATACTTCCCTAGTTGGGCAACCAGCCTCAGCTATACCTCTGAAACTAAGCATTGCAGAGTTCTTCCCTAGGCAATCTCTCCGGAGGTATGGAAGAAGAAGTGAACAGATTTTTTTCAAAGTCTCAATGAAAACACGAAAGGAAGAATCCTTAGGATAATGGTGATAGGAGACCCTAGGAAGACAGTTTTATACCAGAGGTAGAGGGCAAGAAGTCCAGATTGGAACAAGTCAAAGTCTCTGGGAAAGATATCCAAGAAGATATGTCTAAACACCTAGAGAGGAAATTGAGGCAACTGATGGAAAATGTGCGTTACCCATTAGGCAACCATTTATTGAGCACCTATGCTATGCCAGGCACTCTTCTAGGTGCTAGGGAATAAAATAACACATAAATACCAAAATCATTGCTTCACAGATCTTACAATCGAGTGGAAATTCTAGGGCAGTTGGGGTTGAATTAATAACAAGTATGCAGAAAACTAGCAAATGTCTTAAAAGGAAATTTACCCCACCCTGAAGGAAACTACATTCAACTCTTTCAGCTGATTCTTTTAGTATTTCTGTTTTTAAATTAATGTGGTTACATTGCCACTTCTGAAATTTTTCCCGTTTGCATTATGCACTGATGTCCCAGATAAACAATGAAGATTTTGCCCCTTTTGATCTTTGTCCTCATCACATATGAGCCCTTTCCCCTTTTGCCTCTCACTAAAGTTAAATTATAATGCTGGTTAGATCGACATTCAAATTTTAACAGTATTATGATTATATAAAGACTATTAGTAGCCAAGTCATATAATGCATTGTCATTACAACGACAATACAATGTCATTGTCATTAATTTTTCTTTGCAAGTTTTGTTTTCCTAGGCTTGGAACACTCTTCCGCCCCACTTTTTGCCTAGTTAACTCTTATTTATCTTTCAAGTCCTAGTGTAAATGTCACATTTCAGGAAAGCCCTTGAGCATCCTTTTTCTTTACCCCACAAAGGTAAAGGAATTACTTAATGCCTTCCTTGAAAATACAGGCTTGGAGAATGGGGGCAGAAGTGCTGTTACTGGTGGTGGGGAAAAAATCGTGCCCTGGAGATGTACTCTTTTGGACCCTGCCCTGGCCACTTATGTTTTCACAACTACTTATTAGTAGTATCAAATCTTCCCACCAAGGAATTAGATGTTGCAGTCATTCACATTATAAAATAATGACATTTCAAAAACATCACAGTGTCTCTTTAAGTAAATCTGAGCAACTGTCTGTTTATAAGTAACTACATACAGAGGGAGAAACCTAAAACTGCAGTGTCCCTAGCCACTGCTGACTTGGTATCCATCTGCAATTTCCTATGAAACAAATCTTAGATTATCATGACTTAAACGCAGATGTTTTTGTGGCTGTATACATTTAATTTGCATGTTACTGGTCACAAAGCTAAAATATGGGATTTCTCCATTTGCTACGAGGGACTTGGCAACCCTCTCGGCGAAACAAATGAATAAATGAACCAAGTGGTGGTAGTGCCTTTGGATGTTCACATCAGTGTTCTCAACTCACCCAGACTCACAAGAGCCAGATGTATAATCCAGTATGCCGACCAATTAGTTCATAATGAGATGTACAAATGACCACCCTCTTTGCCCCAAGTGGGACTTGAGATTTGAATTCAGTTCTTGTTCGTGGGCTCCCCACTTTGCCGACTCCATTCAGATCATTCTTCTGTTAACGAGCTCTATTTCTGGCTGTTGATACTGCAGTTTTCTCAGGTACATTCCAGGCCTAGGAGAAACATGCTATTTCATCGCCAAACTTGGATATTTTCCAAATTTCCTCACTAAAAGGTTACCGCTAGATTTGATCTTTGTGTGTACTGATGCCTCCATCTCCACTCTGAGGATATCTCCATACAGGCATGCATTGTTTTATTATGCTTTATTGCACTTCACAGATACTGTGGGTTTTTTTGTTTGTTGGTTTTTTGGGGTTTTTTTTGTTTGTGTGGTTTTTTTCTTTTTACAAATTTCAAGTTTGTGGCAACACTATTCTGAGCAAGTCCATTGATGTTATTTTTCCAAAAGCATTTGCTCACTGTGTATCTCTGTGACAAGTTTCGTAATTCTCATGGCATTTCAAACATTTTCCTTATTAATGTGTTTGTTATGATGATCACTGATGGGTTATTATGACTTGTTGAAAGTTCAGATGACAGCACTTTTTTTTTTTTTGAAGATTTATTTATTTATTTGGGAAAGGGAGGAACAGAGGGAGAGGGAATCTTAAGCAGACTCCCCATGAGCGCTGGATGTGGGACTCCATCTAGTGACCCCGAGATCAGGACCTGGGCTGGTTAACCGATTGAGCCACCCAGAAGCCCCCTGAGGACAGTATCTTTAAAGCAATATATATTTTTTTTAAAAGATTTTTAAATTTATTTGACACAGACACGGTGAGAGAGGAAACACAAGCAGGGTAAGTGGGAGAGGGAGAAGCAGGCTTTCCGCCACGCAGGGAGCCCAATGTGGGGCTCGATCCCAGGACCCCGGGATCATGACTGGAGCTGAAGGCAGCCGCTAAAGGACTGAGCCACCCGGGCGCCCTTAAGCAATATTTTAAATTATGCACCTTCTTTTAGACATAATGCTATTGCACACTTAATAGACTATAGTATAGCATACACATAATCTTTGTGTGTACTGGAACACCAAAAAATTCGTTTGACTCGCCTTACTACGATTTTCGCTTTGCAGCTGTGTACCTGTACACCTTCTGCATGAACCTGTCAAAGCTCCCTGGCTGTTTCCAGCTTCTAGGCAGAGGCAGACCAGGTAGGTTTTCAGTTATGAGCTTGCCTCTCATTTAGGAACTGGTCCCTCTAACATAGCGCTGGAGATGACAAGCAAAGGGCGTTTGGGGTTTTTCAAAGTGCCCCTTACCGAAATGCATACCTCCCTCAGAGGGATAAGACGTTATGTAGCTGAAGGAAAATCACTGCATGGGTTTCAGGCAGGGCTACAGAGAAAGGAGCAAAACCAAAACCAAAATCACATCAGCACCAAGAGGAGGTGGGTGCACCCCAAGGGCTGTTTCATCCCCTAATTCTGCCCAGAGAGGACCCCAGGTTCTCCTTGGGTTTGTACTTTCAGGTTGCTGCGGCCTCCTACCTGGGCAAGGCCTCCTATCATGAATTAATAAACTGGACATCGGCAGTTTCCCCCTTCACACTCGCTCAGCGTGATAAACTGCGACACGTCAACCTCTGCCCCAATGCCAGTCTCGCCAAAGCCCCGCTTGCCCTTCCTTTTGCCCATCTCCAAGATGGCGGCGGCTCTGCCGCCGCGTCGCGGCCCCGCCCCGTCCCGCCCCGCCCCCGCGCATGCCGACCCGCCCCTCCTCCCGCCCGCGGGGCCGCGCCGCGCGTTCCCGCCGCCCCTCCCCGCGCGAGCTCCACCCAGGTCGCAGGCAGCGCGGTCGGCGGCGCCTATTTCCCGCCATTGTGCGAAGTGGAGGCTGGGGGCCCGCACGCGCCGCCTGCCCGTGGCCAGCTGCTTCTCGGCTGTCGCCGCCACAGCCGCGGTTCCCTGAGGCGCCGGGAGGCCGGGCGGCCCGCGCCCCGAAGCTCGCCGTGCGTGGGAGGGCGCGGGCTACGAGCGACCGAGCCCCCGAGGAGGAGCCGCGGCGCGGGACGCCGGGCCGCGGCGGCCCCGGCCCGTCGGCGAGATGCCCTGTGGGGAGGATTGGCTCAGCCACCCGCTCGGGATCGTGCAAGGCTTCTTCGGTGAGTGGCGGCGCCGGGGATGGGCCGGGCGGGCCGCCGAGTTTCCCGAGCTCGGGGCCCGGCCCCGCCGCGCGGCCCCACGCGGGGCTCCCCCGAAGGCTCTCGCGGCCGGCCGGGCCTGCGCGGGCGACGCTGAGGCACCCCGGTGCCGGCGCCGGTGCGGGGGCCCGGGCCGCGGCTTCCCGGCTCGGCCGCAGGTGCCTCCCACCTGCCCGATTCGCGATTCGCTAGCGGCCAAGGTTACGCGGCGAGGAGCCGGCAGTCGGCCGTGATTGTCGGCCTCGCTCCTCTCCGTGGCGCACCGGGGACCCGCGCCCCGCGTGCGGCAGTTCGCGGAGGGGTCCTTGAACCTTGGGGACCCGCTGAGACCGGGCGAGGAAAAGCACTTTGCCTACGGGGAGCCTGCAGGATATTTCAAAACTTCCGGTGTTGGGGGGAGTGCTCGCTCGCCGCCGAAGTTGGCTCTAACTACTGTATTGCACACATCCTCTCTTTCCGAGATGAGATTGGGTGTAAGGGCTTAATTTTGCTCTTGGGATGACTTTTCCACCTGCCAGGTAGACGTCTGCTCTCGTGCCAGAGCCAGCGAGAAACGTGGGACTGCTCAGACGAGCTCCTGCGCAGAAAGAGCCGAGAATGCTGCAGACAAGCTTAGTACATTTTAGTTGCAGTTTTTTTGTAAATGCTACTTTCCCGTGAAGCGTCCACGGGGGGAATTTTAGGTTTGCGTGCGGTGAACTGGTCATTTTGGCCCCCTCCCTCCTCATTTTGCACTTAGGAGTGGTGGAGGCAAACCAGGAATCCCTTAGGTTGTAGCACCTGGAGATAACTTGGCGTTGTAGGAGTGGCCTCCGCTCCTGGGAAACACCGTGGGGTATGGGTGAGAAGGGCTAGGGAGACGCTAGATAGTCTCCAGCAGCCAGATCAGTGGCGTAAAATCCATGTATTTCTGGTAGGAGGGACTCAGCAACTCTTTATTCATTTTCCATAAAATTTGAGCTAGTTTAGTTTTCTGGTTTCCTAGGCCGAAACTTACAAGCAGCAAATTAGAAGGAGGCCTGGATAGGCGTCCGGATTGTAGCCCGTGAACACTGACAAGTGGTAAAGACGAAATCTACAACTATGTGTATATATATTTTTAAAAGGTTAAAAAAAAAAATCACTGTAACCATAGGGTGCTTTGAGGAAGGGGCACCTATACCTCCACTAAATTCTCGTTCACAGTGAATACTGGAGCCCATAATTAATGTCCAAAACAATGGCCCCAAAATGTGGAGTGAAGATTAAACTGCACAGTTGGTGGGTGTAGATGCATTGGTAATTTTTAGGGAAATTCCATCAAAAGTAAAAAGTTTTGGTGCTTAAGGGCAAAGTTCCAGTTACAGATATTTAGAACGTTTATGAGAAATAGCCCATACTGTAGTCTTGACGGATACATGGGATAATTTTATATTTGATGTAGTTTTGAAAGTATTTGTCAGATTTTGCATACTAAGTGTGTGATCCTAAGGGGCACGTTTCATTATAGTGCAGAAAGGGTATGTTTGGGTATGAAATACTGGCTTTATGGTATTTTGTAAATTTTGTAAATTGTCGTGGGCACCTGGACCTTGTTGATATGTTTCCCCACAGGATGCCTTCTTTTCCCATATAGATTGTGTGTTATAGAGAAGAAAATAATGTGCTTTATAGTCATAATTTTTGGGGAGAAGCTCTTCTGAAGTATACATCTTCACTGTATTTTTTTTTAATCACCGTGAATATATTGAAAGCTTTTATGATAACAGCATTACAGGTATGTTTCTGTGAAAAGTAAGTCACAAGGTGTTAAACTTGTAGACTCACTTCTGTTTTGTAGTAAATTGTTTTAAATTGATTTTCACCCAGATAGAGAAATGTCTCTAGTGGTTTATGAGACCTTTCTTGGCTCCTCCCCTCATCTCCTCCTCCTCTCAGACCTCATCACGGCATTCCCTCTCCTGTTGAACCTTCTTTCAGTTCTTTGTTTTGAATCTTTCCTCTAGGTCCTCTGCATCAGCTGTTTCCTTTGCCTCATCCCCACCTCGTTCCACTTGTACATTCCTGGCTACCTCTTTTCTTTTGGGAACATAAGTTAGGTACTCCCTGCTTCGATTACTACAGGATCCTATGTGTCCTGGAAAGTAACATGTGTTAATCTAAAAAATAAAACTGCCAGTTACTTTAACAGTAAAAATGGGTTTATTAGGAAATAACAGAGAAACTGCAGTTTGGGACATGCAGGCTGTGCAAACTGTAGACAAGTCCCACAAACAAAGGAGAGGAACTTTATTTTACAGAGGAGGACGTTGGGATGGATTATTTTGAAGGAAAGCCCATTGGAGAGAAGCAGGAGTTGAAGGTGATGCTGGTTTCTCAGTGGTTGGGTTGTAAGGATGGTAGACTTCCTGTAGGAGATGCGATGTACAACTCTCCCTGTTGGTGCCTGTAATTGATTCTTTCCTGTTGCAGAGTCTTCTTGTTAGGGGTCTGTAAATGACAGTTCTTATAATTGACATTGGGTGGTACAGCTCCCCTTTTCAGCCTCTTCTAGCTCCTTTACTTATTTTTCTTAATTAATTTTTTTAAAAGATTTATTTTCCAGAGGGGTGTGTGTGAGCACAAACAGAGGGAGAGGCAGACTCCCCGTTTAGGAAGGAGCCTGATGCGGGACTCAATCCCAGGACCCTGGGATCATGATCTGAGCCGAAGGCAGATGCTTAATGACAGAGCCACTCAGGTGTCCCTTCTTAATTTTTTTTTTTTTTTGAAGATTTTACTTACTTATTTGAGAGAGAGAGAGAGAGAGAGCGCTCTTATGAGCAGTGGGAGGGGCGGAGGGAGAAGCAAACTCCCTGCTGAGCAGGGAATCCAACCATGGATTCCATCCCAGGACCCCAGGATTATGACCTGAGCCAAAAGCAGATGCTTAACCACCTGAGCCACCCAAGCGCCCCCCAGGTCCACTTTAGTGAGGTTTCCTTTTATTAATTTTCACATATGTAAAGTAAGTTGTTGAAGAACTTGTTTCCTGGATTCCTTTGCTACGCTTTTTACTCAGGAAGTTGAGGGCCTGTATCTGACTTATTCACCAGTATATCCTCATTGCCTAGAATACACCTTGTACGTTAAAAATGCTCAATGAATATGTGCGGAATAGAGGCAGTGAAAAGACTGATGAATCAATCAGAATTGTTGCGAACTGGGATGGTACTGTGACCACAAGTCTCAGATTAGGACAGTCCTGGTGGACCTCCTATTCTCAGAGGATTCAAGATCCTACCAGGTTTGAGTTACCTTCCCATGCAAGTCCTAATTCTTTCTTCTTCATTCAGATTGGAAACTTTGAAATTCAGTGAGTGGCCAGTCGTAACTACAGGGATCATAATTCATTTTTGTGATACAATCTGTATCTTGGTTTTGTATGTGCTATATTACAGTTGTTCATAATGTACATTTTTTTCCTTTAAGCTTTCATAAAATGTCTTTAATGTTTCCCTCAGAGTTTCTAAAAGATCTTATGTACAGGACATTGAGATCCAAAGGTTTAAATTATGATTTAGAAATACTTTGGTTCAACCTATCTTTGTTGGTCTCTGTTATGTGCATAGTGCTAATGGCTTAGTCCCTACAGTGACTGTTCATTTAGTTATCCATATCACATCACTTCCTTTAAACAAAGGCAGGAATCGTAATTTTTTAAGAAAGTTCTATTTACTTTTTTCTCTTTTAATATTTAAAATAAATTTTCTTTACTTGAATTAATGACTTCTGTTAATTTTGGACAAAGCAGGAATGCATATCGACTCTGATTTCTTTCACTATTTTCTCTTTAGATTGTTGGTTGGGTTAAGATTATTACTGGTTACATTCAAGGTACTATGTATCTAACAGACTAGCTCATGCAGAAAGCAGTGGTTTGTGGAGGAAGATAGGGAGAAGTATTTGATCACTAGTATTTTATTTATTTTATTTTTTAAAGATTTATTTGAGAGAGAGGTAGAGAAACAGAGAGTGTAAGCTGGGGGAGAGGGGCAGAGAGAGACAGAGTCCCCAAGCAGACTCATCACCGAGCACAAAGCCTGGCGCAGGGGCTTGATTCCAGGACGGGAAATCACAACCTGAGCCGAAACAATGAGTCAGATGCTCAACTGACTGCGGCACCAAGGTGCCCCTTGATCACTATCATTTTAGAGAATTTAAAGCAATAATAAAATCGACTAAAAGTCAGTCTGCTTTTTTATTGTCACCATGATTCTAGATAATTCATCACCTTTTGTTTGTACCCACCTTAGATCTCTCCTATCATCCTGATCTTGGTAGGCCACTGAAAAAAGGCATTTGTTATAAGGCTGTAGAACCCAGAGATAGGGAGGGCATCTTGGCATCCCAAGAGCAGAATCAGGAACTGGAAAGATAGCTGGAATCTAAGCAACTCTTATCAGTTTTTCTTCCTTAGGCCACATTCATCTCTGTACATGAATTTAATTACCTCAACTCCACAACTCCCAAATTCACTTGTTCTCAGTTCCACACTAGGTAGCATCTTTATCTTAATCCCCGATGCTAGGGCTAGAGAATCTGATTGGCCCAGCATGGAGTCAGGAGTCCACTCATGCACCAACAGCTATGGCCAGGGCACAGAGTTTTGTAGGACAGTCCTGACTGTTGAGGCCCACACTTCAACAGTGAGGCAAGTTCTCTGAGAAGTACCTGGGGCAAAAAGTACAAATGTGTATATATGCATTTTGAGGTTATTAAATAATACCTTGCACATGGTTACAAAAAAAATCACAGTGGTATTAAATGATCAGTAAAAGGATGCTCTTTCCCCACAGAGGTAACCACTTTTGTTTCTGCTTTTAGTGCCTGTATTTATTTATTTTTAAGATTTTATTTATTTTAAACAGCATGAGCATGAATGGGAAGGACAGAGGGAGAGAATCTTAAGCAGACTCAGAGCTGAGTGCAGAGCCCTGTGTAGGGCTCCATCTCAAGGCCCTGATGATCATGACTGGAGCCAAAACCAAGAGTTGGATGCTTAACCACCTGGGCCACCCAGGCACCCCCTTTGTGTAAAGTAAAATAAAAAAAAATAATAAATAATAAAAATAAATAAAAAATAAAAATTTTTTTGTTGAGATATAACTCACATAACATGAAATTAACCATTTAGAAATGTACAATTCACTATCATTTCCATCACCCCAAAAAGAAATCCTGTGCCAGTGAGCCAATCACTCCCAGTTGCTCCTTCTTCCAGTCTCTGGTAATCCGTCGACTTCTGTTTAATATTAACCTAGCATGGACATTTATGTAAATGGAATAATACTGTGGGCTTCTGTGCCTGGCTTTTCACTTAGCATAAGATTTTCAAAGTGGAACCATGCAGTAGCATATATCAGCACTTCATTCCTTTTTATGATTGAAAATAATATTCCATTGAGTGGATGTACCACATTTTGTTTATCCGCTCATTGATGAATTGCCCTTGGTTGTTTCCACTTCTTGGTTATTGTGAATAGTGCTGCTGTAAACATCCGTGTGCAAATTTTTGTGTGAATGTATGTTTTAAGTCCTCTTGGTAACATACCTAGGAATGGGCTTGCTGGGTCATAAGGTAATTTTATGTTTAATTCTTTGAGGACCTGCCAAACTGTTGTCCCAAGTGGCTGCAGCATTTTAAATTCTCATCAGTAATTTGTGAGGTTTCCACTTTCTCACATCTAACACTTGGTATTTTCTGTTGTTTTGTTATAGGCATCCTAGTGGGTGTGAAGTGGTAACTCCTTGATTTACGTTTCCCTACTGACTAATGATAATAGCCTCTTTTAATATGCATGTTGGCCATTTGTATATCTTTTTTTTTTTTTTTAAGATTTTATTTATTTATTTGACAGACAGAGATCACAAGTAGGCAGAGAGAGAGAGGCAGGCAGAGAGAGAGAGGTGGAAGCAGGCTCCCCACTGAGCAGAGAGCCTGATGCAGGGCTCGATCCCAGGACCCTGGGATCATGACCTGAGCCGAAGGCAGAGGCTTTAACCCACTGAGCCACCCAGGTGCCCCCATTTGTATATCTTCTTTCGAGAAATGTGTATTTAAATCCTTTAATTAGGTTTTTGTCTTTATTGTTGAGATAAGACTTTTTTTTAAGATTCTGCATACTAGACTTGTCAGATATATATTATTTGCAAATGTTTGTTACCATTTTTTGGATTGTCTTCACTTGGTAGTATCTTTTGATGTAAGTTTTAATTATTTTGTACATAATATACTATAATTTATGTAAAGGACAGAAAGCAACAGAAAAGCTTCCATAACATTTTACTTGTATAAGTTTTTAATTTTGACAAAGTCATAACCAGTTTATCTCTTTTCCCTTTGATGGCCAAATCTAAGAACCCATTGTCTAATGCCAGGTCATAAAAATTTATGAGTTTTGTGGCTTGAGCTCTTAGATTTAGATCTTTGATTCATTTTGAAATAGTTTTTATATAAGGTATGAGGTAGGGATCCAGATTCATTCTTTTGCATGTGGATAGTTAGTTGTCCCAGTATCATTTGGTTTTGGTTTATTTTTTACATTTACCAGTTTATTATACAGGATATGATGAACTATACAGATGAGCAGCCAGATGAAGAGGGACATAGGGTGAGGTCTGGATGGTACCTCACGCTTCTGTCTCCAGGGAACTGGGGTATGTTAGCTAGCTCCCAGCAGGGGTTGCATTCACCAACCTGGAAGCTCTTGTACTATTTGTCAAAAAGACTTCTTTCTCCCCAGTGAATGGTTTTGCCACGTTTGTCAAAAAAACCACTGGATCATAGATATATAGCTTTACTGAACTTTCAATTCCATCTATTGGTCTATATGTTTATCCTTATGCCAGTACCATGTTGTCTTAATTACTGTAGCTTTGCAGTAAGTTTTAAAATCAAGAAATGTGAGCCCTTCAGCTTTGTTCCTTTTTGATACAGTCTTAGCTCTTCAGGTCCCTTCCATTTCCATATAAATTTAGAATCAAATCGCCCATTTCTGCAAAAAGTGACAGCATTTTGGTAGAGATTGCATTGAATCTGTAGTGCTTTTAGTTCTTTTGATAATAGAGATAATTAAGATTACAGACTCTAGAACTAGACTGTTTAATCAGGACCATATTTGGCTCCCTGGATCATTTTTTAAAGATACTTCCCTTTTTACTACAGAATTATTTTCAGTAATAATCAGTAAATGAAGCCATATACAATGCTTAAGGTATTCCACATTTCAAAATGGTTCTGGCATTGCTTCTATCACCTTCCTCTGTCCCCTGCTCCCCCATTTTTGAGTACTTTTTTGTTTGATATCACTGTGGATGTTGTTTCATGTTGGTGGGTACCACACAGGAGATTAGAAAATTTTTGTTTTAATTGTATAATGAATTCTTTGAATAAAAATAACTTCCCAAGTTCTTGCAGTACAAAAAGGAAATAATTGTCTGATAATTAGTAAGTGAATTCTAACAGAACAGACAACTGCAAAAGACATAAGTGAGGCAGTTACCAAATCATGCCCCTGATGTTTGTGTATTTTCTTGATTCATTCTTTAGTTACAAAGCAGATAACTGAGAAGAATACATTTCAGTATTAAATCTATTATTCAAATTTAGTGAAATAGTTCATGTATGAGCTAAAATTTGCACTTATTATATACCTCTTATTTCACACTTTTTTTTTTTAAGATTTATTTATTGATTTGACAGGCAGAGATCACAAGTAAGCAGAGAGGCAGGGAGAGAGGGAGGGAAAGGAGAAAGCAGGCTCCCTACCGAGCAGAGAGCCTGATGTGGGGCTTGATCCCAGGACGCTGGGATCATGATCTGAGCTGAAGGCAGAGGCTTTAACCCACTGAGCCACCCAGGTGCCCTCACACTGTTTTATATATTAAACACTACTGAACACTCCCAAGTTACCTCGTAGAAGATAGAATTGAATGATTCAAGTTTTGTTCCTTCATCTTTGTAATCACTGTGTTGTTTATTTAAAATCTGTCGTATGCATGTGGGACTCTAGATTGCCACGCAGGGGTTGGGGGATGCTTATTGCCCCTAAGCAACTTTGGACTGTTCTGGACCATTTAAGATTTACCGTCCAAGCAAAGGTACTTAGCTGAGTTTTTGTTGGGAAGAACTGACATCTTGAAAATATTGAATCTTTCTATCCATGAATGTGGAATATTTCCCCATTTATGTGGTTCCTTAATTTCTTTCATCAGTTTTATAGTTTTCCTTATACAGATCTTGTACATATTTTGTTAGATTTATACACAAGAATTTCATTTTGGGGGATGCTAATGTGAATGGTATGTGTTTTTAATTTCAAACTACGTGTTCACTGATAGCATGTAGGAATATGATTGACTCGTGTATATTAACCTTGCATTTTGCAATCTTGCTATAATTGCTTATTAGTTTCAGGAGGTTTTTTTTGTGGATTCCCTTTGGGTTTTCTATGTAGAAACATTTCATCTGCAAACACTTTTTTTTTTCTTCTTTGTCAGTATACCTTTTATTTCCTTTTTTTGTCTTACTGCATTTGACTTCTAGTTGTGTTGAAAAGGAGTGGTGAGAGGGACATCCTTGCCTTTTTCCTATCTTAACTGGGAAGCTGTTGGTTTTTCACTTATTTTTAATTCTTCGATTGCTTTCCTTTTGAATGTAAAGGCATATTCTAAAATTACTTTTTCTATCCAGCAACTTTAGATACTATTTCAGGGTTTCTGTTTCATAAGTTGAGAAAATTAGTATCTCTACAACCTTCTATTGCTTCTGTCTCATTCGTGTCAGTCATTGTGCATTACCAGTTTACAATACTTTAGTGCTTTATCTTATCATAATATAAAGGTCAAAAACCAGTGAATAGCATTTACGTTATTATGATTGTGTAATTGCTTTCTCTGCAGGACCTGCTAGTGTGTTTGTACCAGTAGGGAAGGAAGTACAATCCTGTCATTAAATTATTTTGCTTTAAGGACAGTGTTTCAAGAATCAATGTCGAATGGTTTCTCTTACACTCCAGAGTTTACTATCAAGCCATAATTTATAATTTTTCATCATAAAATAGGTTTTATACTTTATTAAATACCTATTTTCCTGTCCTTGAGAGGGTTATGGTTTTTTCTTTCAATTTTTTTTTTAAGATAGATTTTTTTTTTTTTTTTTTTTTTAAATGGGAAGAGTGTCTGTGCACTGGGGAGCAGCAGGTGGAGGGAGAGGGAGGAGCCAGCTCCCCCCTGAGAAGGGAGCCCAATGCCTGGCTTGATCTCAGAACCCTGGGATCATGACCCAAGCTGAAGGCAGACATTTAACCCACTGAGGCACCCAGGTGCCCCTTTTCTTTAATCTTTCAATGTCCTAGGTTACACTCAAAGATAATAGACTGTTTTTGTATTATTGGGATAAGTACGGCTTGGTCTAATTTTTCTTTTTTTTGAATACTCCATTGGATTCAGTTAACAGTTTATGTAGGATTTTTGCATCTTTATCTTTTGTGAACTTTGCTTCAAAATGCAAAATTATCTGGACTTGGGACTTCATGGAATTGAGAGGAAGAATCAGCAGGTTTTTTTTTTCCTCTCATATCGATATTAAACATACGATGTTCTTTGACCAAGTTGTGGTAACAATATGAACTCTGCCAGTCTTGTGGCCATTTTGGCAGTTTATATTCTTTCAAAATTTATCCATTTCTGGGTGCCTGGGTGGCTTAGTTGGTTAAGCATCTGCGTTCAGCTTGGGTCATGATCCCACAGTCCTGGGATCGGGTCCTACATCCCCATATCGGGCTCCCTGCTCAGCAGGGAGTCTGCTCCCCACCCCCTGACCCCATGGGCCCACCTCTCTCTTACAAAACCAAATAAATAAGTAAAAATCTTCTAAAAAATTTATCCATTTCACCTGAATTTTCAAATGTTTTTAATTCATAATATTTCACACAGTTTTTAATATTTCTGTTATCTATATAACATTTCCTTTTTTCATTTTGTTCTTGTATAGTTGTTTGTTTCTTTTAGTATTGTATTCTGTTTTTTCTGCTTTTACTTATTTGTACAATTCTTTCTTTTGGATCTTCTTTGTTTTTCTTCTGAACAGTCTTGTCAAAAAATTTGTCCATCTTAATATTAATGATTTTTATTAGTGTTTTTGTTCTCCACTTCATTGATGTTTGCCCTTAACTCTGTTATTTTTCTTATTCTTTGAATTTGCTCTATTTTCTTTTTCTAGCTTCTTCTACCCGCCCCCGCCCCCCAAGATTTTATTTATTTATTTGACAGAGACACAGTGAGAGAGGGAACACGGTCGGGGGAGTAGGAGAGGGAGAAGCAGGCCTCCCACAGAGTAGGGAGCCCAATGTGGGGCATGATCCCAGAACCCTGGGACCATGACCTGAGCCGAAGGCAGCCACTCAACGACTGAGCCACCCAGGTGCCCCCTTTTTCAACTCTGCTTAAGTTGAATACTGATAAGCTCATCCATTTCCACTCTTTCTTGGTACTTGATAAAAATGTATTTGAATCTATAACTTCCTCTCTGAACACCACCTTAGTAACCCACAAACATTAACCCTTGTAACTTTCTTTGTTAACCATCTGGGAGAATTTCATAATTACCCTACAAATTCCTCTCTCCGGATTATTTATTAGAATGCGCTTCTTTGTTTTTTAAAAAAATCATTGTAAAGGGGCACCTGGGTGGCTTAGTTGGGTAAGTGTCTGCCTTTGGCTCAGATCATGGTCTCAGGGTCCTGGAATCAAGCCCAGTGGAGAGCTCCCTGCTCAGTAGGGAGTCTGCTGCTCCTTCGTCCTCTGTGCATGCATGCTCTGTCTCTCTCTCAAATAAATAAAAACAAATCATTGTAGACATAAGGGTGCTTGTATATTAAGCTTTCCTTTTGTCAGGAGTTCTTGTCAATGTTTTGGACAGAGAATATATACCTGTCATCTGTTGAGGTTTTTTCTGTGACTAGCACATAGAACTTTCTGTGAATGTCACATGTGCTAAAGCAGTACCCTGAATATTTGTATTCATTGGAGAGCTTATTATCTTCATACCTGCTGTATAGTTATTTCTGTGTTTTATGCTTGATCTATGTTTCTGAGAGGGCTCTTAAAATTCTCTAATTGTGGTTTCTGTTCAGTTTTTCTCTTTAGTTCTGGAAGTTGTTGCTTTGTGTATTTTGAGGCCATGCTTTCAGGCATATGTGTATTTTCTTGAGCAGGACTGTGTTAAAATTTAACTTACTTATATTTGTATTACTGCATTCTTATTGAGCAAAAATTTGACATTTTTATCAAGTTCTTCCAGCATTTCATTTGTATTATTTACTGAGAACTACGATTTCTTTGTGGGTATTTTTCAGTTTTGCCCTCTGGATTATTCCTCTTAATTTGTGCCAGTTGCTTTTTAGGTTTGTTGTTTGCTATGCTTGGATTTTTTTTTTTTTTAAGATTTTATTTATTTATTTATTTATTTGACAGAGATCACAAGTAGGCAGAGAAGCAGGTAGAGAGAGAGGAGGAAGCAGGCTCCCCGCTGAGCAGAGAGCCCGATGTGGGGCTCGATGCCAGGACCCTGGGATCATGACCTGAGCCGAAGGCAGAGGCTTTAACCCACTGAGCCACCCAGGCACCCCCTGCTATGCTTGGATTTTTTCCCCCATTGCGTTCATGAGTTAATTTTGTTTCTAGGACCTCAGGTCTTCCTCTTTAGTGGACTCCTCATTTTAAATTTTAAAAAATGTATTTTTAAAGACTATTTTAGAGCATGAGAGCATGAGCGGGAGGGTCAGAGGGAGAGAGAATCTCAAGCAGATGCCACAGTGAGTGTGGAGCCTGACACAGGGCTCAATCCCAGGACCCGGAGTTCACAACCGGAGCAGAAACCAAGGGTCGGATGGATGGATGCTTACCTGACTGAGCTACCCAGATGCCCCTTAAATTTAAAAGTATTTTTTAAGAAAGGTTGTGTGAGAAGAGAACAAGAGATAACATCACACAATGATAAAACAGTTTGCTAAGAAGATGTAAGTGTACATGTACCTAACAGCAGAACTTTAGAATGCATGAAGTAAAAACTCAGAACTGAAAAGAGAAATCGCTTTTGGAGATTTTACCACTTCTCTTTTAGTAGTCTGCAGAATTAGTGAACAGAAAATAAGCAAGGATATTAAAAAACTGCACACCACCACCAACCAAGTACAGCTAATTACCATTTGTAGAATGCTCCACCAACATCAGCAGGATATTATAGTTTTCAAGTGTACGTGGAACATTCCCCAATATAATCCACATCCTGGATTGTAAAACAAACATTAAGAGATCTTAAAGAGTTGAAATCATCAGGTATGTTCTCTGACCATAATGAAGTTAGATTAGAAATCAGTAACAGATGACAAGGAAATTCGAACTTGTGGAAATAATATTTCTAAACAATCCGTGGATCAAAAAGTCTCAAAGGGAATTTTAAAATATTTGAACTAAATGAAAATGAAAACACAGCATATCAAAATTTGTGGGATACAGCCAAAGATGTGCTAAGAAGCATTAAGTACACTTACTAGAAGAAAATGTCTCAAATCAATAATTTAAGTTACTACCTTAGAACTAGGAAAGCAAAGTAAACCCAAGTCAAATAGAAGGAACTACTGAAGATAGATCAGAAATGAACGAAATTGAAAACAGAAGAAAAACAAAAAAGCCAAAGCTGTATTTTTTTTTTTAACAAAAAGCTCAGTAAAATTCATAAGTTTATAGCCAGACTAGCAAAGGGGGGGGGGGTAGACACAAATTACCAGTACCAGTAATGAAAGAGGAGATAACGCTATAGACTGTATGGACATGGAAAGGATGATACAAGATAGCTCTATGAACATTAACTCAGTAAGTTAGTGGAGTAATTCCTCAAAAAACACTACTTTTTGCTATTTTTACTGTAGCAAATCACCACAAACTTAGTGGCTTAAAACAACATAGAGTTATTATTTTGCAGTTATGGAGGCCAGAATGATGTGGGTCTTACTGGGTGAAATCAACTTGTCAACAGGACTGCATTCCTTGGCAGAGGCTTTCAGGGAGAATCTGTTTCCTTGTCGTTTTCCAGCTTCTAGAGTCTGCCAGTGTTTCTTGGGTTACGGCCCCCTTCAAGTTCTTTTCTCATCTTACTAGTGACTGCTGCTTCTGTCTCATTTTTCCACATTAAGTACCCTTGTGATAATATTGGACCTACCCGGAAAATCTCCCTGTTTTATCTTTTACCTAAATTCCCCCTTTGTCGGGTAACATATTCACAGTTTCTGGAGATTAGGATGTGCCCATCTTTGGGGGGGAGTCATTATTCTGCCCACCACAATCACATGTTATGCACACTCACCCAAGATGAAATAGATACCCCTCCCCACCAGTTCCCCCTCCTTCCCGTGTCCTCCTAAGGGCCATTGTTCTAATTTTCATTTCGATGAATTTGCTGATTCTTGGTACTTCATGTAAGTGGAATCCTATAATATTTGTCCTTTTGTGTCTAGATTATTTTACTCAGCATAATGTTTGTAAGGTTCATCCTTGTTGTCCTCATTGTTTGACAGAGTACAAAGGTAATTCAATGGAAAAGGATCTTTTCAACAAAGATAGTGGAACAATTAGATATTTATTTGCAAAAATATGAATTTTAACCAAAGATCTCATACCTTATACAAAAATTAACTCAACATGGGTCACAGATCTAAGTATAAAACCTAAGACTATAAAGCTTTCAGAAATAGAAGATCTCAGGGTTTGGCAATGAGTTTTTAGATGTGCATAAAACAAAACTTTGATAATCATCAAAACTAAAAACTTTTGTTCTGCAAAAAATACTGTTAAGCTATTGACTAGAAGAATATGTTTGAGATTCCCAGAGAAGACTTGTATCCAGAATATATTAAAAAAAAAGTACGATGGTAATTAACCCAATTGTAAAAAGGGCCAGCATTAAATAGATGCTTCACTAACTCAGCATCATTAGCCACTAGGGAAATGCAGATTTGAACCATGATGAGATACTTCACACCTATTAGAACAGCTAAAATTGGAAAACACAGTGACAGTACCAAATTCTGGTGAGGATACAAACAGCTGGATTTCTAATACGTTGCTGATGAGAATGCGAAATGGTATAGCCATTCTGGAACACAGGCAAAATCTTAAAAATTAATCATACACTTACCATGTACCCAACTGTCCCATTCCTAGGTTTTTACCTAGAGAAATGAAAGCTTATGTTCACACAAAACTTGTTGACAAATGTTTGTATTTGTTTTTGTTCATAGCTATTAGATCTGGAGACAATTCAAATGTTCTTCAACAACTAAATGGAGAAACATTGTCACTCAGCTATACCATGGAATACTATTCAGCAATTAAAAGAAATGAACCATTAATATACTCATGTGTTGGGGTTCCCAGGGTCACTTCTTTCTTCAGAGATTCACTAAAAGGACTTACTGTGACTCCATATATATTTGTATTCAAGGCTAAGATTTATTACAGCAGAATAGTGAAGATATACAGCTGGATCATAAGGGAAAAAGAGACAGGTAGAGTCGAGGAATCTGTGTGTAGGCCCCTTTATTTTCTCTCCCATGGAGAATTCATAGATTGGAAGACTCAGTTTTGTTAAAATGTCTGTTCTCCTCAAATTAATCTGTAGATTCAACACAACTCTTATCAAAATTTTAGCAGACTACACAGAAGTCAATAACGTGGTCCTCAAAATTAGACATGTTGAGGATGGGAATAATCAAGACAAACTTGAAGAACTTAAGTACTTGATTTTAAGACTCAAGGTCAAGCTGTAGTGGTTAACACAGTATGACTATAGTATTAAGGCAGCATAAAGATAGACAAATAGATCAGTGTAACATTATAGAGAATGTAGAAATGGGCTAACAAGTACAGTGAGTTGATTTTTGACACAAATGCCAAAACAATTCGGTGCTAGAAAGAAAGCCTTTTAATTAATGCTGGAACAAGTGGATCTTTTTTGGCAAAAAATGAGCCTTGACCCCTATGTCACAATATAAACAAAAAGATTAATTTGGTGTCAGTTACAGACCTAAATGTGAAAAACAAAAAACCTAGGAGAACATCTTCATGACCTTGGGGTCTGTAACTATGAAAGAAAAACTTGGCAAATTGGACTTAATCAAAATGAAAAACTTCTTATCAAAAGACATAAAAGAATATTAAAAAACAAAGTACAGATTAGGAGAAAAATGTGCTCTACATATATATCTGACTTAAGACATGTCTAGAATACACAAAGAATTAGTACAATCAGTGATGCCACAACAAAACCATTTTTAAAAAATGGGCAAAATTGTGACTAGGCATCTCACAAAAGAATTCGTTGAAATGGTCAATAAACATGAAAAGTGTACAATGTCACTAGGAAAATGCATATTAAGACCACAGTGACATATCAGTATGTATTCAGCAGAATGACTAGGATTAAGATTGACAAGGTCAAGTATTGGCGAGGTAGAACCAACTAAAGCTCATACACTGTTGGTGAGAGCCTATATATTTTTTCCTAGTTCCTTTGACTCTTAAACTAGATCAAGATTGAGTGATTGAGTGTGATGATGCTCAAATTCAGATGGCCAAGAATTCATAGCAAATAATGATAAAGTGATATGCGTGTGCTAATTACCAGGATTCTTGGTTGCAAGTGACCCAACTTGATCCTACTTAAACTCAAAATGGTGAATAAATAATCTTGGGTAATCAAATTCATGAGTGGGTTAGGTCAGGCTGTCAGTTAAGCCAAATAATTAAGCCGTGTCTGCTGTTTTCCTCTGAAATGGCTTAATTTTGAGGCAGAACTTAGTCCTGGGTGTGACGTGCAGCTTCCGACCTTGAGTGCTCTGTGTACTTGAATATCTGGTAGGGCCATCCTTGTCCTGGCTTTATGTCTGGAATACACAAATTTCTTAGACATCAGCATGTTTCAGGTCTACCCCTCTTTCAAGGCCCAGCTCAAGTACCCCCTCCATCAAGAAACCCTCTCTGAGATTATTTGACCTCCTTGCTTTTGGCTGTTATTCTCTGTTCACCACTTTTCTTTAAGTTTGTCAGCTCTCAATGTCCTTATTGAACCTAGTGGAGTGCCAGACACACCGTAGGCTTAATAAATAATGGACAGTTATTGCACGCTTGATTTTTTTAATTACCTGTTTGCAGTCCTTTAATTGTCTAGCAGTACCAGATATTTGTAAGGTGGCCTTGGGGAAAATCCGGTCTGTATACACACATCTTCCTGCCTCCCGGCCGGTCTCTGAAAAGGCTTCAGCATCTGTTAGGTGGCATGGTCATGTTTGTTTGTTCATTTTCTTTCTTTCTTTTTTTTTCCCCTTTATTTCCTTTATTTTATCTGCACCCAGTGTGGGGTTTGAACTCACCACCCTGAGATCAAGAGTCACATGCTCCACCAGTCGAACCAGCCAGCCAGCCCACCAGCCTCCCCAAGCATGTTCATGTGTCTTACACAAGTGCAGTCAGAACAGCAGTGTTGGTGTGCTGTCATGACTGTGTATCGGCCTTTTCTTTAATACCCATTTTCAGTGGAAGCAAAAACACACATTCTTTTTTTTTCGAATTCAGTTGTCCTTTATTGGCTTTAGTCATAGTGGTTCTCAGACTTTAGTGTGCATCAGAATCAGAGGGCATTTTATTTATATATTTGTACTATTTTTTGTCACAATTTGCCAGTGGCACTTATTTTTTCTTCTCAGCATCCTGTTCTGCAGCTTCCTTGGCCCTCTTTGCTTGCCCGGGTGCCAGAGCCGGGCACGGACGCAGGCCATGTGAACGCTGGCCAGCGCCTTGCGGCTCTCCTCCGTTGTGCCTCTGGCTTTCTCCTTCTCATAGACATTGCATGTCGGCATGACGGGTCCTGTCAGCTGGGTAGCCAGTTTGAGGTCTTCAGCTGACCTCTCTCCTTGCTTGGGGACCAACGACTTCCTGGGAAGGGGTGGGCTTCGAATAGTGCCCCACAGCTGCTGTGTGCTAGCCTTCAAGGACTCTGTGGACTTGTTTTGCCTTCTTGCATCCACTGAAATCCCAGTGGTCCATGCCACCTTCTGGTAGATGCCAGCCACTCGTAACTTCTGAGCTGAAGCCCCTGGCAGCTCTCATTTTGGTGTAATGCTTCACAGTGGGGCACCTCACCTTGGGCTGGAGGGGTCCAGGGCCTGGGTGATGCGTCAGGCCTTTTGTCTGTGGATTTTCCGTGCTGGCTGGTTGAACCATGTGGCCATGCACCTTTGCCAGTCCTTGTGAAAGTGGGACTCCAGAGTCATGCCATTCTGGCTAGGTGCCAGGCTGCCCCACGGAGGGGGCATGGCCAGCAGAAAGGGACCGGCACTGCAGAACCACTTAGCAGGCACTTTAGAACATCAAATGCTAGGCCTCACCTCCAGAATTTCTGATTCGGTGTGTCTGTGATGGGCTGAAAACTTTGCATTTATAACACCTATTCAGGTGATTCTAATGCTGGTGGTCGAGGACCAGTTTACTAGTGAATTGAACCCTCATTCCACATCAGAATCACTTGAGGAGTTTATCCCCCGCCCCTTTTCCAGAACTAGATTTTGCTCAATTTTGTAAAAGTGTTTGGAAGCCCCGCTAAGCATGGTGTTAGTGGGATTTTATGAGTATTTCTAACAATCAGCTCTGTAACAAATAGAGACAGTTCCTTTACTTCACATCTGCAGAGCACCTAGGGATGAATATAAATGGCGGAAGTATCGGCTAGCTGCGTGGTTTGCTCGCTCTCTCAAAATAGGTGTTCCTGATTCTGGCAATGGTTTTCTTTGGTCTTGACCAGTTCCCATAATTTTTTCCCCAAAGCCATGGTTTTCTTACCTTTTTTTTTTTAAGGTTTTGTTTTTAAGTAATCTATATACCCAACGTGCAGCTTGGACTTAAAGCCCTGAGATTAAGAGTCACATGCTCTGCCAGCTGAGCCAGCCAGGTGCCCTGGTTTTCTTATTTTTAATATGACATTAAAAACAGCTTTCTCATCATTTTTCACTCATGATAAGAGTTGTCAGTGGCTGCTATAACTGGGTTGGGGCAAGAGTCATAAAACTTTTTGCATGGTCTTCAAGTGTCTCTGGCAGGTTACTTACTGGTTGCAAAGGGAACGAAGTAACCTACTGTCAGGAGACTGGCTGTCATTCTGACTGGGTGATTAAAGTGAACATCATCAGTGAGGGAAGACGGACCTCTTGTCTCTAGATGATTCCATGACAAGGACACAGCATCACTAATGGAACAGTCTGACTGATAGTGCACAACCGCGGTCTGATCCTAGTGAACATCAGACAAACCCAAAGTGAGCATTCTATATTTCTTTTACAGGTTTTGTACTCCTTAAACATGAATGTCATAAAACACAGATAAGGAAAGATTGAGGGACTGTTCAGACTAAAGGAGATTAGAGGGACATGAGAGCTATGAGCAATATGTGATCCTAGACTGGCTCCTGTACTGACGAGGAAAAAGGGCAGTCGGGCAGCGTCGGGAGTGTGGTGGTAGGTTAGAGAGAAAGTGGGGTATCGGTTTTGAATTTCCCGAGGTGGGTAACAGTACTGTTAGCTATGTAAGATAATCTCTTTGTTCTTAGGAAACACACATGGAAATACTTAGACGCAAGGGTATATGATGTGTCTAACTTAATCTCAGACGGGTCAGGAAAATACATACGAGGGATGAGATAAAGCAAATGGAGCAAAGATACAGCAGAAAGTACAAAGTATTCTTTGTACTATTCATGTGATTTTCTTGAAAGTTTGAAATTATTCCCAAATTGAAAAAAAAAAATTAGAACACCTTTTCATTTCAGGGTAGTTATAAAGAGAAAATCTGTATAAAAATGTTTCCAAAGAGCACTGTGCTTTGTCCAGGTAGCTTCCTATCTCATTCTGTGGGAATTCTCAACTAGGTTGTTGGCTCCTGAGAGCCTGCGCCAGGCCAGCACTGCCCAGTGTTGTACCAACCCCTCAACAGGACAGCTTCCCGAGTGCCCAGTGTGGCAGCGCTCCACGAGGTTGTGACCTGAACATAGTCTTGTCAGCTATTGTCCCTTTGGCTCTGAAAAGTCCGTTTTTCTTTCAGCCCAAAATGGAGTTAATCCTGACTGGGAGAAGAAAGTAATTGAATATTTTAAGGAAAAGCTGAAGGAAAATAACGCTCCTAAATGGGTAAGTTTATTGCTATTTTCAGAGGAGAGGGTTGGGCTTTCAGTTTCTCTCAGTGGAGTGGTAATCCACACAGAATTTTAGTATATGTGCTGCTGAAGTAAGCGCTAAAATTTTAAACTGTATATATTCATGTGTAGTGTCTTCCGCTTAAGTGCATATGTATTAAAAGATTTTGCACTTTTCCAAATGAAATTTTAGATTCAAGCGATTCCGTGCTTCTGTGTTGGAGCCTCTAGGTGGCAGTGTTTGACCGTGTTAATTTCTAAGACCAAAAAAATCAGTAATTGTGAGTCCTGAATACCTTTATTACCTTCATTTAAAGAAAAGTGGCATGTACTACTCTTAAGCGAAGAGCTCAACAAAGCAAATGCCCTTCTGCTGCTTGAGAAGTGTTTTTAAGGAAGAGCGTCCTTTTACGTTAAAGTCAGATGTCATTATACAAACTTGGAAGAACATAAAAAATACTTTTGTGTCCAGCACTTTTGTTATGTTGACTGTTGAGATCACTGGCTTCCTAATGGGGCTTGGTGGGAGGTGGTGCGGGGGGGGCGTTTCTGGATATACAGCCTCTGTATATGTGCTTAACATTCTACAGATAAGAATAGTTTATTGACTTGTTTTCCTTTCAGGTACCATCACTGAATGAAGTTCCCCTTCATTATTTGAAACCTAACAGTTTTGTGAAGTTTCGTTGCATGATTCAGGATATGTTTGACCCTGAGTTTTACATGGGAGTTTATGAAACGGTTAACCGAAACACAAAAGCACGTGTATGTATTGCTTTTTTTCATGAAAATTTCTGTTTATAATTAGTGGTATTTTATCCTTGTGTTTATGGTAGTTTTGATTCAGATGTACTGATATGCTGTTATCCTTTGTTTTGGATCATAGGTCCTTCATTTTGGAAAATACAGAGATGTAGCAGAGTGCGGGGTATGTATCCTTAAGATATAAAACATCTTAAGAACTTCTTAAGCAGCGAATTTATTTCTTTTGGTTGATCTTAAGTGTATTTATTTTGTGTGTAAATAAGTTCTAAGAAGTCCTGTGAAATGTTTTATTTACCTTTTATTTAAGCTTCTCTGTTAAAGTTTTTGATCTTTTAAAAATCTCTTAAAAGGTGGAGTATTGTAAATAACTAATTCCTTTCTTTTCCTTATATCTGTACACTTGGTTTCAAAATTAGAGGGTTATGGTAAATTCTTTTAAAGTAAAAGTGGAAGATTAACTTAGGGCTTAACACTTGCTTAATTAAATTTCATTAAGTCCTGCAGCTTTTTCCTAGGAGGAAGAAAGTTTTTAATAAATTTAAACTTTCTTTGATAAAGAGAAGTAAGGGAAACTTACATATCAGTAATGGGAGAGGCAAGAAGGTAGAGGACACTGGATATAACTGTGGTTATGAAAGGGATAGTCTTGAGGTAGAAACTTACTAGAAAAGCAGTTATAGAGGCACTATAGTATATCTGCATTTTTTAAAAGTTGTTTTTTTGTGTGGTTCTACTGAAACTGGTGGTAATTGTCAGTTGTTGAGGGGAAAAAAACAAGTATCACAGGTGGGGATTGATCAGCAGGTGCTTAAGTAGAAAGGTGGCACATTGGTGGAGGCCCCCCCCCCATTCTGGGTCTAGTTCTCTGCTTTGGTGATCCAGACTCCCAGTTTAATCACATTATGTGGGGCTTTTTACATACTGGGAGTCTGACTCCTGCTTACCCAAACTTCAAGAGATTGATTTGTAAGCCCTAATACCAGCACATTTACTCATAGTAGAAGCTGTGCCTGATTAAAATGTCCTAGCTCAGGGCCAGTCTGGATGGCAGAACAGCCCTAATATGGAAGGTTGCTGCAAAGATTCTATAAAACAAAAATGTAACTTCATATAATTATTTAGGGGAACTCATGAGAGTTGGATTTGCTAATCTTAACACATAATGAACTCGAGGTCTCCCAGTGTCTTTTTTCTTTGAGAGTGTTTCCATAAAGTAAAATGTGGTGCCAAGTCTAATGTGTCAACTTTACAAATAGTTGCTGTGGCCCTTGTTTGAGGAGCCCTTAGCCATATTAGCCTCATCTATCAATACACGGTAATGGAGTATCGCCATAAACTAGTAATCTCAGCATCTGGAAATAGGAAAGTAAAATAGGTGAGTCTGTCCACGTGTGACACTGCTGAAGGCAAAGAGTTTGTATTGTGTTGCTAGAAAGAATAAGTAGAAGCACCAAACCAGGAATACTTTGGTCCTGGAAAGAAAGAAACACATAGAAAGCCCTGCTTGTACATACTAGCTCAGGTGAAACTTGATGTGTCTTGGGTCCCTCCCCCCACCACCAAAATGGAATATACATTTTATTTTACTTTTAAGAGATTTTTTGGTAATATATGTACTCAATATGTGCTTATTGAAGTAATATTTTAATATTACATCTTGGGTTCTTTCTGTGTCTTAGGATTTTCTCATTATATTTGAAATGGAGAACATTCCTTTTCTGGGGAATAATATCTGACTGAAATCTCATGTCAGAGTTACTGCTAATGAATATTTCATTAAGTTCCTATTTTATAGGCTGATACTGCTATGGTCTATGAAAGAGACAGTGCTTTGTCTTTGAAAAAAATAAAGTATCCTGTTTATTAAAAGATTTAATTTTGTGACAGGGTGAGATGTATTATGGACTTAAGGGAAGGTAGTATATTGATGGTTGCATGTGAAATGATTTTATGTCCTTTTTTTTTTTAATGGGTTTGGGTTTGGTATTTAGTTTTTAATTCTTAATGTGAAGTATTTACTGTGGTTTTGTAAATAACATGAATATGTGGTTTGCTAATTAAAGTTTTGTTTTTGTTTTTCTTAATAAAACTTTAAATATGCTTTTTGTGTATATCACAGCCTCAACAAGAAGTTGATTTAAACTCCCCACGAACTACCACTTTGGAAAGACAGACTTTCTATTGTGTCCCAGTGCCTGGGGAATCTACGTGGGTAAAAGAAATATCCTTTATCTAAAGTTTCTTCTGTGTTGAGTGGTTCCTGATTATATTCTTAATTGAAAAAACCACAATTAAATTTTGAGTTTTTGAAACTTAGTGTTTTTATACCAACAAAATAAGCTGGAAAAAAATTGTTCTTCATTTACAGAACTTGGCTTTATTTTAATGAAATGTTTTTCGTTTGTCCTAAACAAAAAAGTTTATAAAAGAACCAAAGTATGCGTCATTGAGAAATGATAAAATTGTGGTACATTCCTGTAGTGAAATACTGTTAAAAAGATTGAGCCCACCGTGGATTTAAAGGTACTGAAAAAGTACCATAATTAAATAAAAACATAGTTTCAAATTAGAACTAATTCTAGATTTCTTAAGGGGAAACAACATGTTGGCTCACTGAGAGATGTGGAAACATCTTGGTATACTTTTTTTATTTTTTTTAGGCGTAGTTCATATACCCTGAGATATGTAGATTTTAAGGGTGCACTTGAGTGGACAAATGCATACCCATTTAATAACACCTGTGAAAGTAAAGTGCTTGTTCCACAAAGTTCCCTTGTGTCTTTCCAGGCACCTCACTCACCTTTTGTGACCACTGTCCTGATTTCTTTCACTGTAGCTTGGTTTTACCTATTCTGTATGCCCAAAAATGGAATCATACAGAGTCTTGTGTCTGATTATTTGTTCTCCATAACACATTTGAGATTCATCCTTGTGTGTGTGTGTGTGTGTGTGTGTGTGTGTGTTGCTCATTCCTTTTTATTGCTGATTTTATTTGTTTATATTTTTTCCACTTGATGAGAATTTGGGTTTTTTCCAGTTTGGGGGCTGGCATTTTGTGAGAAGATTTTTAGTTAGTTTTTTTTAACAGTTTTTTCTGTGTATCAGTTGTGATAAGTTGTATTGTTCAAGGAATTGTTTCAAAATCATCTAGTCTTAGTTGAATTTATGTCAATAACAAAGCTTTTCATAATATTTCCTTAATTTCTTTTTCATGTCTGGAGGATATCTAGCAATGATCTCTTTTCATATATAATAATGTTCATTAATTTTTTTTTATTCTTGATCAGTGTTGTTAGTGGTTTGTCAGAGAACCAACTGTTTAATTTTCTGTTTTCTATCTCATTGACTTTTGCTCTTATTTCCTTTTATGCTAGTTTGGCTTTAATTTTTCTCTGGCTTCTCAAAGTGAATGCACAGATCATTAATTTCAAATCTTCCCTTTCTTATATTAGCATTGAAGGCTATATATTTCTTTCTAATCACTGCTTTGATTGTATTCCAGACTTTGATTTGTTTTCACCATCATTCAACTCAAAATATTTTCTGATTGCCCTTGTGATTTCTTTTTTGTTCCTTGATCTTTACAGCAGTTTACTTCCATTCATCCCCTCATTCTTTGTGCTGCCGTTGTCCTACACTTCATTTGTACTTAAACTATAGAGCCCACAGTATATTACCCTGTTTGCTTTAAACATTTGTCTTCTTGGGACGCCTGGGTGGCTCAGTTAGTTAAGCGTCTGCCTTTGGCTCAGGTCATGATTCCAGGGTCCTGGGATCAAGCCCTACATTGGGTTCCCTGCTCAGCAGGGAGCCTGCTTCTCTCTCTCTCTTTCTCTCTCTCTCTCTCTGTCAAATAAATAAAATCTTTAAAAAAGGGTACCTGGGTAGCTCAGTCAGTTGGGCATCTGCCTTCAGCTCAGATCATGATCCCAGGGCCCTAGGATTGAGCCCTGCATTGGGCTCTCTGCTCAGCGGGGGCCTGCTTCTCCTTCTTCCTACCATTCCCCCTGCTTGTACTCTCTTCTCTGTCAAATAAATAAAATCATTAAAAAAAAACTTTAAAAAATGTGTCTTCTACATAAATTAGGAAATGAGGGAAAAGTGTCTTGTATGTGTTTGTGGTATGTACCATTTCTAGCTCATTGTTCTTTTTTTTTTTAATGGAGTCATTTAACTGAGCTTTTCTTTAAGTACAGATCTGTTGGTGATGAATTTTTCAGCTTTGGTTCAAGGAATAATGTCTTTGTTTCACCTCTGTTTTTGAAGGATGTTTTTGCTGGTTATAGAATTCTGGGTTGACAGCTCTTTTCCTTCCCCAGCACTCTGGTGGTCTTGTTCCATTGTCTTCTGGCCTCCATTGCCTTTTTTTTTTTTTTTCTTTTTTGCATCCAGAGTGTGAGTATGGGGAGGGGGAGAGAGAGAATCTTAAGGAGGCCCCATGCTGGGTGGGGAGCCTGATGGGTGGCTCAGTCCCCGACCCTGAGATATTATCTGAGCTGAAATCAAGAGTCAGATGCTCAAACCATTGCACCTCCCAGGTGCCTCTGGTCCCCATTGCTTTTGGATGAAGGGCTAGCAGTCATTTTACTCTATCCCTGTATGTGACATCTTTGTTTTTCCCCTGGCTACTTCTGATGTTCTCTCTCTCTCTGTGGTTTTTGGCAGTTTGGCTGTGATGTGGGTCAGTGTGGGTATTTTTGTGTTTCTTTTGCTTGGGTATTTTCGAGGTTTTGGATCTGTGGACTGGTATTTTTCAGATTTCAGCCTTTATTTCTTCAAATGTTTTTCTGTCCCAGTCTCTTGTATTGTCTCGTTTTCTGGGGATTCAGTCACATAATCATTAGATGTTACTGACCTCCAGGTAACTGAGATTCTGTTTATTTTTGTTCTCTTTTGTTTTCATTTCAGATATCTTATCTTTCAGTTCTTGATTTTTCATTTGGTTCTTTTCCATTGTTCCCATTTCTCTGCTAACATGCCTCATCTTTGACTCATCAGTCTTTCTTTAGGATTTTAACCATTTATTTGAGATATTGAGTTTGTGGGGGGGAGGGGCAAGAGAGCAGGGAGCCCAATGTGGGGCTCCATCCCAGGACCCTGAGACCATGACCTGAGCCAAAGGCAGACACATTACCAACTGAGCTACTTAGATGGATCTTGTCTATATTTTCTTTTAAACTGATAAGAACAGGTACTACACTTGATCGTCGCCAAAAGGCCGAGAAGCGATTGTATTTTCTTTTAAAATTGTGAATTTTAAAGATTTTTTTTTTTTTTTTTTTTTTTATTTATTTGACAGAAGTAGGCAGAGAGGGAGGCAGAGAGAGAGAGGAGGAAGCAGGCTCCCCACTGAGCAGAGAGCCCGATGCGGGGCTCGATCCCAGAACCCTGGGATCATGACCTGAGCCGAAGGCAGAGGCCCTAACCCACTGAGCCACCCAGGTGCCCCTAAAATTGTGAATTTTAAGGTTTAGAGGGAACATATCTCAACATAATAAGGTTTAAAGGGAACATAGCTCAATATATATATATGAAAAAATAGTGAATTTTAGATTGCCTTTTTAGTGTCCTTGTCGGCTAATTCCAATATCTGAGTCATCTTTGGGTTTGTTTTTATTGGTTATTTTTAATCCTGATTGTAGGTCATATTTTCTTGCCTCTTCATATATAACTAATAATGTGTTACTGTATGCTGATGTACAACATTGTAGAGAGTTCGGTTTTGTCTTCCTTCCAAGAATGTTGCGTTTTATTCTGACAGGCAGGTGATATAAGTGGATCACTTTGACCTTGTCATGGCTTGGTTTTGCGATTTGTTAAGGTGGGTATGGAATAGCCCTTGGTCTGTAGGACACAGTCCTTACTCATGAAATGTGCTATTTCTGGTCACACCTCAGTGCCCAGGTTGTCCATCAGGGTCCAGTTCTAGTATTGTAGAAGTCCTGAATCTCCATTTAGCTCCCAGCCAACTAGCAGCTGTTCCCTGCTAGCCCTCAAGGAATCCTGACTTGTACATCCATGGTTTTATGTTCAGCCAAAACCCCATATGGAGCCTGCACAGGTTTCTTGGTCTTATCTGCAACTCTTGCCTCTGTTACTTTCTGCAGCTTCCAGTTGCTCAGGAGCCCAGAACTGTGTGCTCTGTTTCTCTGTCCTGCAAGGGCAGGGTCCTTGCTTCTCTTTGTGCAGTTTGGGAAATGTTCCCAAGAGAAAGCTGGGAAGAGTGCGGAGTTTACTGGTGTGTTTCCTTATTGAAGAACTATAACCTTATGTTCCCTTACGATGTTCAGTTACTGAAAACAGTTGCTCATATCTTTTATCCAGTTGTATAGTTTCCTTATAGCACAGGTAGGGGGCATGAGGTTAAGCTGCTACTCTCATGATCAAAGCTGGAAGTTCAGTCTTTTAAAAGGATGTTTTAATTTTAGCCAAATTGCCAAACCAATAATCTTTTATTAGCCCTAGAATTAGCATACCTTAGGATATTCCTCAGTGCCTGGTAGATTTTCCTTAACTTTTCATTTAACGCCTATGTTAATGCAAACCAAGCTCGAGTCAGTCCGTCTACGTCCTACACTCCCAGTCGTCACAAGAGGAGTTACGAAGATGATGAAGATATGGACCTACAGCCCAATAAACAGAAAGACCAACATGCAGGTGCCAGGCAAGCAGGTAGTGTGTGTCAACAGGCTTTCTGTTCATTTCTCCCTCAGGTCCATTTCCAGAATTAATTGTTGTGTGATACAGCTCTATATTTAGGAAATGACAGCGATTTGACAACCTTGCATTCAAGTTCATTGCTGTTATAAATAGTCTTGAGAGTTTTTGCAATACTCTGGTCAAACCGTGCTTCATAACTGAGCAGTTAGGCATCACTTAGTGAGAAGTGTCTGCTTTCCTGTTAGTCTTTAAGAGTCTCAGGTGGTTAGTGGACAAAGGTCTTTTTCTCATTCTTTATATTTTTATTTCAGCTCCTAAGTAATATGGAAGTCTAGTAGCTTATCCTGAAAATGTCTTTTTTTTTAAATATCTGAAAACATCCTTTTTTATTTTCCTTTGGAGAAAGTAGAACTTTATTTTTTATTTTTATTTTTTTAAGAGATTTTATTTATTCATGAGCGGAGCAGAGAGTGTGTGCATGTGTGCACACGAGCATGGGGAGGGACAGAGAGAGAGGGAAAAGCAGACTCCCTGCAAGGCAGGGAGCCTAATCCTGGGATTATGACCCGGGCCAAAGGGAGATGCTTAACGGACTGAGCCACCCAGGTGCCCCAAGATAGTGGTACTTTAATTTAGTAAGATTGAAAACATCGGAGGAAAACCATGAAATTGTGGGGCACTAGGTAACTTCGTACTCAACTTGAGACCGGAGAGCCCTTAAAATAGTCACAGTTCTATTCTATATACACACATTTGTAGTGGTTTATCTTGAAACATGCTGAAAACCTGGTAAATTCTGATTAACACGGGGACCAAAGTTTGGGATGTCCTAAGAGCATGAGATAGTTTCAGAATTGGCATATTTCATTCTTGATTTTACCAATCACAGTGTTTAAGAATAGTGAATTTCTTTATTGCGGCAGGTAGAGAAGTTTGTCATTATTCCTCCTTTTGTGGCCAGTCATTTCTCTGTAGCACCATCCTCAGAGGGCAAGTTGAAGAGTGGGGGGTTGACAAATCAGTCTAGTCAGGGGGCATCTGCAAGATTGGATTGAGAGTGGTAAACAAAGAATTACTAATGAATTTCATTTAGCCATATGTTTTCCTACTTTATATATATTTCCTTAGAGCTAAGGCATACTTTAATGTTTTTAACATCGGAATGTTTTATAGTAAATCTGTGCAAATGTGGTGGTCTTTTTCTCCACCCCCCCAAATGCTTATTAAAATTAATGGTGTATCATAATAATAAGTAACATTAGAATCCAGGATATATGGTAATTCTGTTATCTAAGCAACTGATGATCTCTCCTCCTTTTTGCTTTCATTTGGATGTCCTACTGTAGGCTTTTTGTACATTTGGGCGCATCATTTATTTACAATGTAACTTGTTTGTTGGTTTCTCAGTAATCTTTCAAGCTATATATATTTTAAAAATATTTTTGAGATAAGCATAGATCGCATGTAGCTGTAAGAAATAAGTTTCCCCTGATGGTAACATCTTGTATAATTCTAGTAGAATATCGTAACCAGGAAATGGACATTGCTACTGCCCAGTGACCTTAGATTTATATTTCCTACACACAGTTATTTGTGTGCATGTATTTTGTTCTGGGCAGTGTCGTCACGTGTAGACTCATGGGACCACTACCACAGTCAGGATCCAAAATGGTTCATTGCCCACATCTTTCAAAGTTGTCCTTGTAGAGTCCTGCCCACTGCTCTCCTGCCTCTCCCCTCCCCAGAAGTCCTTAACCCCTAGCAAACACGAACCCATTCTTCATCTCTACTAATGTTATTTTATTGCAAGAGTGTTGCATAGTCGGGAATACTTCAGTTAAGAAAAAAAATAAAAGATCCCGTTCTAGCTTAACCTTAAAAAATAATGGTAAGTTACATAAATGGAATCATACAGTATGTACACTTTGTGGATTGGCTTTTTTCAGTCAGCAAAACTTGAGATCCATCCAGATTAATCTGTGTATCAGTAGTCTATTCCTTATTGCTGAGCAATATTTTATGGTGTGGCAGGCTATATGTTGATTTTAATTAGTTATAGGCCCTAAACTGTGACCACTTCAGGGATAGAGGGCATTTTTTAAATCATCCTTGTGTCCCCAACAACTAGTCTGATTCCTAGTACACAGTGGATATTACAAATATTTGGTAAATGAATGTATTGCTATATGGTTTTATTCTGAGTAATAAGTAGAAAAAAATATATTCTACCAAGGCGGGTTTGTTGTTAGTAGACATCTTCAGATTAAAGTTGTCAAAGTAACTGTAAATATTAACTTTTAAAATATACTTGAGATTTGAAGAGGGGAGTTTTTTGCCATTTTGTTGTGTGGGAGAAATGATTAAATTTTTTAGATCTTCATAATCTTTGTTCTCTTTTAGGTCAGACAAAGGGTTTTGTTAGCATATCTTACTTCCTTAAGAACTGTAACAACTTGAAGTTTTTTTGTGTTCAGAAGCATCATTTATATCAGACTTGAAAGGCTCTTTAGAAATGTTCTTTCTCTCCAGGAAGCCTTAAAAATGACTAAGTGCAGTGCTGTTCTTTGAATTTAGGGAGTGTTGGTGGTCTTCAGTGGTGTGGAGAGCCAAAACGTTTAGAAACTGAAGCTTCTGCTGGCCAACAGCTGAACTTCTTGAACCTCTCTTCTCCTTTTGACCTGAATTTTCCACTGCCAGGGGAGAAGGGCCCTGCATGCCTTGTGAAGGTACTAAACCTTTTATAGACCTGACCTTGATGTAGATGTGGAATGTGTCTCAAAGTTAACATGGACTACTCTTAGCATTTGTGTTTGTTTTCTGTGGCTGCTGGAGCAAATATTCACCACGTCGGTGGCTTTTAAAACAACAAAAATTTTATCATTTTACAGGCTTTAGGTCAGAAGTCCAACATTGATCTCACTGAAGATAAAATCAAGGTCTCCTTTGGGCTGCATTCCTTTCTAAATGATCTGGGGGAAAATCTGTTTTCTTGCCTTTTCCAGCTTCTAGAAGTGCTCACATTCCTTGGCTTGGGGCCCCTTCTTCCATCTTCAAAGCCAGAGTGTTTTCATAGTTACCTCTTCCTGGAAAGGACTTTGTGATTGGATTGGGCCCAACCAGATCATCCAGGATAATCTCTTCGTCTCAGGGTCTTGAATTTATTCATACCCCCTTTTGCTTATAAGGTAACCTATTCACAGATTGCAGGGAGTAGGATGTGGACCTCTTTGGGAGGCCGTGTTCTGTCTACCACGGCATTCTTAAATTCAGTTGAAGAATATGGGGCACTTGGCTGCCTCAGTCGGTGGAGCCTGCGACTCTTAGTCTTGGGGTTTTGAGTTTGAGGCCCATGTTGAGTGTAGAGCTCACTTAAAAAAAGAATTGAAAAATATTTTGAACACAGAAGTAAAACAGGTTTTTTTTTGTTTGTTTGTTTTAAGATTTATTTATTTATTTGACAGAAATCACAAGGAGGCAGAGAGGCAGGCAGAGAGAGAGGAGGAAGCAGGCTCCCCGCTGAGCAGAGAGCCCGATGCGGGGCTCGATCCCAGGACCCCGGTATCATGACCTGAGCCGAAGGCAGAGGCTTTAACCCACTGAGCCACCCAGGCACCCCCAGTTTTTTTAATTCATGTAAATTCCTATGTCATTTCCAGCTTCCGACAATATCTAACTTTTTCAACATTCTTCTCCTCAAAATCTTTTTCTCATTTGTATTTAAAATAAAATCAAGGCAAAAAATCTGTTGGCAGTTTGTTCTATTTTGCTTACCCTAGTTTTTTGATCCTGATAGGTGAAGCAAGCAATGTAAGTTTCAGAAATGATCATTGAGAATTTCCATTCTTTTATTTTGTGGTTTTAACTTAAGTGGCACTTCAGTTCTGTACCATAGGGACCAGAGTGAGGACGGCTTTCCTGCCATGTTTCGGTTCAGCCTCACCAAGAGGAGGCTTTGACAGTTATTAGCGTCCATCAAAGACACAACTTTGAAAGTTTTGAAACTTTCGAAAACCCTCATGGCCTTTCTGAGTTTTGTGTTAACCCTCCTAATGGTGCATAGTTGGTGAATAAGTCCAAAGTTAGTAATCCTGCAGTTGTTTCCTGCACCCCCCCTTCTCTTGGTGTTCTGAATAGATTTTGAGATAATGCAGGGTTTTTTTGTTGTTGTTGTTGTTGTTTTTTTTTAAGATTTTATTTTTCATTTATTTGTGAGTGAGAGAGAGCACAAGCGGAGGGAGGGGCAAAGGGGAAGGGAGAAGCAGACTCTCTGCTGAGGAGGGAACCCATCATGAGGTTCTGTCCCAGGATCATGACCTGAGCCGAAGGCCGGCGCTTAACTGACTGAGCCACCAAGCACCCAATAATGCACATTTGTAATGTTAGTCATCGTTGGGAAAGCCTCTTCAAAGTAGTGTGGTGTATTGACAGCAGACCCTGGTCTGGAGGTCAGGAGTCCTCTGTTTTAGTGTTAATTGCTAACTAGGAGAATGACTTTAGGCAAGTATTTTATCTCTCTTGGTTTCAAGTTATGAAACAAAAGAGTGGCTTTAAATTCCATTTCCTGACCTAAAAATCTAAAATACTATTTCTTTAGCCTTAAAACTAATCTTTTATGATTTTTTTGGTGTTATTTAGTCCTAACAACGTGGTTTCTTACGATCTCCTGTCAGGTCTATGAAGACTGGGATTGTTTCAAAGTCAATGATGTTCTTGAGTTATATGGTGTCCTATCTGTGGATCCTGTGCTAAGTATACTGAATAATGATGAAAGGTGAGTCTGTTTGTTCTTTTTTGGGTAACTTTATTTTGATAAAATTTCAAACTTACAGAAGAGCTGGAAGATAATGTTACGAAGAGCTTTCTCCCTTTACCCAGATTTACCAGTTGTTAACCCTTAGTGCCCCATTTGCTCTGTCATTCATTTGTGCTCTCACATGTGCACATTTTTGTGTATGTACATGTTTCTTTGAAACACCTGAGAGTAAGTTGCATACATTATCCCCTAAATACTTGAGTCCATATTTCCTAAGAACAAGGACTTTCTCCTATACAGTCAGAGTACAGCCATCAAAATTAGGAACTTTTAGAAAATTAGAAACACTAACCCATACTCCATACTTAATTTCACCAATTATCTCAATCTTGTTTCTTCTGATGTTTTTTTTTTCTTTTTTTTTTTCTTTTTTTAATTTTTCCTTCTTTTCCGTGAGTCAGGATCCGTAGGGTCACATGTTCCACTAATCTGGAACAGTCCTTGACTTCTGTCTTTCCTGAACTTGACACCTTTTCAAGTCAACACCTGAAACACCTTTTTTTTTTTTTTAAACTTCGCCAAAATTCATTTCTCACTGTTCTGGAGACTGGGAAGTCCATGAGTAAGGTGCTGACAGATCCAGTGTCTAACGAGGGCCCCTTTCCTGGTTGCAGATGGCTGTCTTTCCTTGTCCTCACATGGCAGAGAGCCTTGACACCTTTGAAGAGTATAGCCAGTCATTTTGTAGAATATCTGTTTGGGTTTATGTGGTGTTTCCTCATGCTTAGAATCAGGCTGTCATATGAGGAGGCATCTGATGTCAGTGTGCTGTACTATTGGTGGTGGTAATTTTGATCGTTTGGTTAAGGTGGCATCTGCCAGGTTTCTGTCCTATAAAGTTACTGTTTTTCACTTTGTAATAAGTAATTTGGAAGGAGGTGCTTGGAGATTACATTAATATCCAGTTTCTTATTTAACTTTTGTCCACTTATTTATGTAAAATTTTATTTGTCAGAGAGTGTGCATGGGCATGTACACAAGCATGGGAAGTGGCAGGCAAAGGAAGAGGGAGGAGCAGACTTCCTGCTGAGCAAGGAACCCCATGTTGGGCTCAATCCCAGGACCCTGGGATCATGACCTGAGTCAGAGGCAGACGCTTAACTGACTGAGCCACCCATGTGTGTCCCTCATCCACTTACTTTAATATCCATTGATGATTCTATTTTATTTTTAGTTAGAGCATGAGCGGAAGGGGCAGAGGGAGAGGGGGAGAGAATCTCAACCAGATTCCGCGCTGAGCACGGAGCCCAGTGCAGGGGTCAGTCCCACGACCCTGGGATGACAACCTGAGATGAAACCAAGAGTCAGACGCTCAACCGACTGTACCACTCAGGCACCCCTGTCCATTGATGATTCTTGATCGGTTATTACTAGATGGTGATTTTCTATCTCAGTCATTCCTTCTGCACTTGTTTATTGGCATTCTGTTAGAAGAGAGATTTTCCTTCTCATTTGTTTACTTAAGTAATTTGTTTATTTCAGTGTGGCTGTTAGTCTGGTGCTCGAGATTCAGGTTTTCTCATTTAGCTAGTGAGAGTCGTTGTAAGCAGGCTCTGCGTCTTTGCTGACGTGACCTCATTTTTGGAAATTTCTTTCCTGGCACACACGCTGTTTCAACCTCATCTGTCCTTCCTCTACTCCGGCTGCAGTATCAGCCATTTTGCTAAGGAGCATCAGTTTCTTTTAGTGAGGAGTTTTATTTAAAAGTCAAGATCTGAGTGCTTGTGTGCTCACTGGTATCAGGATTGGTATTGCTTCTATGCCCTTTTAATGGGTGGGGCTAGGAACTACATAGACGCATACACTGTGCGCATACAAATAAATGCACATTTATATGCCCGTACACATGCATTTTCATGTATTTTCAAGTCTGTCAGAACTGAACAGAACATTCACAGTGTTTCCAGTTCCAGTTCTGCACTCAGATGTTCTCCCTTCTCCCTTCCCATATTTGTAGCCCCCCTTCTAACAGAAAGAAGCTTGACTCTGATTGTTCTCAACGTATTTCCATAGTGCAGAGGAGGGAATTTCAGAATCAGCAGTCCACACCGCTGCAAAAAACAAACCTTGTAACTTGCATCCAAGACTGGTTTCCATTTCTTTTTATTTTAGAATGAGGCGTACAGTTAGAGTGCTGTGTCTAAAATTACCGGGGTGAGTTTTATTCCCCTTTGGTCCTTTTGCTCATTATTCATTCTATGTGGTTAGGTTCAGTTGGTTTCCATTGCATTTCTCTTCAGAGTGTTTCTTCTGTCCTTACTGTTTTGATTTTTTTTTTTCCATATTCATGAGTTTTTATTAGAGCATACACTAATTTTGTATGAAAAGTGGTGGTACATGTTTTGAAGAGTTTAATTTTTAAACTTTTAAAATCTGTTAACATTTTCTCATTTGTTTTGATAGTTTAAGTATAGAAAACATTGACATTGTTACCCAAATCAGAGCTATATACAAAGAATATAGGGGTGCCATCTCCCCTGCCCTGTTCCCACTCAAGCTCCATAGAGAACCAACCTGTTTCTGCCTTTATCTTTACTGTATTTTTTGCAAAAATAAGTAGACATGTATATATTTTATTCCCCTTTATTATATAAAAGATAGCATGTTATATGTATTCCTTTACACTTTCTCTTCACAGCTAACAATATATCCTGAAAATCCAGATCTTCCTTATTCTTCTTGTTTTGTCTTGAGTTTGCCAAGGAATGGAGTCATAACCTCCCCCCCACAACATAATAGTTTTCTTGTTGGGTATTGGACATTCATCTTGGTTTCCCTATAAGAAGAACTTGTTTTTCACTCTTACAATAAAGGGGGGGACACAGACATATTTAAACAACTTTAAATAAACTTAAATAGCATTCCTTAATAATAGTATTGCAAATTGCTTGCCTTGGCTGTTTCTGGTGATGATGGTTTTCCTGCTTCAGTCACTTCATTGGTTGAAGCCGCTTAGTGCCCAGAGAGAGCCGGATGGCTTGGCGTGCCGACCTGGTGTGGCCATTTACCGGCCACGTGACTTCTGCAGGGCCTCACCTTCCCACTGGAGACCAGTGTAGGTGAGGCGTTAATGAACTGGTGTGTGCATAGAGAAGGACCCTGCCTGGCACGTGGTCCAGACCACGTACGGTTGTTGTCGTCCTTGTGTGTGAGGCAGGCGGCCATGTGAATGGGTAACTGTAGAGCAACCTGTGAAGTCTGAAGTTCTAAACACATCTTCGTGATTTGTTTCAGTTGCATCACAGTAAATCCATTGTCTGCTAATTTATTTAGCAAATCTGAAAAACTCAACACTTTTTCATTTCACTGCTTGACTACTCACTATTCAAGGGAGGTGTTGTGGAGGAATAAAAGTTAGGAAAAACAATTAGCAAGGTAAGAGATGAATGGATCTTCCACACTGAGTAATAGATGCCTAATGGCTTATGAGAAAAAGACCCTGGTTTTTGAGACATGCTGTGAAGCGTTTCATGTCTCCGCCGATGAAGTGATTTCAAAACACAGACACTCTTCACCAGTGATGTGCTCTATCCCATTAACCACAGCTACCGCATACTCAGTGAAAGTGTTCTTTTTCTTGAAAACACATATATATCCTTGTGTGGCCTAACTAGCCCGAGAACTGTGTGATCTGACCATTGAGGATGAGGAGCCATTTTCCGTTCTCTAGGGACACGTGCAGGTGGAACTGTTCTTGGCTTGAATTCTCATGTTCAGAGATGTGGCTGTGACTTGTGACTTTCTCCTCTCTCTACAGAGATGCCTCTTCACTCCTGGATCCGATGGAATGCACGGACACGGCCGAGGAGCAAAGAGTGCACAGCCCTCCCGCTTCATTAGTGCCAAGAATTCATGTGGTTTTAGCCCAGAAGTTGCAGCACATCAATCCTTTACTGCCTGCTTGCCTTAACAAGGAGGAGAGCAAAACCTGTAAGTGTAAGTGCTAATGCCTTGGGAGCCAGAGACCGTGGGCCCCTGGGCGGGAGCCGCCTGCGGCGCATGCTCTGCTCACGGTGGGGCCGAGGCAGCCAGATCCTCGTGCTCAGCCTCAGTCTCTCTAGTAGTGGCCGTGACCCTGGCCCGTTTTCCTTCCCGTTAGTTCTCTTTATTAAGATGAGGCCAAAAAAGAGTTTACAAGCTGTCTTGTCTCAAAGATTGGCATCACTTAACGACCAGTATTTAATTCTACACTAGTTGTCTAGTGACTTTAGTGCTTTGTTCCACTTGGGTTTGTTTTTTTTTCCTTCTTAGCCTGAGACACTCAGGAGGAGCTGGTGTGTGTGTTCTGAGTGTGGTCTCCCTCCCTCCTCCAGTCGTTTCAGGTTTCATGTCTGAATTGTCTCCCGTCCGAGCAGAGCTGCTTGGGTTCCTCACGCATGCACTTCTGGGAGACAGCTTGGCCGCCGAGTACCTGATCCTGCATCTCATCTCCACGGTGTAAGTGCCGAGCTCCCGGCGGCCGGCGGTGGGGGGTGGGGGGCGGTGCTGACGGCGCAGAAGAGCGGGAAGGTCGCTCAGGCCGTTGGTGTCACAGTTCATTAGCTGCATCATCAGGCAGCTTTTATTCAGTGTGACAAGGGTTACATGAGATCACACATTCTTTGTCCACCTTTTTTGTTTCACATGTAACCTTTTGTTTATGCCTCCCTTAAACAGAAGAGCCGCAGTCAGACGAAGAACCTGGCTGATAAGTAAAATGAGCTGTTTTATTCTTTCTGCATTCTGAATTCTTGGTTTATACATCCCACAGCTCTGCCAGGCCCACGGGGCGCACATGTAATTTGTAGGTGAAGGTGCTCACCTCCTTTCCACCCCTCCACAGGCCTCTGTCTCCTGATTTCAGAATTAATGAGTGTTTTCAACAAGTTCCAGGAGCATAAAGAAACCGGAAACTGTCATCTCACCCACTGAGAGATGATCTCCGTTAACACATTTGGCTCATGTTTGTTTCATCTTTTTTGTTGACATGTGTACATCCCTGCACAGGTCTCCGTGGTACTCTAAATGCCGATCTTGTTTTTATCATTTACTACGTCTTAAACATTCTTCCTTTGTAATTCTTCATGAACTTTTCAATGGCTGTACGGTATTTCATTGTAGACCATTGTCCTAGTTCCGTAAATGCTGGTTTCCTAACTTCCCTCAGTTCCAAATGACCCTGCAGTCAGTGCCTTTGTTCTCCACATCCTCCCTCGGCTCGGGTTTCAGACCGCAGCACGTAATGGTTGAGTGCACAGGCTTTGGAACCAAACCCTGCAGGTTCAAATCCAGCTCTCCACATCCTGCTGTGTGAACTCGGGCATGTTACTTCAGATTTCTGTCTCGGATTTCTCACCTGTACAGCGAAGGTGACTTGCCTCAGAGAGCCTGGGAATTACACGAGACAGTTAAGCACTCCGAACAGTCCTAGCGCATGCACAGTGCTCATGTGCAAACGCTGGCTGTTACTGTTATTATTCTGATAAGTGAGCTGGTCAGAGTAATTTGCTTTATTTTTAATGACAGTATTTTGCTAATCTTTGGTTGCTTTTCGATGGAAATTGCGAATCCACTTGAATATCTTACTGGTTGGTATCTTTTTTTTTTTTTCTAGGTATACAAGAAGAGATGTTCTTCCACTGGGAAAATTCACAGTTAACTTGAGTGGTTGCCCAAGGAATAGTACCTTCACAGAACACTTGTACCGGATTATTCAACATCTTGTTCCAGCAGTAAGATCAATATAAATATTAATTATTATGTAAATAATAATTATTAGAGATCTGAACACACTGGGGCGCCTGGGTGGTTCAGTCAGTTAAGCATCTGCCTTTGGCTCAGGTCATGATCCGATGGTCCTGGAATTGAGCCCCATGTTGGGCTCCTTATTCAGGAGCCTGCTTCTCCCTCTGCCTCTGCCCCTCCCCGCTCCACTCATGTTCTCTCTTGCTCGCTCTGGTCTCTCTCTCAGATAAATTAAAACAAAAAGAAAAGCTGAGCGCACTTTAAAAACTCATCTAATTGTCTTTCATTCAACCCAAGTATTTCAATTTGAAATTGTAATAGATCTTATTAAGGGGAAACAAAGCCTGTCAGGTTCCACAATTTACATACTCACCCCTAAACACTTCGCTTTTCTTTTATTGCCTTAGCACAAATTTCTGTGACTCTTACGGCACGATTGCAAGTAAATCCCTTAAAATTATGCTGTTGGTTGATCCCAGCTTGTGCCAACTTGGTATCTATCCTTTGTGTGCATTAAAATCTTAAGTCTTTAAATAAGCCTGAATTACAAGAGCATAATTCATTTAGCTGAGGTAATAAAGATCTTTATCTCCATGGCCCCAGTTTTAATTCCTGTTTAGAAAGTCGAGCTGCCTTTGTTTGC
Source organism: Lontra canadensis (assembly GCF_010015895.1). Taxonomy (NCBI): domain Eukaryota; kingdom Metazoa; phylum Chordata; class Mammalia; order Carnivora; family Mustelidae; genus Lontra; species Lontra canadensis. The sequence continues at coordinate 1,174,124 of NW_022630997.1, forward strand.
CAGGGTGTGTGGAATGCAGGGTTTGTGTGGTGGTGAGACACTGGGAATGAGGGAGTTGCTTTTGACTCGTCATATGACTGACAATGCTGATCGCTTATTTTGGAGATTTAAGAGGTTAAAATAGATCATTCATGTGACCGTGCCGTTGGAGGGTAAGTGCTAGCACTCTTCCAGGCCCGTAAACAGCAGTGGACCAAACAGATTAGCATTTCTCACACTCCTTGCCTCACTTGACACTCTGAAAAAATTATGGAGGACTCAAAGAGGTGTAGTTTATCTGGGTTGTTTTTATTACCAGTTTGCCATAGTAGAAATTAAAACTAAAAATAGACTAAAATATTCATGAAAATATATCAATATATCGATTACGTATGAACATAAAATATTGTGTAACAATAGTGTTTTCCCAATTCAAAAAACATTAGTGATAAAAGTGACATGGTTTAAAATTTTTACCAATCTCTTTAATATCTGGATTAATAGAAGACTGCTGAATTGAAGATCCCTTTCTGCATTCAGTCTCTTATAATAGGATGTTTTGATTAAAGTATGTGACGGAAAGCTGGCCTTTTTGGATAGCTGTGGATTTCTTGGATACTAGACTAAAAATGCCCACATGACATTTTCTTTTTTCTTTTTTTTTTTAATTGAAAGATTTTATTTATTTGTCAGAGAGCGTACAAGCATAGGGGGTGCAAAGGGAAAAGGAGAAGCAGGCGCTCTGCTGAGGAGGGAGCCCAATGCGGGACTCAATCCCAGAACACTGGGATCATGACCCGAGCCGAAGCCAGACACGTAACCAGCCGAGCCACCCAGGCGTCCCCCTATATAACGTTTTCTTGAAGGATAGTTGCAAATGTGAAATCTGTAATGTCCTCAATGAATTTTTTATACTCTGCTGTAGTAAATTCATTGGTCTGTCTTGCATATCGAATGGGTCTTTTATCCATGCATGATTTTGACCTCGTGGACTCTATAAAAATTGTGTCAGCAACTCCTTGGGGGTTCCCTGGACCACATTTTGGGAATTGCTGAAATAGATTTTAGATTATCGTGGTAGAAGACCAACAGATAATAAGTAAATACAGAATCTGTCATTGAAGTGCCACAGGAAGAATAAAGGCCCAGGAGAAGAGGACGGGGGAGCACGGGGCTGGGGGAGAGTCGCTCACGTGCGCAGTGTGGTCGGGGAAGGCCTCGCCTTCCAGGAATTCGGGGAGAGACTTGATGCAGTGTGGGAGCAAAGCCGCATGGCTCTGCTGGGGGGAATGTCCGTGCAGGGAGAGAGGAGAGGACAGGCCCGGAGGCTCTGAGGCAGCTGTGCGCTCTGCCGCGTGGAGGCGCGCAGACAGGCCGGTGCGGCTGGCGTGGAGTGAGTTCTGGGGAGAAGGGAAGGAAGTAAAGTCCGAGCAGCAGCCTAGCGCGCAGACGGGCACGAGTTAGGTTTCTAAATATAAGAGTTACTTCCTTTTTGATCTTTTTATTTTGCATCGCTTCGTAGTGGGTTCGTGGGTTTCACTCTTTCATTGTTACCATATCCCACTCCCTTCCATTCCTCTTGTGTGTTTGTCTGGTGCCGAACTCTTTCTGAGCACTTGGCTCGCTCATATCTTGTTTCGTTTTCACGGTGGGTTCCGTATGCGCGACCCGCTTCTGCTGACGTGGAGCTAGACCCTGCCGTGTGCCCCTTGGGTTTTGACAGACTGGGCTTCTTTAGGGCTTGTTGGCCTCTATCTATAAAATGGTCCCAGCCCTCTGCCCCATTTGCTTTGCATCACCGAGCCATAGTACAGTAATCCCGTCAATTCTGAAAGTTTCTCTCTTCCTCGGCGCCCTTCTTCCCAATTCCAGTCCCCACCCTTACCACACGAACTTCTATTTAGGCTGGAGGGATAGCGGGGAGAGTGGAGTGTGAAGCAGGGTGCAGAGGGCCTTGAGTGGTGGGCTCGGAGAGCCGGAGGGGTGCAGAGGGGTCTGACAGATCCTGGGCTAGGCTTGGATGAGGAGGCGGCCTGCAGTGCGTTCTAGGACCCGCAGCGCCCGGGCCCCGCGCAGCGCGCTCTGCTCCTCAGCTCTCCTTGCGACAGCGGGAGTCTGAGGAATGACTGTGATTTTAATGATTTTAACTCCAGGAGCACTGAAGAAAATTAAGCTTCTCTCTCCCCATTTTCAATAAATAAATATTTTCTGTTTTGCTAGCCTGGGGTTGTGGTAGATAAAAGAATTCAAGCTTCTGAATATTTGGCAGATGCATCTGAATTATCTATCGTTTGTTTCTGGTTTGCTGGTAAATTAGAAATTAAGAATACTGCACAAAACAGTTGAGAATAAAACAGCACATGGAATAGTGAAATTCTTATTTAAGGTGTAGATTTATTATTTAAGGTGTAGATGTAAGATTTTTGCTTTAAGAGCTCAAGAAGCCACGAAACTACATCCTTAGAAATTAAGATTTTTCCTTATACACAAATGGAAAGTATTTAACCCCAAATATGTATTTTCTTAAAACAGGGAAATTTTATTCCTCGCTCATTAAAAAAATTTCTCTTTGCAGTCTTTTCGTCTGCAAATGACTATAGAGAACATGAACCATTTGAAATTCATCCCCCACAAAGACTATACAGCCAACCGCCTGGTCAGCGGGCTCCTGCAGCTCCCGAGCAACACTTCCCTCGTGATCGACGAAACTCTCCTCGAGCAAGGGCAGCTGGATACACCAGGTACAGACACGGGTGTCTCCCTTCATGTCTAACCTCCCATGAAAGCCAGATCTGGTGATGACTTGTAGAAGAATCACTGATCGAGAGACACTCACATTTCACAAGTATTTAAGATCAAGGCTTGCCATGTGAATTTGTCTAATGGGGGAACTGTCAGCTCACAGACTGTGTCCATCAGCTGTGTTTTGTCCTACTATAAACATGGTACAGTGACGGGACAAGGACGTTGCAAGTTGCTCTTGAAAGGCTGAGAAGGAGATCTTGCCTTCAGTCATATGTTAGCTTAAAAGAAAAGTGTAGAGAAGATCTAATAAAACATTTTTTACTGTGAGTGTGAAGTTTAAAATTTTTTTTATCAAAGACTCTGGAAAAAGGTTGGAAGGGTTGAACTAACCTCAGTTTTGGAACTTGTTATAAATTGGCAAGGAAACTGGTTGCTTTATTTGTGCTCAAATGACGTCTGAGAAGACACTTTGCTGGCGGTAAGTTCAAAAGGTAGAGGTAGAAGAAAAAAAGTAGCGTGGACGGGTATCCTTAAGACACAGATGAGTATAAAAAATCAGTAAAATTCAGTAACCTTACTTCTTTGCATAAAAATCATTTTAGTTCTACCATATTGTTCTAGACCTGTGAACACACCATACAGAAAGTGATTGTGCTTACTGGGAACCTGTCTTATGCCCAGTTGCATACAAGATGCTAGATTAGATTTTGGGGGGTCTTGGCCCCAAAATACATTTATGGAGGGTGACCAGTATTATCTGTGAAGCCTATTACTTAGTGAACATTTAGCTTAGGAAGTTGAACAGTGCGTGAGATACTTTTCTTCTTTTTTTTTTTTAAAGCAGTAGAAATGTCATGTCTTACAGCATTTGTTTAGGTGATTAAAATCAAGTAAGCAAAAAAAAAAAATTTTTTCCCCTAGGTGTTCATAATGTGACTGCCCTGAGCAACCTAATAACGTGGCAAAAGGTGGATTATGACTTCAGTTACCACCAGATGGAATTCCCCTGCAATATTAATGTGTTTATTACTTCGGAGGGGCGGTCACTCCTTCCGGTACGGTGAGGTATTGTAAGATGGAGGGAGGTTACCTTGGAAAGATACCTGTGTTTTTGTTTTGTTTCTTGGCACGACTTGTTATTGAGAGGTTAAACTTGTTTCAGAATTGGGGCTGCTGATGATTAGTAAGAGAATTGATTATTTTGTTCCTGCCTGGAGGATGAAAACCCATCTGTGAGGAACCAGATATGGCAAATCACAAGACAAGCAGAGGAAGGCTGTTGGGCGCAGCAACTCCCACATCCAGGCATAGAAAGTAGAAGCTGTCTATAAATTGCCTGATTCACATCTAGACCTTTGTTCTTACTGTCTCGGTCCCATTGTTTTCTGTCAATCTAACGTGAGAAATACTTTGGAGTTCCTTTTAAAATGTTCCCGATGACATGGTAATTATTTTTGTGCTTTATGGTGAAATGCTCTGGTAAATCATCAGAGTGACTGATGAAGAGAGCTTTTAATTGAGTTTTTTCATGTTGAGAAGTACGCCCAGTTGTTTGCAAAGGTGTACAGTCTGTGTGAACTCGTGGTCACTGTGATTTATGAGAAATTGCTTGTGAACGAGAATGAAGTGGCCCGTGTGTAAGTTTTCTGTGGGAAAGTGTGGTTTGCTTTATGTGGTTTCTAGAAGGGCAGATCCAGTAAGACACAGAGTACATATTCCAAGATTAAGAAACCTTGAAAGAATTTTAAGGAGCTGCTTTTCAGAGGCTGGCTGCCTTTCTGTGTCCGCTCGTCCTGTCGAGGAGGTGTCAGTAACCAAAGAAGGGCTCACTCTAGCCATGAGCGCTGAGGGCGTCCCGGCGCTTGTGGGTTCGTGTTAAAAAGTTCCCGCCCCCCCCCCCCCCCCCCCCCCCCCCCCGCCGTGAGGGACCGTCGTTCCCGATTCCTTCGCGGGCTGATGCGGCGCTTGTCTCCCCAGGCGGACTGCCAGATCCACCTGCAGCCGCAGCTCGTCCCGCCCAACATGGAGGAGTACACGGACAGCCTCCTGTCGGCCGTGCTGCCGTCCCTGCTCAACAAGTTCCGCATCTACCTGACGCTGCTGAGGTTCCTGGACTACAGCATCTCCGACGAGATAACCAAGGTGCGCGTGCGCTGAAGGAACCGCGGCCGCGCTGCCCTAGACGGTTCGGTCCGCTCGGGCTCCCGCGGCTCCCGGCCGGCCGAGCTGGCGGCGGCGTCTCCGGGCGTCGTCCGTCTGTCCGGCTCCATCGCCGCGTTCACAGGCCTCGTTGGCTGCCGTCGTCCCTCCGGCGCGGGAAAGACCCGGTACTGCTTTGTACCTTTGCCGCGTCGTTGCCCTGACGGTCCCCTGCGTGGGCTCGCGGCGCCGCGCGGCGTCCTCTCGTTCGGGCCGGAGGAGCCGCGCGGTCCCCGTAGGCCTGATCCGCCCGAGCGGTTCCGTCCGGGTGTTGCTTGTCTGGGGCGGTCCTGGTTTCTCCGCGTTTGAGGAGCGCTTCTCCCGGACGTGGAGTTCTCGGTGTGAAGACGTGTTCCTTCAGCACTTGGTCCGTGTGTCCTGTCGCCCGCTGGCCCCGTGGCTTCCGAGGAGCCGCTCTTCGGGCTCAGGGGCTCCCCTGTGCTCGTGCGGTCGAGGCTCTCCCTGGCGTCCGGCCGGCCCGCGGGCGCCGTCTGTGGGGCTGCCGCGCGCGCGCGCGGACGCTCGTCGTGCGGGAGCGCGCAAGGAGTTCGGGGAGGCTTTGACCGTTACTTCTTGAAATTCCTTTCTGCCTTTCTCCTTCCTCCTTCCAGCGCTGCGGTGAGTGTGGGCGCGCTTGATGGCGGCTCACGAGTCGCGGAGGCTCCGTTCATTTTTCTTCCTCCCTTCGCTTTCTTCTGCCCAGACCCGCCACGTGCGGCCGACCTTTCTGCACATTTGCAGACTTTCTCCGCTGCCGCACGAAGCTCAGCCTCGTTCCCGGTGAATTTTAAGTCTCAGTCACCTTGTTCAACTTCGGAGTTTGTTTGCTTTTTATTTATTTATTTTTTTTAAGGCTTTATTCAGAGAGAGCAAGTGAGTGAGTGGAGGAGAATGAAACAATCCCAAGCAGACTCCACACTGAGCGTGGAGCCCACTGCTGTGCCCCGTCCCACAGCCCCAAGGTCATGACCTGAGCTGAAACCAAGAGTCAGACGCTTGACTGAGCCAGCCACCCCTCTACTTGCCTTTTTTCCCCCCAAAGATTTTATTTATTTATTCGACAGAGATCACAAGTAGGCAGAGAGGCAGGCAGAGAGAGAGAGAGGAGGAAGCAGGCTCCCGGCTGAGCAGAGAGCCCGATGCAGGCTCGATCCCAGGACCCCGAGATCATGACCTGAGCTGAAGGCCGAGGCTGAGCCCACTGAGCCAGCCAGGCGCCCCTCTTGCTTGCTTTTAAAATAATCTCTCTCTCTCGATACTTTTTTATTCGTGGTGACATCATTCTCATGCTTTTAGTTCTTTATATGTGGTTTTCTCTAGTTCTTTGAATATATTTAAAGAGCTGATTTAAACTCTTTCTCTAGGGGCACTGGCTGGCTCAGTGGGTTCAGCATCTGCCTTTGGCTCAGGTCATGATCCCAGGGTCCTGGGATCGAGCCCCACACCAGGGTCCCTACTCAGCGTGTAGCCTGCTTCTCCCTCTCCACCGCTTGTGCTCTCTCGTGTGTGTGCTTGTGCGCAGTCTCTCTCCCTCTCAAATAACTAGATAAAATTCAGGAAAAAAAAAAAAGTCGGGGCCCCTGGGTGGCTCAGTGGGTTAAGCCTCTGCCTTCTGCTCAGGTCATGATCTCAGGGTCCTGGGATCGAGCCCCGCATCGGGATCTCTGCTCAGCGGGGAGCCTGCTTCCTCCTCTCTCTCTGCCTGCCTCTCTGCCTGCTTGTGATCTCTGTCTGTCAAAAAAAAAAGTCTTTGTCTAGCAAGTCCAATATTTGGGCTTCCTCAAGGACCTTTTCTGTTGACTTCTTTGTTTCCAGTGAAGGGGTCCAGATACTCTTGTTTCTGTGTCTCATTTTTGTTTTGAAAACCAGATATGTGGAAGCCAGGATAGCTCTGCTCTGCTGCGGGGGGGGGGGGGGGGGTGGTATCCTCCCCCCTAGGGTTTGTTGTTGCTTAGTGACTCTTCCAGTGAACTCTGTGAAGCGCATTCTTTGTATGCGGCTCCTGGAGTGTCTGCGAGCTCAGCGGTCAGTGATCAGATAGAGATTGAATTTCCTTAGATGCCTGGGAACAGGTCTCCAGTCAAAGCCAAGGGCCCTGTGTGCATATGAGGGCAGGCCTCCAACACTCTGGCACACAGCGTACAGCTGTGATCCACTCCTCTCTTTCTGCCTGCACAGAGCACCCACTCAGGTTAGCTTAGGGCCTCTTCCGATCTGAGTGTGCACGCGGCCTTTTGCACGTCGGTGACCTGCACTCCTGGGGAGATAGAGATCGTCCTTTGGAGGCTTTTGGGGGGAAATTTTTCATTTCCTAGGATTTTGGTGGGTTGTCTGTCCCAAATACTATCCAGTGCATGAAGCAGCCGGGTTGATTAGTAATTGCTTCTGATTTTGATAAATTCCCTGGGAGAAGAGGCTGTTCACATTGGGTAAGCGGAGTGTGGCTGAATGAAGACAGCCTTGCCCGTGGATTCTTGCCGGGAGCCGCCGGCAGAGTGTGACCGATCTCAGGAATGGTGCTTTGAAGGAACCGTCTCCTGCGGCCTCTGGGCTGTCCCTTTTCAGGGCGTGGGGTGGGTAGGTGGGGAAATGAAAATGCCTTAGAGCCCAGTGTTCGTTCTTGACCGAATGCTCCCTGTGTTCTGGTTAATTTTCAGATTCAGATCAGAAGAAGCAATTTTGATAGTTTTTGCTAGTGTTCTTGTACCCTTCAGTGGTGGAAAGAATTTTCTGAGGCCTTCCCTCACTCTGCCACTTTTGCTGACGTCACCCTGCCCCGTTGGCCTTGCACATTGCTGACCCAGATGTTTGCCTGGCCGCCCGCCGGCTCTGTCGGCAGCATTGGCCTGTGGGTGAGGCGGGGCTTTCACCCTCCTTTCTCCGAAGAAGCCTAAGCAGAAGGGCTGATACCTCGTTTGCACATCAGCCAGTGGACCGTGTTACTTTTTCCCTGCGTAATACACTGTTCATAAGCAGTGTTCAAGTCCGCTTACTCTCTCGGTACAGGCAGTTGAAGATGACTTTGTGGAAATGCGCAAGAACGACCCTCAGAGCATCACTGCAGATGACCTCCACCAGCTGCTCATTGTGGCTCGGTGAGTAGTCCGTGTCCGTAATTGCTGTTTTAGGAAGCTCTGTGTGAACCTTCCGATTTTTAGGAGTAACTGAGATTTGTACCAGTGGAAAGGTTTTTCCTTTAAGGGTTTAGTGAAGGGGGATTGTTTGGCCAGTGACCAGTGGAACAGGCTTGTTTTTTTGTCTCTAACCTTCAAAGATCCCTTCGTGGAAGTCTAACTTGGCTCTTGACTTGTCTGTAGCTGCCAGATGGTCTTGACCCCTAACCCAGCATATTCTGAGGTTCTTTAAAAAAAATTAAAAAAAAAGGAAAGAAAGAAAAAGAACTAGATCCTGTCCTAGGTCTAGACTTAAATCTGTTTCTATGTTTCACGCCAGGTTTCTGTCTCTCAGTGCCGGTCAGACAACACTGTCAAGAGAGCGATGGCTCAGAGCAAAGCAGCTGGAGTCTTTAAGAAGAACCAGGCTTCAGCAGCAGAAATGTGTGAATGGAAATGAACTTTAAAGATCTGACGCCTAGTAGAGTGGTGGGCAGATTGTGGCCACATTATTGTAAAATTCAAATACCATTTATACCACATTGTTTTGTAGATAATTTGTATCAAAAACCAATGACTTTTCCTGAAATCAGCCTGGTAACATCTGAAGTTTATATAATATTCAGTAAGAGCTTTTACCTTACTGATTTTATGGAGCTTTTGATTGTTTTATAATTATATAAATTAGTAACAATGTACAAAAATGTATTTGATATTAAAAGTTTAATATTGACGATAATGTTGCTGATACCATTTCCTTAGTTTCAGCTAAGTCATAGGTCAGATTCTGTTGATGCTAATGTCAGCTTCACTTGAAAATTGTTGGAATTCCAAAGTCAGAGGAGTTGTTCACTTGAGATTTTTACAATGTCTTTCCAATTAACAGTGGGTCTGAATGTGTTTAGTGGTCGAAGTTTGGGGAATGGGGTGTACCTGCCATTAAATTCACATAACTGTGTGAAATTCTGTAGTATCGTTTCCCAAACATTTGACCACAGAAGTTTTTTTCCACTTAAACAGTTGTTAATAACCTACAGAATTAGTCTTTTTTACATGGCAGTGGTTCCCAGACTTTTGGATTCCATGGACCAGTAACATTTCCAAAAATTTGGGGGACAGGGTTGCCAATGTATTTTGCCAAGTAATCTGAAAGAAACCACTGTATTATATCACTTTTTTTTTTTTTTCATGAAAGGACAGTCTCAGAATGAGAGTCCTTTAAATGGAATAAATATAGCTTTTTTGGAAAAAAAACACTACATTGTCCTTATTTTTCTCATTTCACCCCCGTGCATTTGGGAACCACTGTTTTATGGAACTTAAAGGAATGCTGCCCTAGGATAGGTTGTTTTGCCCAAATAGGAAGAAAGCAAAGTTAACTTTTTAAAATATGCCTTCTGTAGAAAATAAAGTTTTCAATTGTTTTCCTAATAATTGTCATTTAGTTGCTTTGATGATGGTGTTGGATTTTAAACTTTTGTGTAAGTTTTTCCATTAGTTCCAGATGTGTTAGTCAACGAACATATCTGCGAATCCAGGAATACTCAAGAAAGCCACAGGTAAGTTTTTCCCAGACCAATTACAGATTTAACATTTTTTTTTTTTTAAAGATTATATTTATTTGACAGAAACAGAGGGAGAGGGGGAAGCAGGTTTCCTGCTGAGCAGAGAGCCTGATGCGGGGCTCTATCCCAAGACACCAGGATCATGACCTGAGCCAAAGGCAGAAGCTTAACTGTGACTGAGTCACCCAGGTGCCCCTAACGTAAAAGTTTTTTTTTTTTTTTAAAGGTTTTATTTATTTGACAAAGAGAGACCGTAAGTAGGCAGAGAGGCAGGCAGAGGAAGGGAAGCAGGCTCCCTGCCAAGCAGAGAGACCAATGTGGGGCTCGATCCCAGGAAACTGGGATCATGACCCGAGCCGAATGCAGAGGCTTTAACCCACTGAGCCACCCAGGCACCGCTCAAAGTTTTTAAAGTAACAAAAATATCATTACCCATACTTAGAAAGCAATTTAATACAGTATAGTAGTGTAATTGTGGTATCAAGAATGTTTGGAAAGTTTAGACCATTTTTTTAAGTTATCAGTGGTTATGTATGAAGATTAATGTTTTTTTTTTGTTTTTTTTTTTTTTAAAAGCCAGTAACTTACCTAGTGGGACACAGATCAGCTAAATGATCCTGTAAGTATTGTTTTGGCACCCTTCCCCCGCCCCCTCCAAATTGATATTGCTAAACAAGGAAACAGGGTCAGCCTTGAAAAGCAAGGAATTCATTATGCCTAATGAACTGAAGTAGAAACGACTATTTAACTTTTCCTAAACTCCAATCTGTTTTTACAAACTAATGTAAATAATGTTTATATTTAGAATTCTAACTGGTTTTCATTTTTATAACTGGTAGAGTAAACTTCCTTAATCTTTTAGAAACAAAATGAAGATTCAACTGGATTTGTGGGAACAAAATTCCAGAGAGTAGATTAGTTACTGTGGTTATTGTGCAAACGTGAATTGTAATTTACCAAAGGAAGTACATAATTTGCTTGATCTTGCAGAAAAGTTCCCTTGAAAGGAAAATGCTCTTTCAAATAAACAAAACTTCCCCAATTATTAGTACTTTGGGTTATTTTTCATTATTGTAAGACTTACCCCATGATGCGTGAGAAAAGGTCCGACGCCCTCCTTATGGGAAACCTTTACTAAAAGCTTACCATGGGTGGTCGTGCAGTCTCCTGTTGGGTTCCCACTGGGGAACGAGCCTGGAACCTGGGCTTCAGAACCACCTTTCTTTCCTGGTTTGCCCACACACTGCACAGGAACGTTTGCTATTCCTATTTGAGTCAGTGGGAAACTGAACATAACACCCTGCCTGGAATTAAACATTGCCTTCTTTTTAGTTTCCACAAATCTCTTTGGGACACATTTCGTGGAGCTTAAAAGATACATTTATCACTTGACCTTTGCTTTTATTTTCTCTCCCATTGTGCCACACTTTAATACTTTCAAGACCAGAAGAAAAGAACAGAATAAAGCGTTCAGTTTCAGTGTTTGGATGTTTAAAATTTGATGGTTTGTGATGCATTTCATTTTTAAAGTCTACATATAAAAACTTAAGAATGAAAAATACTGGAAAGGCTGAGACCCAAGTGATCAGTTATAGCAAATTTACCTTGTGAATTTTTTAACCTGATTTAGAGATCAACATTATCTTTAAAGTATTATTTAAGGAATTCTCATACACGTTGTCACTTTAAATTACAATGGTGTTTTATTTTAAATAGTCACAAGATTTGACACTTCCAAAAAAAAGATACCACTAATAAATAACAAATGTTGAAATACTTATCAAAGTTACAACAGACATAATGTTTAGCTGAGAATCACTTCAACAGAGTAAGGCTCTAAAGATACCAGACAAACCAATACTTGTTTGGAATAAGGTGTGCAACATTCTTGTATGGGCTTTTCTGAGGCCACGGTTCCATGGGGTCAGGATTATAGTCATGAATCAGTTCTAGTACAGCTGTGCATCAGACTAAATTTTCTGCGGTTTATAGTCTAGACAAGAGGTTAAGGAATATTCCCCTGCAAAAACTTACAACCTGAACATTCATTTCAAGAATTACCAGTATCTGATAAATGTAGTCTTCCATTCCTAAAAACAGAATAATTTAATAGGTGCTGGTAGTTACATCTGGTGTCTCAGGTTTTATGACTGACAGGTCTTTAATTCTAGACTTTGGGGTGTACAAGGGGCAGAGTATTTTAAATTTAAGTAAACTATGGGGAAAATCAGGATCAAATGGGCATATACCTTTCTTGACTGCAGTGCCAGTAACCCTCAATTTACTCTTAATAGGGAATGGTTAAGCCATCAAAACTAAACTAGAGTTTTTTAATATTCAAATGCTTCTTCGTACTAGTAACATTCAAAAGTCACTAAAAACTAAATATTTAACACAGAAATGAATGGACAAACAGAAGACAAATTATGAAAAAGCTATTCCCCTAAATGTGTCCATGTTCATCCTTCGTGTTTACTTCCTATGCTTCACTTATCCACCCACTGCACAAAAGGTTCAGGTTATTATGTCTCTAAGTAATTATCCCCAAATTACTTTCAGACACCCAACTGCTCTGTAGTGTATGAGCTACTCACGTTTACACGTTCTAGGATGACACACTTCTTCCGTCCTGGCTCTCAAATCTGGAAATCTGCCCAAGTTCAGCTCCTTTTAAAAACTTTCCCGATAAACATAATTAGAATTTGTGATCCCTAGCTTCAAAAACAACAGGTTAAAATAGCCTAATATGTGAAACCCCTTTTTGGATTAAATAAAAGCCATAGGATTCTTTGTGGCTAAAAATTAAATCTGAATTATTCGTGTCTGGCATTGTGTAAACATATTTTTAAGTTCATTTTGCTGGACTTCATTAACCCCTTCAGGTTCTGCAGGGCTCTTCTGAACCTTTGCCACTGCGAAGTGGATCCCCTGGGTGAAGCCAGCTTGGGTGATACTAGCAACTTGGACCATGGAACTTCGAATCTTTGCAAAGGGAGAGACTGCTCTGCTGCTACTGCCCTCTGAAGGAGAAGGAGTTACGTGAAGGCCTGTCTCAAATTCAGCCATGCTGGAGCCAGAACCAGGGGTCTTTTGAGATACAGCTGGATGCACTGGTTCGACGGACAAGTACTGGGGACCTGCTGCAGGAAAAGACACATCTAACTGAGACGGCCGAGAAGGTATCTGTGCTGCTGATTCAGAGTGTGTTTCTTCTTTAGAAATTTGATTGGTCATTTGATTGCCTTCCTCACTAACCTGCTGAGAAACGGACCCTGGTTCTGACAGCTGGGTCATTTTGTTTTGTGCGTCTTGTACAAATCTATGGCAGTAAACGTCCACAGGCTTGGCAAAGCCAGTCAATATGTATATGTTGTCAGCAGAAGGACTTTTCTTCAAAGGAGACTCGTGGCCTTTTCCAGACCCACTTCCAGGGGCAACAGTCTCTGAAGGAACGTGAATGCTAAGATCAGTGCTGCTGATGGACTGGGACCGGCTGCCTAACCGAGGCGCGGAAGCAATAATACCACAACTAGGAAGAACATAGTCTCTTGGCCCTACGTTCTCTAAAGAATTAGCTAGCTGTTTGTCTTCATCAGATTTGGAATTTGTAAGGAATTCATCAGAGTGGTAGGAGTCATTCTCCGAAGACATTTCCCCATCCGACTCTGCCTGGACTTTGTTATCCAGCACACCTGTGGTTTCCATGGTTTCAAGACTACTATCTGACTTCCAAAGATTCACTTTTAAGTTGGGTTTTAGAAAGTTAACTTTCATTTCAGGTTTGGCAAAGTTTCCTAGCTTTCGTAGATTGCCAATATTTACATTAGATTTGGTCTGTTTCACTTTTTGATTTAGAGATGAAAATTTGCTCATTAAAAAATTCTTTCCCTGTGCCAAAGAGCCTTGGTTTTGAGATCTGATGCCAATGATGTCTTCATGAGGTTTACTGCTCTTCCTACAAATTAGAAGAGAAAAAAGTTCACTCCCTCTGAAATCCAATACACCAGTTCTAATTACTATAAGAGGAAGCTGTTAAACTTTGATTGGGCCCAATTTCTGAAACCACGCACTGCTAATAAATGCAGATAATCCCTTGGAGTTGATGCTAGAACAGCACTGTTCAAAAGAAATGTAAGCTAGATGTAGTTCTACATTTTTCTAGCCATATTAAAAACATGAAATTTTGATACTTAATCCAATATATACAAAATATTTCAACATATAATCCCTATTAAAAGATGATTAATGAGAGATCTTATTCTTTTTGGTACTAAGTCTTTGAAGCAACCACTGTGTTAGTAGTTTACAGCTAGGCATCAGAAGCCTTTATGAATGACATCGACAAGTTGTCCCCGGGCACTGAATGGGAACAGTGCCCTGGCTGGGTGACTTTAAGTCCAGCAAGCAGTTTCCTGCGTATCCTGCCCTCAAGCAGCCCATGCAGTGAAGAGCCAGCCTGTGGAAACACTACATCTGTAATATCTTAATCCTACTCGGAAGCTCCCTGCAGTAGCTGGGTAATCATGTTGAGTTCTTCTGGATCAAAACTTTGTCTTTGGATTTGATCATTATTACTGCATGTTTCCTTCAACTGGGTTCTCTCTGGCATTCAGAGGAGGAGGAAGCAGTAGAGGAAGGGAAGGGGAAGAGGCCTCTCGATGGCTGCCTCAACCTGCATTTTTGTATATTCTGAGAATAAAAACCAAAAAACCCGATCCAAAATTCAGACAACACCTGCCTTACCAGGGAATATATTCCAAGATCCCCAACATCTGAAGCCACGGATAGGATTAAGTCCTATATAGACTATGTTTTTCCCTATACATATATAACCTGTGATAAAGTTTAGTTTATAACTAAGCAGAGTGAGAGATTAACAGGAATAATTTATAAGACTATAAATAAAAGTTAATCTCTCTAAATATCTTATTGTACTCTACTTACCCTTCTGGTGAGGATGTGAGATGATAAATGTCTACACGGTGAGAAGTCTATGACACAGGCCCTGGGACAGTGCATCAAGAGCTCCCAGACCAGGGCTGACCACAGGTTAACAGGACCACGGATGGGGGAGGAGGGGAACTACTACGGTCACTTTCATGGCCAGGGGCTACCATTTGGGGCAGGTCTACCACACTGACAACCTAAACAACCAGCCAAGCCAACACAGACCATCAATGGGAATGTACAGCAATTTAACTAAAGCTGTATGCACCCATTCCAACTTGGCTGGATTCAGGTGGGAGGGGGGAGAATTTGTTTCTTTATATTTCCTGTAGATTACCTACAATTATTTTAAAAGATACAGCATATCTAACACAGGGTTTTCTTATTTGGAATCCCTCATGATAGCTACAAATACAAGCAAAAGTGACTGGTATTTGCCACATGCCTCAGTATGGACTTACTGGTCATGAGCATTTCATAAAAATTAGGATGTTAAAGAGCTATGGAAACAATTCTCTCTACTAACACAAGACTGAACAGTTTTTCTCTAGATGAGCAAATTGCTCTTTAGCTGAATGTGGACCATGAAACATAAGCAGATGGGAAATCCAAATTGTAATGTGAAATAACCTACAGGCATTCTTAACCCACTGACGTTCATAGAGAAAATGACAGCCAGTATGTTTTAAAGTTGTTTAAATTATGGCCACAAGTAACGTATTTCTAGATAGACTCTCAGAAGAGCAAACTTTAAAAGTATTACTTTTTGATCCACAGAAATGTGCCACGTCTCAGTCTAAACACCGTGTTAGACCATAATGTGATTCCTCCCCATCTTACAAATACTTCTAAAGATATGGGACTTCGGATGATAATCTTTTTACTCTTGAGAAAATTGTAGTGGTATACTTACCGCTCAAGTTTTTTCTCAATTATAGGTACATCTAATCCCATGGCTTGCTTGGTTATCTGGAGCATCTCTGCAATGCACTGCAGGGTATCTGAAACGCAAACACAAATGCTTGCCAATTTCTCCAAAAACATACTAAAATAGCACTTGTAGTTCAGACCCCTAAATGAAATTTGTGGTCATACATTTAAATACAAGTTTATTTGCTAAAATTTACAGAAAATTGCTTGTTTACTCCTCTCCCCACTAATTCAAAATGTTCTAAAACGTATTTTAACAGAAGAGTTAATAAAGGACAAATAACCAAATCAATTGGAACTAAAAGTTTCTTCTCATTTGTCCCGTGTTAGATGCCAAGGCAACAGCGGTGAACAAGACAGAAATGTCCCCTGACTACTGTCCGTGAAAGGCACACGTGGCAGGAAGAAGCCTTGGTACCCCGTGGCCAAACACTGAGATTTCCTTGCCCCAGCTACATCAGTTCAAATAATTTCCCTGCTTTCTGGGGGACAGAGTGGCTACTTCATGGTCATAAAGCTATGTTCCGTTTATAATGGTATGGACTGTCCTCACTTCCAGAAGCAGATCAAAGTTGTCTGAAGAGCAGATCAAAAGTTAGCACCAAATACGGTCATCTCCATTACCTTTCCCATCCTCTTCTGGATTGCGCATTACGGCTCTCAGTGTGTGGAAATAGCCACTTGTTTCTTTATATCTGTAGTGCAGTCGCATGCAGGAGAACTTCGGCTTACCAAAGAGAGTGGGTTCGGGACCTAAAAACCCAAATGAATATGGTTAAACCTTTCACATAAAATTCATTTTTCTGTATCTTCAAAATACTAACACTTATTCATCAGTTAGGTTTTAGCACATTTTTCTTATTTCTTCTAAATAAGAGTACACAATACAAGCTTATTGTGATGATTTGGTTTGATGAAACTAAATAAAGACTCTTCTTCAGTCTCAAGTATTTAAACTTTCTTGATCCGTGCATGAATCTTCATAAGGAAAGCAATTAAAGAAATAATTACTAGACCATATCATTCACCGCTAATCTAAAGAATAGAAGAGAGTCCTAAGAAACAGACCAGCTGCAATGTCAGTATCCTTTTCTGATTCTAGTAAGTCGTACTGCTTGCTCAAACAATGTGGCCCACTCTTGGAAGAACAGTATTTGCTTTCTAGGACTTGGTTAGCATGTTAAAATTTACCTATTTCTATTTTTTCCAGGTCTTCTAGACTTAGTCGTTGATACTGGTTTACTTTATCAACTTCATCATCATAACTGGATAAAGGGAAAGGAAGTAAAAATAGGATTAAAATCAAAACCGTATTTGGCTCATTGAGACAGAATAGGAGCAACTTCTACGCAGTTAAAATCTTCCAGGGCACAATATACTCTTGGGTAAAGAGTTTAAACATTTAAAAACTAGATGAAATGAGACTGACATATATGTAGTTTAGTAGCTAAAGGAGAATCAGCTTATGGATCTTAAACTAAAATCAATTAACAAAATATAATTTGTTTTATAAAAACTTCTACAAAACAAAACCAACAAACCTAAAAGGAAGGCAAACACATACATATACTGAAAGGATGTGTT
Organism: Lontra canadensis; assembly: GCF_010015895.1. Lineage (NCBI taxonomy): Eukaryota > Metazoa > Chordata > Mammalia > Carnivora > Mustelidae > Lontra > Lontra canadensis. The sequence goes on from NW_022630997.1 coordinate 1,191,186, forward strand.
TGTGATTAACACAGCAGATAAACCTGCTGTCCAAACTCAAGAATAAAAAATCCATATAATCAATGCCAATGGGCACCTGGGCCAATGACTTAAAAAATTGTTCGTTAAAGTCCAGAAAGAAAGAATTTACTTAGAGAAAAAAAAAATCAATTTTGGTAAGGCAAACAAGCAAGTACTTTTTTTTTTTTTTTTTTTTGCTGGTGGCATTGTTAATTAGTAGTGTTTCTGGAGATCTGGCAGTAAACCACAAAAGTATAATTGATCAGACTCTTGTAACCAAAGAGGCAGGTGTGTGCGTGTGTGTGTACAAACACAATTATCTGCACAAAGACAACTGTTTCATTGCTAATAGCAATAAAATGGAAGTATCAGTGCTAAACAATGGAGAAATATGTATTGTATAGTAATAAAAAATGTATACTTATTAACAAAGTATATGGAGTACATCAAAACATGAAAAATATATAGGAAATAAGCTAAGTGCTAAAAGAATATTAAATAAGCTAAGTGCTAAAATCACATTCTCAAATTAACAGTGATGGAACAGTTATGTAGGGTTCCATGAAGTTCCTTAAAATATATAAAACTAGATTCTTAATGTCATGAACCCTAATAAGGAAATGTACTCATATTACAAGAACCATTAAAAGCTTTAAATTAAGCAACTTACTAGGCCACGTAGTAGGCAGAGTTAGAAAGCAGTAACAGCACATCCACATCTCTGTGAGTAGCATCAATGAGGCTAAACAGACATGATACAGGGAATTAAATATTTTCATTTTCATCAAGATTACCCCTATAGCAGAACCACTTAAGATCGTTGGGGGGGGGTAGAAAATCAATCAGTGAATCCTACTTTTGAAGTCAGATGCATACAATCTATCCATGGGGGGGCAGTTTGAGTTTTTTGGGGGGGACTGTCAGGAAAGGGCTGCAGCTGAGAAGAGGTCCCTTCTCAGAGAGTGGTGGTCAAGGAGGTGGGAGGATTCAGGGAAGTAAGATAATTTCCAGGGAGAGGGGATTGGGAAGAAAGGAAAACCCTCAGGCTCAGAGGAAGAAAATGTCTAGATTATCTCACAAGACCTAACCATCAAAAGGACACTGCACAGGAAGGATATTTTTACACACATGTAGGATAAATCTTTTGGGGAAAAAAAAAAGTTAACATAGATATGTATAGATAAAAATACATAGATTTAGATGCAAAAATTGGGACCGAGCCCAAACCACTCTATATTTCTTACTCCAGATTTATCAATTTATTTGCCTTTTAAAGAAGGAGTAAACATTTCCTTTTTCTAAGTCCGTTTTGCTGTATTTTCCCACCACTCACAAAGTAAGGGTCAGAAACTAGATGAGTGTTGATGAATTCATTAAACGTACAGCAAAATGTACATTTTTGTAAGATTACTAATTAAAAAATGGTTGACATAAAATCTACAAAAAACCAACAGATAAAGCAGGCAAAATGTGAACTCAAAACTTCTAAGTCATGTAATAACAACCTCTAATCACAAGGTGGAAATAAGTCTACGTTCTAATTAGTCTCAAAATTCCACTATACTCCCTTTGAATTTCATCCCTATTTGCCAAGATTTACCAAAATGCTACTGAAAAACAAATGGAAAACAGTAGGGGAGGGGGGAATCACTTGTCATGGAAGTCACATCCTTCAACTGCGTCAGAGTGAGGTCACTGTCTCCTGCGTACTGCGGGGACAAACGCACCAAACTTGGAACCCGCAGTAATTTACATCAGCGGCACCTCGTCGCAGCCGACCGCCGGCGGTCTCATGCTAACGTAACACATTCGCCTCAATTTTCACCCAAAATAATACCGAAAAATACGACGACTGAGCCACCAGGACCCGACAGCCCGAGGCTCCGGGTGCGGAGCCCCGCGCCCGCCCGCGCCGCGCCCGCCGCGGTACTTACACGCGCGCCGGCCGCGGGCGCCCCCGCCGAGCCTCCGCAGTCGCGTCAGCACACATTTTCACGGCTCTAAGTCTACGTCTCCAAGTCAGCGCGGCCCCCCCGCCCCCGCCCGGGCGGTCGTATCTACACCAGTCCTCCGGGATCCTCAGTCACAAACACTATGTCTGAACACAAAGCACTGGGCACGGAACAGGCGGTCAGGAAATAGCCCCCCACCCCCCCACCCGCGGCTTTACTGGAGTCTCCGCCGCAGTAAAGAGTCCCTCCCCCCACCCTCCCCCAAAGCGCACAATGGACACAACTGTCAACACGGATGAGAAAAGAAAGACCCCCCTCCCCGCCCCCCGCGGTCGCAGCTCCCGGGCTGCTCTACTCGTTCTTGTTCTCCTGCCAGTCGGGCATGCCCTCCTTCCACACGATGAACACGAACACCGCCAGCACCACATGCAGCCCCACCACCGCCACGATGGTCGCGTAAAAGCCACTGTCGTCAGGAGACATTAACAGGAGACTCTGGAAAAGGAGCAATTTGCAGGAAAAATACAAGCCCACAGGAACTTTAACCATCAGTCCTGCAAAAAGAAGAAAAATCTTGAAAGTCGTGGCCAGGCTGCCGCCTTCGGGCTTGGGCTCGGCAGCGTTGCCAGTGGCATTGCCCGTGGCGTTGGCGGGCCGCTGGGCGGTCGGCGGAGGCCTATGGGAGCGCGGCATGGTGTCCGTCCGTCAGTCAGTCAGTCCGTCCGTCGAGAAGTCGAAGCTCAGTCAGAGCCGCCAGCACAAGACCTCGCGCCTGCAGCGACTGCGGAGACTGCGGCAACTGCGGCAACTGCAGAGCCAAGCCCCGCCCAGGAGCCGCCGCTCGCTTCCGGCCGCCCCCGCTGCCGCGGCACCCGCCCAGTGCGCATGCGCACCCGCCCCCGCCATTTCGCCCCCGCACAACGCCCGGCCGGCGGTGGGGTGGGGCGCCGAGGAGCCCGCAGTGGCCGGGACCCCCGGCGGACCATCACCGGACCCCCACCGGACCGCGCCCACACCACGGGGAGGGGTCGTCACCGAAGGGACGCGGGTGGCCGCGGCACTGCGAGCGACCCTCTCCTGCACTCACACGCCCGACAGCGCGGCTGCTCCTCTGAAACGGGGGGGGGGGGGGGGGGGGGGGGGAAGTGGTCATCTACTCCGGGTGGAAAAAGCGGGTCCGGTAGAGCTGGGCAAAATAAGGAGTAGCCGGTGCAGGTCCCGATGGGCACTGGGCAGGACGCCCGGCGTCCTTCCACTTTCCAGGCTCCTCTCGGGACCCGGAGCGCGCCCCCAGGCACCTGTCACCGAGGGCCCAGTGTTTTGGTGGCAACGGGGCGCAGGGCTGGGGGAAGGAGCGGCGGGACCCGCAGGCCTCCATGCCGGGGGCTGGCCACCGGCGGTCCTAACTGAGCTCAGATCTGCAACAGAACAGGCCGCGGCGGCGGAGCCGGGGAGGCCCGCGGGCAGTGTGGGGACGGTGCGGTGGCGCGCCGGGAGGGAAGGGCAAAGAGAGCAGGCGCCAGGAGCGGGCCGTTCCCGCTGCGGCAGGGCTGCGTGTGTTTGCCAACTGCGGCCGGAACTGGTTTTTTGCCAGAGAGTTAAGCGGCTGCGACTGCAGTGCGGCAAGTCTCTGGCGCAAAATTTTGGAGGTCGTCAAAAACACCCAGCCATCAAGATAATTGTTAGTGCAATACTTAAAAAAAAAATCAAAATTCCAAAATATGACGAACAAAACACCAGCGTTTTAGATAAAGACAGGATCCGACCCTGCGGCTGTACAAGCTTGCTCACTTGGCTCACGCAAACCCTAGCCCTAGCCCCTGTAAAAGTTTATTTACCAAAACACGTAGCTCAACTCGACAACAAAAAAACACAGACCCCAGTTTTTAAAATGGGCAAAGGATTTAAACAGTTTTCTAAGGAAAATATACAAATGGCCAAGAAGCACAAGAAAAAATCCTTCCCATCCTTTGTCAGTAGGGAAATGCAAACCAAAACCAGTGAGATACCACTTCACACCCCTTAGGAGGAGTACAATTAAAAAAAAAAAAAAAAAAAAAAAAAGGGAAAGGAAAAAGTATTAGCGAGGAGGTGGAAAAATTGGAACCCTCATACACTGCTGGTGAGAATGTCAAATGGTACAGTCACTGTGGAGAACAGCTTGGTGGTTTCCCAGAAGTTAAGCACAGAATTACACATGACCCACCAATTTCCAATCCTAGATATGTACCCCCAGATAAAAACTGGTGTTCAAACCAAAACGGTATTACTATTTATGAGAGCCAGAAGGTGGAAACGACCTAAACGCCCATCGTGAAAGAAAACAGACAAAATGGGCTCTAACCACAGGACGGAATACCATTCAGCTATAAGGAGGAATGAAGCCAGTCACAAAAGGAAACATGTTATGTGATCCCATTTATATGAAATGTCCAAAACAGGGACATCTATAGAAACAAAGAGTAGATTAGTGGTTGTCTGGCGATAGGGAAAGGAGAATAGGGAGGGAGTGATCACTAGTGAGTATAGGGCTTTCTTTGAGAGTAGTGAAAATGTGACTATACTAAAAGCTATTGAATTGTATGCTTTAAGCGGATGGATAATGAATTATATCTTAAAGGTGTTTTTAAAAACATATACACAGAACCCAGGAGTGAATGGCTAAGGCAGACAGGTACTAACTACTGAAGACCCTAAGCCCGACAGTTGGCTGGCTGGCTGTCTCAGGACCTGAGCTGGCACAGGCATTCCCAGAGCTGCTTCTCCCTGCTCCGTCAGAGTCGTCCACGGCTCTGGCTCAGCTGATAGACTGTACAAGTGTACTGTAGCAACTCAGCTAACCAAAGAGCCAGTTTCCACATATACCTTCAGGGGAAAACTGTCCACCATCTACAAAATATTCAAGCTTTTGCAAATGAATAAAAATACCAGTGGCGAATTTAAAGAAATTTTATCAGTATTATAAAGCATGGCAACCACAAGATGAAGTAGAGAGGAGCTAACAAAGCGGGTTCTTAAAGAACTGTGTAATCAAGATGCAGACACACAGTTAATTTTGGAAATTCCAACGGACACGTGATACCCATCAGAGAATCATCCACCTGAGACGAAAATGAAGTGGATCTGAAGACGGTAATTACTCTGTATCTGAAAAAGCATCTCCTCTGGAATGAAAGGCAGAAGAAAAGACTGTTCTGAAACACTGCTGGCTCCTGCTCCGGCTCCTCCAGGGCCCAAATGGAAGGCTCCAGATCGCCTGTGCCTCCCAAAGGGGCCAACACTGGGACCAGCCACAGGGTGGCAAAGTGTCTCCCTTTACCACAAAGATATCAAGACGCTTGATAGGCAGGTCTCGGCCTTTTCTCGAAGACAACAAGCCAAAACATGACCTTCAAAGTCACTGACTCCAAAGCACCAGCTTCATTATCTACTCCATCCACATCACCTTATCTCACAGCTTCAAAGGCAGCAGTTTCTAGTAAAACAGTAATAGTGGGAAACACAGGAGGCAAGACAAAAACTAGCAAGCAGCTAACACCTTGCTTGTAGCAAGCTTTAAATAGCAGAGCTTGGGGCGCCTGGGTGGCTCAGTGGGTTAAGCCTCTGCCTTTGGCTCAGGTCATGGTCTCAGGGTCCTGGGATCGAGCCCCGCATCGGGCTCTCTGCTCAGCGGGGAGCCTGCTTCCCTTCCTCTCTCTCTCTGCCTGCCTCTCTGCCTACTTGTGATCTCTCTTTGTCAAATAAATAAATAAAATCTTTAAAAATAAATAAATAAATAAATAGCAGAGCTAAACACACTTCACATAGTTTTAACCTCCTCACTCAGGATACCAACTTTACATGGGAATTATAGGATCGGAAATCAAGTCAGCTGTGAATGGCAGTTCTACAATTTGGATTTTTAAAAAATCAAATACTGCTTTAAAGTATTTCTCTTCATTACTGTGTTGTTGTAATGCCCTCTTAATTTTGCACCCAAGGTGAGTGCCTCAGTCGGCTTGCCTTAGTGACCAGCCCTGTATCTGAAAACTGCCACGCATCACACGTCCATGTCCCTAGATTTATGGATGAACACTAGTACTAATTATGATGAGACCATCAGAAATTTAAGTGTCCTTAGTCACTAGAACATCAGTCCAACTCACCTGGGGTCACAGTCAATGAGGGCCCAGCCCCCATGGAACTTTTCATCATCAGGCAGCAGTAACTTCATATAACTTTGTAGCAGCTGGCTAATCAGTTCCTGGTGGCTTCGCTGAGTCTCCTTGTGCAAAGCTTCATGTTCTTTCTCCTTGGTAAATATGGAATAAAGATCTTCTGTCACTGGAATGCCTTGCATCAAATCTAGAGTAGAAAGTGTTAATATCTATCATCATCTTACTTGGCTAATACATTTAAAACAACAGAACTCATAAGAAAACATAGGCATGAATCTTGGTGGTCTTGGATATGGCTTTTTTGTTTTAGATATGACACTAAAATCACAAGCAACAAAAACAAGAAAAATCAACGAAGTGGATCTCATCACAATTAAGAACTTTTGTGTCTCAAGGACAAGATCATGAATGTGAAAAGACAACCACACAACGGGTGAGAGTATTTACAATCATCTGATAGGGACTTGGATTCAGAATATATAAAGAATTCCTACAACTCAATAACAAAGACAACCCGATTTTAAAATGGGCATGGGGGGTGCCTGGGTGGCTCAATCAGTTGGGTGTCTGCCTTTGGCTGGTCATGAACCCAGAATCCTGGGATCAAGCCTCACGTCGGGCTCTCTGCTCAGTGGGAGCATGCTTCTCCCTCTCCCTGCTGTTCCCCTGCTTGTACTCTCTCTCTCTGTCAAATAAATAAAAAATAAAATCTTTTAAAAAAAAGAAAAAGAAAAAGAAAAAAGAAAAAGAAAATGGGCATAGGATCTGAACAGACAAGCTAACTTCGTCGTGGTGTGGCATGCAGCTCTAGCTTCAGGAAGCACTGTAATCCATTCCCCACAGACGGGCAGGACAGCGAGACTGGCAGCTTCTGGGACAGAGATGCCGACCACTGGCCTTACGAGGGGAAACAGTAGGCCCAGACTGCTACTGGCCTCTCTCTCTCTCACCTCTGAAGAAATCCAGCTTCAAGATTCAGGTGAAGCTAATGTTGTGGACAGAGAAAGAGAGACACAGAGCCTGGGTCTGCAGTGACATAACAGTCACTAGGTCAATCAACAGAGGAAAGGTATCCTATTTTTCCCTGATTAAACTGCTAAAATCCGGTTTTCCAGTCAACACAAATCCCAGCTGTGGCAAAAACCAAACTTCTTTACACTAGACATCTCAAATTCCTAACTGGCCTGTGCTGAGGCCCTACTATGTCATGTATGACAAAAAAATCAGATTAAAAAAGAGGATTTAAAAAATATTCCCAGAGACCACAGGACAAGCTGTTACTTTGGTTTCAGTCCAGAAGGCTCTGCATTTACTTTAATCCTATGAGGTAATACTTCCATGCAAATTAAATTAAAAAAATTTGCCAACATATATATTGCACCGGGCAAGCTACCCTCCATTTCCTCTTCCAAATAATGATAAGAATTGGTTAGGATTATCCTTAAATCTGATAGCCTGATACTATGTTCATTCATTCTCACAGGAAAGGATGCTGTGTTGTCCACAGCAAGAACACATGATAAATGTCACATGGGGGAAAGCAAGACCTCTCATTACATCTTGCAGCCCTGAGTAATGGAAAAACAAATTGAATGTGGAGTGTTCAGCTGATGAGGCTCTAGGCTACCTCGTTCCATATTCTAGGAACCTCAACTCTGCTTTCTGTGACATGAACAGCAACCCGACAAATACGTATGGAAATGAGCGGTTGCTTTTGTTGCTTCAGCCTAAAAAATTCATCAAATTCTAGTCATGTAAAAATCTGAACTTGATTTCTTGGGTAAGATGCTGAATATAGAAACACAAGTATATTATAAAACATGAACTATGTTAATGAAGTTGGTTTCTGTGAAACCCTAGTCACAGAGGAATAACAAATTTTAAAGAAAGAAAAGCATTTAGGTTTCTTACCTATAACAGCTTGCCTATAAGCATCCTTAAACCGATTCAGGTAATACCTATTTGCTGAGTTAACACCGTCTTTCATAACTCCTGCTAACTTCCTTTCTCCTGTCCTTGTAAAGTCACCCTGTCAAGGAAAAAGTCATTTTGACAATTGATTCAAAACACAAGAATGTCCCCAGTCAGTGTGGGCTTTTAATACAAGACCAAAATTCTGTAGGCTTTTATAATTTCTAAATAATGTAGTTAAGTTAAAATATCTACTAGTATTTGGCTGTGACCCAAGCACATCAAATAATTAAAGTGCTATTTGTGGCATCAAGTCTTCACAGTTGGGTGGTGCTTTAAAGTAAATCCTCTCCTGGCAGTCCGTAGAATTTCTATACTTTACAGGTCAAAACTTCCTATATCACAAAAAACAAGAAGATTTTCAAGCCTCAAACTGGTATGATACTCAAAAATCACAAATTTCTGATGTGGGAAAGTGTGGACAGTGCCCTAGAGTTTATTACAATGGGATTTAACCAGTGCGTGTGGACGTGTGTATATGGGGAGCAAGAGCAGAGAGTTCTGTCCCTTGCTGCCCATTACAATGCTGTAGAATGATCCAACGAAAATTTAAATGGTTTTGTTTTGTTTCTCTTGCTTTTCACAACAACAGTGTCGGAGCAAGTCCCTAGAGGGCAGTGACTTAGCTGAAAGTCTGTGCCGCTTAATCATCTCTCCATCTCCCCCAACCCCTGGCAAGCACCAAAGTCTTGTTTTTGAGTTTGATTTTTTTAGATCCTTCATATAAATGAGATCATGCAGCATTTCTGGGAAGAACTTGAGAAGGAATGGCATTAATTCTTCTTTAAATATTTGGTAGAATTTCCCAGTGCAACCATTTGGTCCTGGGCTTTTCTTTCTTGGGAGGTTTTACTTACTGATTCATCAAATCTCCTTACTCGTTGGTCTGCTCCAATTTTCTATTTTTTCGAAAGTCAGTCTTGGTAAGTTGTATGTTTCTAGAAATGTATCCCTTCCTTCTAAATTGTCCAATTTGTTGTCATATAACTGTTCAGAGTAGGCACCTGTGATTCTATGTATTTCTGTGATATCAGCTGTAATGTCACTTTCATTTATAATTTTGAGTCCTTTTTTCTCTTGGTAAGTCTAGCTAAAGGTCTCTTGATTTTATCTCTTCAGAAAACCAACTCTTCAAAACAACAACAACAACAAAAAATAAAAAAGTTGTGCCAGAAAACCAACTCTTAGTTTTGTTGATCTTTTCTATTGTTTTTCCTAGTCTCCCTTTCAAATATTTCTGTTCTAATCTTTAGTATTTCCTTCTTTCTCCTAACTTTGGGCTTACTTTCTGCTTTTTCTAGTTTGTTGTAAAGTTAGTTCTAGTAAAGTTAGGTTGTTTGAGATCTTTCTTTTTTCTTAATGTAGGCATTTATAGCTATAAACTTTCCCTTTAGAACTGCTTTTGCCACATCCCCTAAGTTGTGTTTCCATTTTCATTTGTTTCAAGTTGGGTTGTTGTTGTTTTTTTTTTAAATTTAACCCTTTTTGATTTCTTCTTTGACCCAGTGATTGATTGTTCAGGAGTGTATTAATTTCCACATATTTATGAATTTTCTAATTTTTCTATTACCGACTTCTATTTTCATTTCATATTCATTTTCATTCATTTCTGACCACCACTGTGGTCAGAAAAGATACCCGAAACAATTTCTATCTTTTGGAACCTTGTTAAAACTTGTTTTGTGGCCTAACCTATCATTTGTCCTGGAAAATGTTCCACGTGTGCTTCTGAAGAATATGTATTCTGCTGTTCCTAGATGAAATGTTCTATATACGTCTGCTGGGTCCAGTTGGTCTACAGTCCTGCTCAAATTTACTGTTTCCTTATTGATTTTCTCCCTGGATGATCCACTGTGGAGAATGGGGTATTAAAATCCCCTACTGGGGTGCCTGGGTGGCTCAGTCAGTTAAGCGTCTGCCTTCGGCTCAGGTCATTATCTCAGGGTCCTGGGATCGAGTCCCATATTGGGCTCCCTGCTCAGCAGGGAGTCTGCTTCTCCCCTTCTCTGCTTGTGCTCTGTCTCTCTCAAATAAATGAAATCCTAAAAAAAATAAAGTCCCCTACTATTATTGTACTGCTATTTATTCTTCCTTTTAATTTTGTTAGTAATTGCTTTATATATTTAGGTGTTCTGATATTGGGTGCATAAAAGTATTTCTCTTTAATCAGTAACTTGTACAAGGACTTCGAAAGTCCAATTTCTTTAGTTAATAAAAAGCTTTTTTATATTTATCACTCAACCAAAAGATGGATTTGATGGCCTGTTGAGACTTGATACAATTTTTTGTAAGGAATATCCTGAGGCGTGCCTCAGTGGTTCAGTCGTTAAGTGTCTGCCTTCGGCTCAGGTCAGCCCCGCATTAGGCTCCCTGCTCAGTAGGAAGCCTGCTTCTCCCTCTCCCATTCCCCTCCTTGTGTTCCCTCTCTTGCTGTATCTCTCTCTCTCTCCCTGTCAAATAAATAAATAAATAAATAATCTTTTAAAAAAAGAAATGAAAGAAATATCCTGAGATGAACTTACCTTGAAGGAAAATTAACATAAAACTAATGTAAACTAATTCCACCATTTCTTACTGGCCACAGGAGTATTTGGTGCCTAGTAAATATGGTTTATATTTAAAATGAATTCTGTGAAGATTAGCTCTGTAGGATCTTCAAAAGACTTATTCATAACAACCACAAAAAGATAATAAAACATTTTGTCAGCATTTACTGTGTTCCAGGGAATGGTCTAAGCCCTCATAGGCATTAACTCATACAATCCCATGACAGTCTTGAAGTGTGTCTAGCATTATTCGGTTTTACAAATGAGGAGACAGAGAGGTTAAGTGACTTGCTCAAGACTGCGAAGCTTGTAAGGGGCAGGACTGGGATTCAAATTCAGCAGAAGCAAATATACTCGGGACCGTATTCTAGCAACAGACGTGTTCTATCCGTGTAACATTTCAAAAACCAATTATGTCACACAGAATTCCAGATTTCCAAACTCCCTTGAAAGACTGGAAGATCTAGCCACACTGGGCCTCTGTCCCCATAAGGAAGCAGAACAGCCCCCTCCCAAGACAACATATGCTCTTCCTTAGGTCTGTCCCATTTCCCCCTTTAAGCTAATGGGTGGTCCCATTTCCTGGCCCTAGGAGAGTTGGAATATGTGACCCCTGCATGAGCCAAACGTTCCAGAAAGGAGTCAAGTACATAGACTACCATCTGTAGCCCAGGTAGCTTTCTCTCAAAAATAAGGTCGGTTTAAAACCCCATCCTGTGTCCCACAGAATGATCCACAAAAGCTGGCTGTCGGTGTTTACCTTCAGAGCAGCTGTCCCAGCATACTGTCTGCTAATGGAGTCCCCGTTGTTGGCCCACATTATCTGATAGATCCGATTACATTTCACTGGTAGTGGCTGTTCTGGGGGCATCACACCTAATTTTTTCAGCTAAAATTAACACATTGGCGGATTAGCTGCATATTAGGCAGGAAACCATAGCATAAAATATACATTGCAGCAAAAGGAAGCATGTTCATGTACAATTTTGGACCCTCAAATAAAAGAAATGGTGTTTCCGGACTTTTCCAAAATAGAGCACAATTGAGAGAGAGTTTTATCAATTGCTACACATGATTAAATAGAATGAAATACTTCACTGTCTTGGTGTCATTTTTAACGTGTAGGCTTATATTCTATTTTGTCTTTGTTTTAAATTTGCCGATGCAGTGAGACTGTCAAAAAAGCCTGTTGAAACAACAACAACATTAGCAGTAGCAGAGCCATGAGTGCCCAGAAGGTGTGAGCCTGCGCGGAGAATGGGGTTCTGAGAGCTGTTTTTATACGAATGATCTCATTGGCTCCTGGTAACAACCTGCTGCAGTCCATACTCTTACATCCATTTTAAGGATGAAGAGATGGAAGTTGAGAGAGGCCGAGATTTCCCATGGGGTCAACACCGAATACGTGGTAGACCCAGGGCCTAGACTCAAAACCTGGCTGCTTAGTGCGCAGTGAGCAGGAACAGACTCACCATCTCAAAACACAGTCCCGAGGTTCCATCAAAAAAGCCCAGACCCCATGCTAAGAATGTCTACCTTGAGAACGCAACACTCAGGTGTTGTGGGGCTGGAGATCTAAAGGGGGACACTGAATAACAGATGCTGGGACTGCAGGAAGCAGCCGCCACCAACAGGAGTGGAGGATAAAAGCTGGTTCTGTGGCACCGAAGGAGCCAACAGCTGCAGAGAAGGCGCCACAAGACAGGCGAAGCAGCTTGTCCCTTCCTCCTCCTCCAGCCTCACGGTCTTCCTCTGGCGCCTCCTACTGGCAGCGTCTCACACAGCGCCAGCAGGCTGAGCAGAAGGCGCCGCAGACTCCCAGCCCAAAAGGCACAAGGCCTGCTGTGGAGCTGAGAGGAGAAAGGTGTGTGGCCACACAGGCCCACCCGGTCGACGACGTTGAAATGCTGGGCCTCACATTTTTGAAATGAGTACTTAAGAAAATGCCCCTTAAATCAACTTATTTCTACTGAAGGTTTTACTTTCCGGGTTTTAATGCAACTGTAAGCTGTAAATGTTCTACAGAACGATTTTATGTTTACATGTGGGAAAGAAGCAGAAATGAATACTTACAATGCAGCACCCCGACATGCCCCCACCAATTACCTGCTGTTCCATGACCACGCGGGCGATGGCGGCTTGGACCACGTTGGTGCGATCCAGGCAGTCCATGCAATTGACACGAAAAATCCCTTCTTGTTTACATATCACCCCCGCTTGATCGACCCTTTTTCAAAAATAGATTGGGATTATTTTACAATATGAAATACCTTAATGAGGTTTTCAAAAACCACAATTCCTTAGAATATAGCAATAACTAACCAGGAGCACTGGTTATCCACTTGTTTGGAATACTATGTGACAGGCATTACTGAGCACTTTGCGGACACTGTTGTTAATTCACACAATAAGTTGATAAGACGTTATTATCCCCGTTTTAAAGACAAACAAAAGAAAATAAAAACTGAAGGGCAGAATGACTTGTCTTCAGTCTCATTGACTACTAAGCAGAGCTGACACAACCCTGAATTATGCTCTTCTATACATTAAAGCCAGAAGGCCCTTTAATTTTTTTTTTAATTTTATTTATTCATTTGACAGACAGAGATCAAAAGTAGGCAGAGAGGCCGGCAGAGAGAGAGGAAGTGAAGCAGGCTCCCTGCTGAGCAGAGAGCTCAACTTGGGGCTTGATCCCAGGACCCTGGGATCATGACCTGAGCCGAAGGCAGAAGCTTTAACCCACTGAGCCACCCAGGCGCCCCCAAAAGGCACTTTAAAACATCATCTTGTCCGTCCCGTTTGACTGCAAGGAGAAATACATCTCAGTGCATCTAGCTCAAGCAGACAAAGTCACTTTACCACTCAGTGAGGACTCCTGAAGATGCCTTGTGTGTCTAATTTCTCTATCTAATCAAATGTTCTCTCCAATCCTTTAATCCAGTTTCTTATTCCTACAGCTCCCTCCTGCTGATAATTTTCACTTTCCCCTCTCTGGTAATTCTGAAATGCCTGCACACTGAGACCAAGTACCTCGAAGCCATGTTAGGGATGCTGAGAGAAGAGAAAGAGGAAATGTAGACCACGGAACATCTACTGGAGTTAAAGAACAGCCAGAGAGCGTGTCACTCCATCTTGCCTGACCTCCTGACACCTCTGCCCTGTTCTAAGCTAACACTGCCCAATGACGGCCACTCTCTTGAAAAGGAAAATAGGAATCGGGAAGCAAAATGAAAGAAAAATGCTTTTTCAGCTTGCTGCTATTATTTTAATACTTAGTAGTACCAAATACATATGATTTCACAGACTAAGAGTTTATATCAAATGGACTTATGAAATACCTACCAACACCACTTCATGTCAAGAATAATGTCATAAATGGCATCTGTTAGTGTTTGAACATTCTCAAACTTCATTCCTCGGCTAAAATACATGCCAAAGGGGGAAAAAAAAAACTTTAATAACAGGGTTTTTTTTCATCTTAAGATACAATATTTAAAGTAGCTTGGAAAAATTAAAATTATTGCTTTAAGTACATACGGTTAACAGTACTATAAATTATATGGGCAACTATATAAATGCTTACAATTAATTTGCCTTGTGAAAGAAAATATATTTAAGAATACACCGAAACATATCACAGGTATCAGAAGCTTCTTTCCCCCACTAAATTTTCAATACCTGGGTAGAGGAACCCACATTAGAGCCAGGATTATGACAAAAGAACCGGCTTTCAGAGTACACACAGGTTAAAGTTACCATCAAAATGATTCACCAATTATTTTTTTTCTGGAGCAAACGCTGGTGACGTTGATCCATAGGGAAAGAAGTATTACTAATACGCAATAAAGACAAGACAAGAGAATGACTTTTAAGTAAGGGGACTCAATTACTTTTGCCAGGCTTGGACCCAAGCAGAAAGGAAAAGCTCCAGAAGTTCTTCGGGTGACAAAAGGAAAAATGGAACTCTCACGTTGTCTTGGAAAAGAAGGACTAAATATTGCAGGAACAATTAAATTTTTAGCCAAAGTAAAGCTCATGTGAAAATCAAAACAAAGTAACAATGACAAGAAGAGATTTTTCTTTCCGATAGGAAGACGAGAAGCTACGGTTACCATGGCAGCACGTGCCACAAACACCGGAGCGGTCAGAACTCCCGTCAGGAAGCCCTCTTACCAGTGCTCGTGGAAGTCAAATGAGACGTAAGTGAGCTGTGAGCTGTTGTAGAGTAACACTTGCTTCAGGTAAGCATCACCAATAATTTTCTCCCTGCCTGCCTGGTCTACCAAGTTAATAATAACCTGTGAGAGCAAGGAAAAACAAATTCAGTTTAGTCAGACGTTAAAAACTCAATGTGGTTTTTAATCACTTTATTTGGAATTATGTTTTAGAAATATTTTATAGCCACAATTAGAAATTTATCCCTTCAAGCATCCATTTTTTTCCATAAAATTAGACTTTCACTTGTTATATTTCAGTTTATGAGAATCATTTACGTAAATAGCATTAATAGCTATCTTGTGCATTATGTATTTGCAATAACCAATTAGGATACATAATAAAAACCAGGTCCTTTATCATAGCAAATATTTAAGTTATTTAGAATAATTTTTAAAAGAAACATACGAGACCTACATATGGGCACTATAAAACTGCTGAAATACCAAAAAGAAAATCTGAGTAAATGGAAAGACACTATGATGCCAGAGAGCAAGGTTCAATGCTGTAAGGATGTCAAGTCTCTCCAGATTAATTTGAACATTTAACAATCCCAATCAAAATCTGATCAGCTCTTCCTATGGACTTGACAAGTTAATTCTAAAGTTCATCCGGAAGGATAAATATGCAGAATAAGCTCTGAAAACTATTAATAAAAGAGGACTAGACCCACTGAAGAGCAAAACATACTCCAGTCTATAGCAGTTAAGATGGTGGTAGTACTTGTGTAGAAACAGAGGAATGACCCATAGAACAGGACAAATAGCCAAGACACAGACCCACGTACATTGAGGAATCTAAACTATGGTAACAGTATAATTCTGGGAGAAGTACAGAATATTCTAGAATAGTGGGGAGAAACTTACTTTAGCCCCTACATCTCATTTTGCACAAATTATAGCTGCATTAAGGACCTAAATATTTTTTTAAGTTATAAAAAAAAAAAGAATATTTGGGGTGATGTTTCCATAAGTGTAGAATGGGACATGACTTTCTAAGCATAAGATAAAAACCAGAGGCATAAAGAAAAAGTTGGACAAATGTGACAACATGAAAATTTAAAACCGCTGCAACTAATGACAATACAAGTCAGCAAAGGTAAAACAACAATACAAAAAGAAACAAAAAACTACCTGGGGGAATATACCTGTAACACAAAACCAATAAGATATAAGAGTGTTATACATTTAGTTAGAAAAAAAGAATAAAGGATACAGAGGAAATTCACAAGAGAAAATACACAGAGCCAACAGACATGAGGCTACAACTTTGTTAATAATCAGAAAGGGAAACAAACCAAGAAACAGACTCTTCTTAACTATGGAGAACAAACTGATGGTTATTGGAAGGGGTGCTGGGGGGGACGGGAGAAACAGGTGACCGGGGTTAAGGAGGACACTTGTTGGGATGAGCACGAGGTGTTGTGTGGAAGTACTGAATCACTATTGTGTACACCTGAAACATTACACCGTAGGTTATCTCACTGAAATTTAAATAAAAACTTTTTAAAAAGCCCAAAGAAATACAAATTTATAACAGAAAACTAGTTTTCACCTATACAGAGGCAAACATTGAATCCTAAACAGAGTCAGCATTGGTGAGTATATGAGGAAGTGAGCACTGACTCCCATTCTTGCTGAGAGTATAAACTGTTGTGATCTTCTGGGGATCAACTGAGGGGCAGGCGTCAATATTATACGCCTACTATTTGACCTAGCTGTTCTACTTCTAGAAGCATATTCTATGAAGCACATAGAGTCCCAAATATATGAACGTTGCTTTCTGGAAAATTTTTACGCTAGCAAAAACTATATCCTAAGGCTGCATCAATGGAGAAATAGAGAAAAAACAGCCATGAAACATTAAGTGAAAACAGTTGCAGAACAGTATATATCGTACAGCCCTCCACTGACTTAATTTTATAAATGTGTATTTATGCAGGTGCAAGATGGTTTTTGCTGCAAATGACAAATCACTGACTCAGATCTTAGAACAAGAAGTCAGGAGGTTGCATGGTTCTAGAATTGCTTAATTCAGTGGTACCGATACCAAGTCTTTCCATCTTTTCTGCCATCTTTGGCATATTGGTCAGGGCTCAGGTTGGTTCGTTCACAGTTTCGACACTGCCGAAGCAGCATATCAAGTCCAAATACAACCGCCACGGAGGGGCTGTTGATTCCTGTATCTCTTTTTATCACAGCAGGAAATCGTTCCCAGAAACTTCCAGCAGACTTCCCTCACATCATACCTCACTGGCCCAGCTGCCAATGAACACACACAGGTCAGTGCCCAAACCGGTCACCGGCGACAGGAACAGTGGAGCCACCCTGAGTCAGACCGACCTGCGGGTCCGCCTCTCAGAGAGCGACTACGGGGGCCGGGGGGGCGCGGAGCAGGTGGATAAGGGAACATGACTGGGGTACTGTTAGAACGGAGGAAGTGTCTGCTCAGAACATACACAGGTAAAACTGATGTGTCCAAACAGGTTTTGAAAGTCAACACAGAGCAGGGATGAAGGTGCTGAGGAGGTGACTCCTTCTGCTTCCTTTACACATCTCAGTACTGTTACAGTTCTCACAATGATTATGGGTTACATTTTTTTAAAGTTTTTATTTATTTTTGAGTAATCTCCATACCCAGCATGGGGCTCGAATCCACAGCCCTGAGATCAGGAGTCACAGGCTCCTCCAACTGAGCCGCCAGGTGCCCCTATGTGTTATATCGGAATCGTGGCTTAATTTCTGTAATGCTAGTGATAACTCCACATACTGCTGATACATGAACTTATTCACACTGTAAAAAGTTCAAATGTAGATAAAGGTCAAATCCTTCTTCACTTCAACACAGACCCACAGCCTTCCCCAGAGGTCATGAGGGTTAGCAGCGTGCCGTGTGCCCTTTGAGCCCATATAAAGGTATGCTGATATAAATGCGCATCCACATATGTGTGAGAACACAGACATGGAAAAGAATTACATGGTTTTGTTTTGTGGGGTTTAAATGGCAACACACCATATGCTGTTACAGTCTTTACTCACTCTACTGTGTGATTTCAAGATCTTTCCACGCTAGTACAGACAGATCTACATCTCTATCTCGTTTCTAAGCCATTGTATTCAATGCTTTACATGTGCCACACTTCATCCGCTGACCTCCTGATCAACAGTCGGGGTTCTGTGACGCTGCGATCAACGTTCTTGGAGAGACCTCGTGGATTGAACGTCGGTTTCTCTCAGGTAGACTTCAGATTTTTTTGTCCTGGAGTTCCAGTTTTTCCAGGTCCTTAACAAAACTTGGCTTATACTATCTTTTTATTTTAGTCCTTCTGGTGTGTCAGTGGTTTTACTTCGCATTTCCCGGACGGCTGATGAAATGGAACACCTGTCACATGTTTACTGGCCTGTTAAATATACCTTTCCATGAACTCTGCTCAAGTGTTTTGTCTAGTTTTCTTTCAGGCCAGACATCTTTTTGGGGAGAGGGGTTTATAAGACTTATTTAAGAAATAAGTTTTAAATAAGAGTTCTAGATAGGAGTCTTTTGTCTTAGATATGTATTTTTAAAAATCTGAAATATCGGGGCACCTGGGTGGCTCAGTGGGTGAAAGCCTCTGCCTTCAGCTCAGGTCATGATTCCAGGGTCCTGGGATCGAGCCCCGCATCGGGCTCTCTGCTCAGTGGGGAACCTCCTTCCTCCTCCCTCTCTCTCTGCCTGCCTCTCTGCCTACTTGTGATCTCTGTAAAATAAATAAATAAAATCTTAAAAAAAAATCTGAAATATCTTCTCCTACTCTGTGAATTGCTTTTCCATTCTCTTCATGGTGCCTTTAATAAACAGAAGTTCTTTATTTCTTTACTATTTTTTAAAAGATGTATTTATTTAAGAGAGAGAGAGAGAGTGTGCTTGAATAGTGTGAGCAGAGTGAACAGGGAGAGGGAGGAGAGCGGACCCCCCCCGCCCCCGAGCGGGGAGCCCAACATGGGGCTCAACACAGGGCTCGATGTCACCACCCTGAGATCCCTACTGAGCCAAATCAAAAGCTGGTGGCTCAAATGACTGAGCCACTTAGGTGCCCCCATTATTTATTTTTTAAGTTATTTATTTAAGTAATCTCTATACCCAACATGGAGCTTGAACTCACTCTAATTTAAAATATTTTCATTATGGTTGCTGATTTAAGTCCTATCTAATTTTAATGCAGTTTCAATAAATACATGATAAAACTTCAATAGAGTTAAAAATCTAGTAAAGTCAAATATATTATTATTTTTCACTATGGTTAGTGCTTTTTAAAAATTTTTATTTTTAACATTCTAATTGCATATATTAGTTTCTATGGTGTCAGCAGCAAAGCTGATCAAACTTAGTCAAGTTTGATCAATTATACAAACATATAAAGATTTCTCGAGGAAAAGTGGTCTCCTTGAAAGCAAGGGGGCAGGAATTATTTTAATTAGGCCTTCATATTCTAAAGTCTGACCCTAGAAATCATAGGTGAATTTGAAATTGAGAAGTCATAGATGATTGTGTTAGCTAACTCAAAAAGAGACTGGGGTATTGGTTAGCACTTTTTTTTCTTTTTTTAAAGATATTTTTTATTTATTTGACAGAGAGAGAGAGAGAGAGGTCACAAGTAGGCAGAGAGGCAGGCAGAGAGAAAGGAGGAAGCAGGCTCCCCGCCGAGCAGAGAGCCCGATGCGGGGCTCAATCCCAGGACCCTGAGATCATGACCTGAGCCAAAGACAGAGGCTTTAACCCACTGAGCCACCCAGGTGCCTCTTGGTTAGCACTTTTTTTTTTTTTTAAGATATATTTTTTTTAAATTTATTTGACAGACAGATCACAAGTAGGCAGAGAGAGACAGGAGGAGGAGGCAGGCTCCCTGCTGAGCAGAGAGCCCAATGTGGGACTCGATCCCAGGACCCTGAGACCATGACCTGAGACGAAGGCAGAGGCCTCAACCACTGAGCCACCCAGGCGCCCCTTGGTTAGCACTTTTTAAGCCCTAATTAAGACCTGAGGTCAAAAAGGTATTCTAGGGGCACCAAAGAGAGGCTGGGGGAAGGCCTTGGGACTTTAAAAAGGAAAAAGAAAAAAAAAAAAAAAAAAAAAGGAACTTCTCTATTTTCCTTTAAAAGGTTCATGGTTTAACTTTTCAAAGTCAGATCCATATCCACCCAGAAATGATTTCTATATATAATATGTAGTATAGATATCAAAAAGCAAAACTACTGGACTATCTAAGCATATTTTGATTGATAATGCCATTTGTAACAGCTGTACCAACTTCTGTTTCCACCAGCGATGTGATGTGTGAGAGTTCTCATTTCCCCAATTACTTGTCTTTATCTCTTATTATCAACTTCATACTTTTTTTCAGTCTGAGGGCTTGCTTTATTTTTCTGCTCAGGCTGTCTTTGCAAGGATTGCGCAAAATGTATATGTTAATTTTGGAAGAACTGACATCTCTTCAGTACTAGTCCTTCCTCCTGGGAACATGGTATTTTCTCTCTGTTTATTCAGGTTTTCTTTTGTGTTCTTAGTCATTCTTTCTCCCACTTCCCGCCTCCATACACATGGTACCTTTTTTGTCTGTTTATTAGGTTTTAGGTTATTTCTTCCTATTTGTTGTTACTGTTAGAAAAATGCATCCTATAGCATTACACATTCAGACTGGTCATTGCTGATGGGTAAGACTTACTCATTATTCTATATGAATCTCATCTGAAATCTAGTCATCTTACTGAACTTGGAATTTTACTCAACAGTTTTCACTTGATTTTAGTCTATATGATCACATTCCTACATATGAATATGTAAGAAAGATGGGCAGAGAAAAAAGACATTGAGAGATACATATCAAGTTATCTTCAGGAGGTGAGACTATAGTTGTACTGAGAGATGCCTTTCATTTCTTACTCTAGATAATTTTTGGCCTGTGGTAACTAACTGACAGACTGATCTCTTATCTAAAAACAGTCTAAAGTAGCTGATTCGGTGATAATTCTTCTTAAGGAATATTGAAAATACTCTTAGCTTATGTGTTCTTCAACTTCATGACAAGATGCCATTTTGTTTAATTATGAATAGTACATTGTTATTTTCATGAAATTTAAAGAAACAGATATATAATCATGGCTGAATATGAAGGAACATTTTATTACTACAGATCAAAGCCCACCTGTTTTTTGTAAATTTTCAGTTGTTCTTCGAAATGGGCACAGAAATAGGCAACAGTGTCCTTTTCACCTACAAAGAAGTGATACAAAATCTATTTTTCCTTCTAATGTTTGAGACAGAAATTAGTGTCTATTCCATCTTTACTTTTATGTTTCAATAATTTATTGACAACCAAATGTAACTAAGATGGTCCAAAACCACTATTTTAAAATAAAATGCAAAGCCAAAGATCCTAGATTCCTTTTTTCCCCAATCAGACTGAACTGAACTACACTGGAAGTACACACTGTGAAACTAGGACCTTTATTGTTCATGCATCCGGCTTATTGTTAGAAAGAGCTCCATGTAATTTATAGTAAGAGACTAAAAAACCTCCTACAGATATGAATATTAAAAACTGAAGGTCTACTGGATTCTCACAAAAATATACTGAGTTTTGAGAGAAAATATTCTGTAAACAATTTTCAAAATCAACCTCATTGAGTAATCTGATTAGACTGACATGACTTAGCTATTCCTGTACTACAGTTAAAATACTGGAAGAAGTTAAATCCTCAATATTTAAAACAAAAACAAACCTTTCACAGTGAGACATCTGAGTAAAGGCATCTTATCTATTTTTTGTAGATGCCATCTTCAGATATTTCCTACTTTTATAATACTGGCTACATTTACCCTTTTCCAAAAGTAAGCATTTAAGAAAGTATTCTCCAAGGAAACAATAGTTTAAAATCTGTGAAATAAGTTATATTTTACTCTATTGTCAGAATTTTTTTATTGTTAAATAACTTACTTAGATTATCAATAATCATTATTATTCCTGCAAATACTGTATCACTACTAAATTTCACACAGTTTTATTATTTTAAATGAAGTATCTAGCCCAGCAAATCAAAACCCATAAAGTAACTAATATTTTTAAAAATATTCTCTCTGAAATCATCACTTGCAAACCGAGTAACTGACAAGCTTACTTTTGTCCAGCCGGGGTCGCGGATTATATCGATACCCAACCTGGCTCCAAAAGACAGGCACGGAGCCTCGTGTTTGAATAAAGGACAAAGTATGATTATGAACATGAATTAACTGCTCAGTTTCCACATAATTCGCCACATTCCCATTTTTATCCACTCCTCTCCGTTTGTAACGCATTCCTAAAAGACAATTAAAACAGAAAACAGCAACGTAAAGAAATGATTTAGTCTGATCAGATATGCTCCTTAACCAAGGACGTCTTTTAGGATAGCTGAAAGGATCTCATGTGCAACCAGCAGGCAGAACAGTAACAACTTCCCCCAAACTCATAACGATATGCATCATTGTTTTTTAAAAGTTGAAGCAAAGATACTTTCTGTGAACTGAAAGGGAAGGGTTTTCCCAAGGGTGCTAGCACTCAGGAAGGATTTATTACCATGATCCAGGCTGTCAGTGGGAACAATGGTATTTAGAAGCACATCCCAAGTGACTCTCTTCTCTTCTCCATATATATACCTCCTTTTCTTTCTGCTTTTGTTAACTCTCCCCCATGCACCTCCCACCAGAAATTGGTCCCCAATTACATCACACTATTTAGAGTCACTGAGCACTTTGAAGCCAATTATGTTTCCAAATCCATTATTGTCATTAGCATTTCAACACATCTGCAGCTTTACCATTCTCATCTAAATTTCACTTGCATACGATTTCTGCCCTCTACTCACCTGCTCTGTGCCTACTTCGGCGTGAAATGAGAGCCACTAGAAATCGTGGGTGAATGTCATCTACACAGGTGGACTCCTGAGGGGGGGTCTCTGGGCTGCTTTTCTCATCATCAGATGATTCATTATAATTAACCACCAGTTCTTCAATCTGCACAAAACCTTGGATAATGGGGATAATCCAAAAGTCCACCTCTGGTGTCTGAAAACAATATGAGCATCACGTTGCTTCCCTTCTGTAAAGCACAGCTGCTCCCTTAAACCCATACAGAAGCTAGCACATATTTGTGAGTTTACCAGAAGCAGAAACCTTCTATTTTTTAACCATGTTTCCTGCATATTGGAGGATGGCAGGATGGAAGGAGGGAGGAGGACAAAGGGGAGAGCCTTTCCTTTTCTCTGTGGTGATCAGTTCAAAAAGAGCTGCCTGACGGGTGCCTGGCTGACTTGGTTGATAGAGCACATGACTCTTGATCACAGGGTCGTGAGTTCGAGCCCACTGTTGGGTACAGAGATTTCTTTAAAAAAAAAAAAAAAAAAAAAAAAAGCTGCCTGAGAGGGCCCCCAACATAGACACCACACTGCCTGGGTAACAAACTCAAGCTCTACCACTTACTAACTCACTCAGGTAAATCACTTAACCTCACCGTGCCTCAATGTCCTGCTTTGAGAAAGAGGAGAGACAATTACCTCATTAGAATGTGTAGAAGAGTAAAATGTAAAAAGGGCTTGGCTTAGCTCCTGGCTTATCATTAAGTATTTAACAAATGTAGCGATTGTGATTATTCCCCTTGGCACAGAAACAGACAAACAAAAACCAACGTAGAGGTTGATTTTTAACTCCCCATTGCATCAAGGCTTTAATAAAATACAACCAACTCTGATCACCTTGTTATGAGCAAAGACTGACTCTGTTTTCTAGTTTAGGAAAAAAACTCGCCTTGCCAAGCTAAAATCCACACAGCAAATGAATCAAAACAAAAAATCCTTCCACGAGTATCTTATTTTACCAAGCCACCCAACATAATTAGGAGTATATTAATTACACTTAGACACGTCCGCTTCTGTGCCTTTCAGGCTAAGAATACTCGAATTTCCCAGCTGACTGTCTGCAGGGACAGTAAAGGTAAAAAGTGCTCTAGGTAGCTGTTCTCGGTCTTTCTCTTGCATCTCCACAACTGTATCCAGCCTTAGCCTTGGCATGACCTTCAAACGCCCCCTCACTGTTCATAGCCACATAAGCCAGGACCTGTCCCACGGTTATGTTTTGTTTTACAGAGCACGCAGATAGGATCTTAGGAAGGTGGTTAGAATTGAAAATAGTGAAGTGAAGTGTCTATTTGCATTCATTATTCTTACCACCATCCTCGTTATTTGTATTTTTGTTCCAGCAATCATGCAAAACTCTTGACAGGAAAAGAGAAATGTACACTGCCAAATGCATCTCGACTGCAAGTCATCGGTTTTAATGGTAATTCCAAGTGTCTGACAAAAACTCTGCCAAACATATTAGAACTCAGTATGTCAGCAAACGGCAAAAATTCGCATTACAGTCACCTTTTTCTCCCCATCACTGAATTTCTGTGGTCATAGTTTGAGCAGCCTCATAAAAAGAGGTGAGAGCATTTTCAAGCCTCATTCTCAAGAGAGGCATGGTGGATATCTAGTGGTAGACACTGCTCAAGTCCAAAATCATTTATACTAACCACTGCCAAGGGGGAGAGGAAGAAAGGAGAAAAAGGGTTTGAAATTTTCGAAAAGTTAATGAAAAGACAATATGTTACCCATTCAGCTATTTGCCTACTTTGTGTCCAGAATAGTAACTAGCACCCAGCAAGCCTTCCATACATATTTGAGGACTAACTGAGTGAATGAATTGTCTTCGGACGGTCATAACTCTTTGAAATACGTGACAAAGTAAAGGAACAAAGTAATCACTAACCTGGAAGGAACCTCAAGCAATAATCTCACCATATTCCCTATCTTCCCAGATTCAAATACTGGCAGTACTGGAATGTCCTTTGAGATTTGTCTCCTCCAATTCCCAAATGAGACAGAAAAGTTAAATGACTGGTATCATTAAAGGAAAATTGGGCTTCAACATTTCCAATGAGTACAAAAAAATCCTGTCTTTCATAGGAACCCCTATGGACATTAGTCCCACAGTCTTAAATTACTACTATCCTATGGGAGCCTGTTAAAAAGCTAGGCCTTTGGCTAGGCAATGGACTTGTGAATTGCCTTAAATTATGCCTTGGCTTTCCTAGCTAAATGATTCCCATTCTAGAGGGGAAAACATTTTGTGAGATTTTTTAATTAAAACAAAACAAAACAAAGCTTTTAAAAGTAGGCTGCACACCCACTCAAACTCCCAATCCTGAGATCAAGAGCACATGGCCTACCAGTTTAGCCACCAGGGCACCTATTTTAGTGAAGTTTTTTGTTTTTTGTTTTTTTTTTAAGTTTTTTTTTTTTATTTTTTATAAACATATAATGTATTTTTAGCCCCAGGGGTACAGGTCTGTGAATTGCCAGGTTTACACACTTCACAGCTCTCACCACAGCACACACCACCCCCAATGTCCATTTTAGTGAGATTTTTAATTCATCTTAATACAAATGAAAAATATTTGCTTCATAACTATAACTATAGGATATTTTAGAAACAATTACTCACACCAATCTCAGTAAGATCTTGTATCATATATTTATTCCAAAAAAATCGGTCATCAACCTGGAAAAGGTAGAGAACAGTTCAGAAACATGTTGTCTGAGTTTTCCTACAGAAGCCAAACAGGTCCATAAATTGTTCCGCTCTGAGCTATGAGAGAAGTACCTTTTGCCAGAGAGGACGGGGATCCTTCTCCCCAGCGCTCTGCCTCTGCACTGAATTGGTCAGGTCATAGGTCAAGCTATAGTAAAAGGACTCTGAGTCCATGAACATCTTTAGCAACTCCTCAAGTAATCTCCTCTCCAACTTCTCCTTTTCTTTACTTTCCTTAACCTGTAAGAAATTCAGCTACTAATTACCACAGGAATTCAAACGTGCAGCAGCATGTGGATAATATCCAACTTCCTAGGAGACAAGGGAAAATGATCCCAAGGACCACGCACAGACAGTGCTTTCATAGGATAAGCAGTTCGAAAACAAATTTACAGGGGAGAAAATTACCCTTCGATTTAAAACTAATCAAAGATGAATTCCAAGCCCATATCAGTTAAACTCTTACTTTCTTTTTATTAGGAGCAGACACATTGGATTTAATATGTGTAAAGGTCTTCAGTAGAAACTTTGAGTCGTCGGGAGATGGTACAATCTTCTCTGGTTTGTTAATTCCAAAATGATGCTTCTTACAGAGCTAAATAATTAGGAAGAGAAAGAAAATTGTTATTCGTATCGGCTTGTTAAATGTTCAGGTATGAGTGCAGAAGGGGCTGCTACCGTTCGTGCACTTTGGTCAAAAGAACACCTCAAGGCTTATTAGTAAAAAAAACCAAATAGCTAGCTGATCGTAGAAAGCACAGCTCTGGTTTCAAGGTTTAGAAAGTTATAGTAGAGGATAAGCAAAGAATAAAGGACAGGATATCCTTGGGATTTAGGGGTGGGAAATTCAGGTTAAGGTCATAATTACAGTAAATTCTTATCAAATACAACTGAAAAAAATCTCTGGTTGTTAATGCTCTGAAAATTGGCATCTAAGACTAAAAATATTGCGAAATACACATTTGCTATGCTCCAGGGTCATTACTTTCCAGCCATCTGTGCTAAACATTCATTCATGCTGGTTAACTGAGTGTTTTGGTCAAGAAGATGTCAAGAGTCTGTTCTACTGGGAATCTTGAAAGCTGGACATGTCAACCACTCTCTCTCCACCTATCCTCACACACACGAATAGAATCAACATGAAAACATACTCTTTGGGACCACAGATTAAATTTGAAGAAGCTGTAAGCAGAGGCTACAGGAAATGTGCAGTCCAGCTGACAAAGATGAGGAAGAGGGTGAGAACGTATTATGAGAAGGGCACAGAGGTTTAAAGAAGGCTACCTGGTTAAAGTCAAAGGTCTTACAAATAATTTCATACAGCTCAACACACAAAGCAAATATTCTGAAAGGTACATAAAGATTCTATTAACCATATGCAAACTAATTCCATTTTTTCAACACACTGGTTGTATTACTATACTAAGCAGTAGGCTCTCATTGAGAACAAACAGTTAATGCCCATTATAAGTGGTGTCTTACTAAATAATGATTACTAGATGATAAACAGGATTAAAAAAAAAAACCTTAAGGAGAAGAGCAAAAGCTAGTCCAAACTTTGATCTTACATTGAATAAAAAGGGTAAAGGCATCCCTGTTCTATCAAATTTGGAAGTGGACAATTCTGTCAATCATCCCTCAATAAAACTGAGGGGAAACGGAAGTGGAGACTGAGGACTGGGCTGTATTCCGACATAATGGAATCTTGCAGATCTTATGCATTTTCAAGATTATGGCTACCAAACCCTCTCTTCACATGGGTTCTGCAACCTGATTACAACTTTATGCTGCTCCTGCTCTACCAGTGAACACAAGGGGACTGAAGATGAGTCACTCACAGTCATCCTGCCAAAACTGAGCTCATGGTTTCCCAAAACATAAGCAAAATGAACAAGATCTCAAGTTGACAGGGAAGGCGAGAAGAACTAAGCAAAAGGACACTGCTCCAGCATCTCCTCCCTACCTTGTACGGGACACTCCCATCAGCACAGAAACACACTGATGTAGCTCTCCTCTTACAGTTCCTCTTGACACCTCTTCCTCTGCCAGCTAGTGTCCTAGTCCTCTGTACTCCTCACTACCCCCAACCTCCTGCTGCTCCCCCGTACACTGCTACCTTCACTGTGACCAAT
Organism: Lontra canadensis; assembly: GCF_010015895.1. NCBI lineage: Eukaryota > Metazoa > Chordata > Mammalia > Carnivora > Mustelidae > Lontra > Lontra canadensis. The sequence goes on from NW_022630997.1 coordinate 1,218,800, forward strand.
GACCTCCCCTTTGCTAAGCCCAATGGTGGAATCTTGGTCCTTATCTTAACCTCTCGGTAGTATCTGACACAGTTCGTTACTCCCTCATCCTCTCTGATACACTGTACACTTGGCTTTCACTGCTCTCCCTTACCTCTTTTACTGGTTCCTTTCCAACCATTTGACTTCTTAATGTCTTGGCCACCAGGAGGTTCAGTTCTTGACCCTCTTCTCTATCTACATTCTCTCCCTCAGTGATTTCACCCAATATCATGGATTCGGATATCTTCCATATGCCAGCTTCTCCTTCCTAAATGGGTATTTCCAGCCCAGCCCTCTCCCAAAATTCTAGACTCACAAGTCCCAATATTTCTGTTTGAATTTCCACCAGGCATCTCAAACTCAACATGTCCAAAACCAGATGCTCATCTTCCTTCCACTGCCTTTACCAGCCCCACCACCACCACTTTCCGCCCCTTGCTCACTCCAGCGCATCTACACTGGCCTCCTGGCTGCACCTCAACACATCAGGAACATTTCCACCTTGGGGACTTTGTCCTAGCTGTCCTCTCCCCAGACCTCCTACCACCATCTCCACCCCAGGCACTCCCCCCATCACCCTTACTCTGCCCAGCTTTTATTTCCCAGAGCACATATTACTTCCCAACATACTACATAATTACTATCCTGATGTTTATGATCTGTACTCCCCCTGTTATAATGGAAGCTCTGTAAGGCAGACATGTTTGTCTTGTGGACTCCTGTATCTCTAGTGCCTTCGTAGCACCTGGCAAGAAGGTCTCAAGAAATATTTGTTAAATGAATGAATCATCTCTGATGCTAAAATATAAATGGTAACCTCCAGATTCATAGGCAGGGCATGCATGTAAGTAGTCCCGTGAAAAGTCACTCCCCATCTTCCATGAATATCTCCTACACACCCCCATCTTTGTCGGCCCAGAATTACTAGGGCAGTAGAGAAGCAGTTGTTTTTTTTTTTTTTTTAAGATCTTATTTATTTATTTGAGAGGCAGAGAGAGAGCAAGAGAGCACGAGCAGCAGGGAAAGGGAGAAGCAGGCTTCCCACTGAGCAGGGAGCCTGATGTGGGGTTTGATCCCAGGACCCGGGGATCATGACCTGAGTCAAAGGCAGACACTTAACTGACTGAGCCACCCAGGAGCCCCAGGAAGCAGTTTTAAAAAGAGGTTCTCCTATTAGTCCCCTGCCCCTGCTTGCAACACTGAACAGCTGTGGGTTAGCAATTTTTATATAGAAGGTTACTAATTATCTAGTCATATTAATAATACTCTTAACGAAATTGAAAACATGCCCAAAGTACTTATAAACTGTTGCAATTTTAATTTCTAAAACATTTGTCAGACAGTTATTCCTTAAGAGTATTCAAGCTAGCAAAATTTCCCCCAAGGAATGTTTCGAAGCCCATGCTCAAGACCTAGCTATTCTAAAGTAACTTTGTTGCAGCACATCCCATCTGTACCCAGGCGATGCTTACTCTCTCAGAAGTCCCTTTTTCTCTGCAAGGCTAGTTTCCTGCTGTGTCCCCTCTAGGACCAGGACCTTCCCTTCATTCATCCCCCTCTCCTCCGTTCCTACCATCTTCTAACACTGTTAGAGTTTACCAGAACATGTATTGTTTTAATCCATTCCTCGACTCTAGAATCTCCTATGAGTTAGCAGGGTACAATCAGTGTCATAGTCACTTGTGAGAACGTGGTCTGGTTGGGGTAGGTCAAAGAGTGAAAGCCCAATGGGACCACTCACGCAAGGTAAAATAAGGACCGCCTCAACTCCAAAGAGGATACACCTTGTCTCTAAGAACAGGACACTGACAATCACTGCTGTGGTCTCTTTCTCTGGTCCCCACAACTCTGGCTCTTCCCCCACCTCTGACTGATCCTTCTCAGTTTTCTTTGTTGGCCTCTCTTTCTGTCTCTAAAGACAGTGGTGTTTCCCAATGTTCTGCCCTTAGCTCTCTTCCCCTTCATGCAGTCTAGAAAACATTTTCTCTCTCATTTTAACAGTGACTGGTATGTTTAACTACACATTTCTAACGCCACTCTTCAGCTGAGTTCATGACATAAAAATGGAACATCTCCCAGCTACTGACACACTAGTCCCTCAAATTCAGCATCCCCAAAACTGATCAACATTTGTTTCCCAAATCATTTTTCCTTTGGTTGCCCCACCTCACTAACGGCACTAACTACTGGACCCCTTTGGCAAGAAACCAAGGGATCATTTTCCATTATTTTCCCCTAGCATCTCCCTATCAACCCCAACTGCCTCGTGCTGATGCTAGAGTGTTCATTATCCGTTGCCCAGAGCAGTATTTCTCAAGGCAGGTGCTACTACATAACAGACAGGAGAAGTGTTTGTGCATGATTACCCCACACCGCGCAGACAACCTAACAGGCTTCCTCTCCTGAGCTAGGGAGTCACACTCCAGCATTAGACCCCTTTTAAGTACCCTTTTTAGGTTCCCTGTACCCCATTTAAGTTCCCTTTACTGTGCAGTGGCCAAATCTCTTGCTCCCACTGCCTCATTCCAGACCCAGAACCCAGGAGGCCTAGGGTCTCAGTTCAATCTACCACCCATGCATGGTCCATGATGCTGCTTCTCTTTAGGCCTGGAAAGGTCTTTTTCTCTTTTTTTTTTCTTTCTCTTTCTTTAAAAAAAGAAAGAAAGAAAGCAAGCCCATTCCTAGGCTTGGTTCCAATCCCAATATCCGTTGACTTCCTTATCTATAACACCCAAATCTAAAATTCTCTGAAACCTGCAAGTTCATTTTAACCCTCAAATCCTGAATTCTAAGATAAATACAGCCCCCAATTTTTCAGATAAGGACTGTGATCTGTATAGCAGAACACAGACTCACAGTACCATCTTAATCTGGAAGTCTAGTTCTGTCTCTTAAAACCAATTTTTCTAAATAGAGATTTAAATTTACTTTAAACAATAAATATTTTAGAATCTTCGATGTCATTACCTTTAGAAAGGTATATGTTATCATTTTTTAAGGGGTTACATGTTTTTTTTAAAGTAAGCTACCATTTTTTTCCTAAGTAATTTTTATAATCACCCAATGTTCATCCCAACAAGTACATTCCTTAATCCTAAAAGGGTTAAAATTAGTCCTACTGAAAAACAAGGATAGAGAAAATAACTTCTTGGGATCACATCCAGTCCAAAGATGCTTTGTTTAGATAAAGCTCTTGGGATTACAACATAAAGCGCTCTGATAGTGGGATCATCTTCCCCTTTCCAGAGGCCCAGTCAGTTCTGTACAGTGTGCTTAGGTCCTTACAACTTTGATACACACAATCTCAAAAAGAAAACCACCACCATAAGCCCCATGATGCTCCCTTAGTTTTCATATTACTCTAGGAGCTTACGTTTTACAACCAAGATTAAGGGACGTTGCTGCTGCTGTTTAAGAAAAGGAAAATAAATTATTTTCCTTTAAAAGCTGGTATCTATATCCATCTGGAGCTAAGAATTTTTTTTTTTTTTTAATTTGACAGAGATCACAAGCAGGCAGCGAGGCAGGCAGGGGGAGAGAGGAGGAAGCAGGCTCCCTGCGGAGCAGAGAGCCTGATGCGGGGCTCGATCCCAGGACCCTGGGATCATGACCTGAACCAAAGGCAGAGGCTTTAACCCACTGAGCCACCAGGTGCCCCTGGAGCTAAGATTTTAAACAGACATCTAAAGGGAAATCAAATGTGGAAAATGATGCAGTTATCTATTAAGGCAATGAGATACAGCAAATAAGATATGCAGACGGGACAGTAGCCTATAAAACTTTAAAGGATGTTTTCTCAAAAGAAAGAACATCTATGTTCTCATCTCTTTGAACTCCACAGATTGTTCATAACCTTGTATAGATCTTTTTTCTTTTCTTTTCTTTTTTTTTTTTTTAATGCCATACTGCTTTGAAAAATAGTCTGGCAGTTCCTCAAAAGGTTAAACACAGAGTTACCATATGACCCAGGAATTCCTCTCCTAGGTGGATGCCCTAGCAGGAGGCGAAAACAAATGCCCACCAAACACTTGTGCATGAATGTTCATGGAATGATTCATCACAGCCAAAAAGTGAAAACAATCAACTATCCATGAACTGATGAATGGAGTGAGAAAATGCAACAGATCCACAGAGTGGGATGAAAAGGAATTAAATATGCTATATACCAACGACCAGCACGCACTTTGAAAACACTGTGCTAAATAAAACAAAGCCAGTCACAAAAGGCCACACATTATAGGACTCCATTTATGAGGAATGTTCCGAAGAGGCAAATTTAGAGAGGCAGAAAGCAGATCAGAGGTTGCCTAGGACTGATGGAGCTGGAGTTTGGAGAGAAATGAGGAATGACTGCCAATGAGGTTTGAACCCAACAGGGTTTCTTCATGGAGAACATAGGCGCATATGTTCTAAACCGATTATGGTGAGGGTCACAAAACTGAATATACTGAAAGCCACTGAAAGCCAATATACTATAAGCTGCAAATGGGTAAACTGTGTAGTATGTGAATTGTTTCTTTTTTTAAATTGGCAAACAAGCCTTATACTTGAGGTAAAAAGGCAACCAAGGCAGAAAACTAGAAAAATCTATTAATTCTAGTCTCTATAATAAAATTGCTTCTGCTCCAATTACAGAAGACAGACGAGGCCCTAGCAAATCTGAGGACAGTGACCACACTAAAGAGCCTGAGGGCTCTGCTGGGCAAGGGTGAGAACACTGAAAGTGATACACAGGCAGCCAAATTAGAAAGATGTAGAAAGAAATGTAAGACTTGGTGTTGTTTAAAAACATCTTTTCATGTGCATACGTTCTGTATATTTATGAAAAATAATAGAAGTAGGAAAAATATATAAAACGCAAAAAATGAAAACTTTTCGGAAAATTTAAAAGTAACATTGTTCCTTCAAAGTGGTTGGGGTGAATGGAAATAACCATTAAGACTCACTGGAATATGGACAATGATTATTCCTAAGTAGTGGGTTTTTTCCCTTCTCATTTACAATTTACTACACCAAAAAACCCCACAAAAACCAAAGCAAATAACAAAACTACCAAGCTTCTAAAACCTTTTAAATGGATTTATATGGAAATTGAAATAAAGATCCCAAATATTTAAATTAACATGTCAGAAAATAAGAGAACAATTCATGATTTCAACATAGCCCTTCCTCCCATTCTTCACTGTTGGAAACTGCTTCTACCATAATATAGGACTAAAAGAAGAGGAAAAGGCTTAAGTCCAAATTTCTAAAATGATAAACTTTTGACAGATAGGTGTGCCAAACTATTCACTAAAATTGGATCTGGAATTATTTTCTCTATGTCATGTTATCCCCCAATCAACAAGGATCATGACAGATTTTCAACTCCGAACATAAACCATACCCGTAATGTCTCCTGATAAGCCCTGTAGTTTGTAGGGTCCAAAAGAGCTGTCGAAATATTCAACTGTCTTGGGGCACCTGGGTGGCTCAGTGGGTTAAGCCTCTGCCTTCGGCTCAGGTCATGATCTCAGGGTCCTGGAATCGAGCCCCGCATCAGGCTCTCTGCTTAGTGGGGAGCCTGCTTCCCCCTCTCTTTCTGCCTGCCTCTCTGCCTACTTGTGATCTCTCTCTCTCTGTCAAATAAATAAATAAAAAATCTTAAAAAAAAATTCAACTATCTCATGTGGAGGGAAATCTCATTTTCATTTAAAGATAATCTGTTTTACTTTAGAATATCAAGATAGAAAAGAGGAAAATGTGAAAAATGAAAAACTACATCAAGTTTTCATAATATTCACATTTTTGTGCTTAAAAATTCCATGTAAAGGTCATCATCTAACCACCCCCCCACCAAGCTTTAACCAAGAGTCATCTACTAATCTCAAAAATGTTATAGATTGGTGGGCAAAAGGGCATCAGAAAACCTTGAAAAATCCAACACGGGGTCCAAGCTTCTCTGGACCAGGAGTGACAGTACATTTCCCCAGGGCTGGGAGTGCGGATGTGCAAGCTGATGACTGACAGGAGGGTAAGTATTAGACAAGCCGGTCGCCTGCTCTGAATCTAACTTCCAGGGTCCCCAGGCTTAATGCTGACCAGAATGCGAGCCCAAGGGATGCTCCCCCTCACGGCGAAGATTGGTGACAGAAAGACATGCCGATTTTTCATTTTGTCAGCAAAGCCATCCAAAGACACTGATGACACATCTATTGGCTCAGTAAACTAACATAATTTTTGCTAGTCTGTCTGCCTGCTCTTCCCTATAATAAAATGCAAACAAAACCACGGAGACCTTTTAATAGGCCTAACCGCTACCGAAGTTATTTGTCTCTGGGTCAACAATAATGAATAATGTTCTGGCTCTAGTACCAATAAAGGGGAACAGGAAGTACTCTAATCTTTTTTTTTTATTCCTGTAATAAAGAGACTATCAGGGTCCTCTTAAATTCGTGTTTTTTTAAGATTTATTTGAGAGAGCGAGAGCACAATGTGGGGAGGGGCAAAGGGAAAGGGAGAAGCAGACTCTCCACTGAGCCGGAAGCTGGCTGCGGGACCAAGACCCTGGGACCATTTCCTGAGCTGAAGGCAGAGCCTTAACTGACTGAGCCACGCAGGTGCCTCTTAAATTCTTTTCAACGCTGATTTCTTAAAATTAGATTGTCAAACTACCAGTAAAATCTGAAGCATAAAAACAGCTATATTTTTATTTATTTTTTAAAACAATGTAACCCTGTCTCTAAACTTCCACCCCAAGAGCCCAGCCTGCAAAAACACGTATTGAACTGTGGGGCGGTGGCTGCTATGCTGTTACCAGCTCCTTAGGTAACAACGAGGCAGCTCAGAAAGAATGATACAGGACCAGACAGCCTGAGTCCGGGTCCAGACCCCACCATTTGCCAGCTGGGACTTAACTCTTGCCAAGCCTCCTTCCTTCATCTGTCCAGCCTGGACCCAACAGTGCTCACCTCACGGAGTGGTCCTAGCGGCTCAGTTGGCTGAGCAGCCGACCCTAGGTGTCGACGCAAGTCATGATCTTAGGGTCATGGGATCAAGCCCCACATTGGGCTCCCTGCTCAGCGTGGAGTCTGCTTGAGATCCTCTTTCTCTTTCTCTCCCTCTGTACCACCCCCATGCTTGTTCTCTCTCTAAAATAAATAAATCTTAAAAAAAAAAAAAAAGGAGCGTAGGACTAGGGCAGAGTGATGATACCCCTAGAAGCCAATATCCACACCAACAGCAAACATGATACAAATTCTTCCGTGGGTTCTTCCACCAGGTGGCAGTACAGTGTGGTTAAAAAAAAAAAAAAAAATACTAGCCCTGGGAAATCTCATTATTTCGGACTTAAGTCCCTCTAGTATAGGCTTGATTTCCTCCTGAAAATTAAAAGACTGCACTAGGTTGGTGGTTTCTTTCTTCAAAACAACAGCAACAAACAAACAAACAAAAAAACTTTTAAAAATTACAAGAAATATACGCTTGAAAATTTTCAAGAAATAGAGATAAAAGGCATATAGAGTAAGTTAAATCTCACCTTCTTGACTACCCCTTCTCTCCCCCAAATTAGGAGTTTTCAAACTGTACTATGCAGAGTCCTAGGGTTCCCCAGAAGCAGAAGGTGGCTTTCCGGTAGAGGCCACATAGGCAGGGACCCAAAGATCCCCTCCCCCGCATCACCACCTCAACCAAAGCAGCTCAGCTTTTATGTATCTGATATACTGGATTTCACAGATTTTGAAACAAAGTTTCTACTACTAAAGTCAAGTTTGAAAAATAAGGACTAAATTACTTCAAAAATATCATCCAGCTCTATAATTGTGATTTTGGCCTAATTAAACCAAATACTCATATTTGTTATTATATTTATACCAAGTTTCCATAAAATTTCCTTAGACTTCCACCTTACCTCTAGCTCAAGATCCTGAGGTTCCATCTCAGAAAGGGATAGCACAGCAATTTTGGTAATTTTACACACCTCATGGTCTCCTGGAAGTTTGCCCACCAGTGCTTTCTGCCGAATTAAAATAAGCCACCATGGAAGATCTGAAAGAGAAAAGTCACACCAATGTCTGGTATCCATAAAGGACCACTATCCTGGCAAGCTGAAGATGAATAATCTAACATAATACACATTAGATATAACCCTTCAAAGTAAAGCACATGACAGATATATAAATATATAAATCTCACATGTGAAGATATGTTCAATCTCACTTAAATTAGAGAGATGGGAACTAAAATACAGTGATACCATTTTCATCCATCAGACTGGGGGGAAATATGGAGATATGACAGCACATTCCCTAACAAGGCTGTGGGGACACGGGAAATGTCATACAGTGCTGGTAGGAATAAAAGTAGAACTTTTCTGGAGGGAAATTAAGTGATACCTAGTAATAAAACATATGCACTTACTTTTAACCTACTAATCCCACTCTTGTGAGTTTACCTTGAAGATACACAATCAACCTAAAAGTATGTACACTCAAGTCTATTCATTGCATCAGTTTGTAATTACAAAATATTGGAAACAACCTGATTGTCCAGACATAGGAGAATGGCTCAATAAACTAGGACACAGCCACTCTGTGGAGTACTATGCAGATATAGAAAAGAATGAGGCTTGGTCTAGCAACTGACAAGGAATGATTCCTGGACACAGCACATGGATAAACTAGACACATTTACAGAACAAGGAGATAATAAAATCATATAAGAATTATATTATCGAATCAAAGCACAAAAGAATATCTAGCATGTGCCACCCATTATGTAAGAAAGAAGATCTGAGGGGTGCCTGGGTGGTTCAGTCAGTTAAGCACCGGACTCTCGATTCCAGCTTAGGTCGTGATCTCAGGGTCCTGAGACTGAGCCCCAGGGTGGGGATGGAGGCCTCTGTGCTCACTGGGGAGTCTGCTTGGGATTCCCTTTGCCCCTATCCCCCCATACAGGCTCATTCTCTCTCTCTCTCTCTCTCAAATAAATAATCTTAAAAAAAAAAAAGAAGATATGAGAAAATATCCATACATCTGCAAATTTACACAAAAAATAAGAGCAATAAATTAGAAGTTAATCAGACTGGTTACCTACAGAGGGTAGGCAGAAACAGGATAGAAGAAGGGGGATCAGGGAAAATGATAGTTCTCTGAGTATATCCTTTTGTATAGTTCCGACTCTTAGAACCATGGTGATGTTTCATATTTCTTCAAAAATAAAGAAACAGTTCTAGAATGTGTTTGTGGGGCTGGGAAGGGGACTCAAAACAAAACGCAAACAGCAACTCAACTCTGCTTCGAATGGACAATGTTACTCTGGAAAACATGTTTTTTAAGGATAAAGACAAAAAGAATTATATATAATATTGTATATATAGTATAATAGTGAATTTGTTGGAAGGGTATGATTTAGCAATTCCAAAATTACTTTAGGTGTACACTAGCACTGAGCAAATAATGTATTGAGGACAATGGGTGGGGCGGGGGGGGGGTAATGTGGTAAAACAAACTAAAGAAATCTTTAATAAATACAAGAAAGAAGGAAAGAAAACACCCAGAGGCTCAACAAGTATCTTTCCAATCCACATTTTTACTTTTCACAAAGATTTTTAATTAAATGAGAAATGCTCTATGAAAGATAGCATGCAAATGTAATTTTTCAGTTTATGAAATTATACCCTTAAGAAATACTACCTAAAAAAAAAGAAATACTACCTAATTAGCACCAAAAAAAAAAAAAATTGAAATAGTGTTTTACTAATTTCTTGTGAAAAACCAGCATACATATTCACCATATGAAAAACACTCTTAAAAGAGATATATAGTATTTCAATTTCCCCCAAATATCAATCAACTCTCATTTTAGGGATCGTGCTTTGAAGAGGTGCTTTAGGCATTTCATAAAAGCAAGAGTTTGGAAGAGTTTCATGATTCTTTATAAAGTAGGGTGGAAATTTACTCCAAAGTTTCAAGTTTTTTACAGGCCATTTCATTATTCATTATCATTAAACATTAACCAAGGTCCTACCACAGGCTAGGGAGTATTTCAGGCATGGATCAAGATCAGTTATCAACCACCTATCATATAATAAATCAAACACATAATAAATAAAGCATGCAACATGATACTTGTGCTTCAGAAGGGTAGGAATTAGCAACAAACAACATATGTTAAATGTCAATACATTTTGTTGAATAAAACAAAATAAAACCCTTACCATAGGTCTCCTAACCTCACAGGAATAATTTCTATTTTACACTGAACAAATTAGAGTGTTGGCAGTTACCCAGACAAGCCAACCCTAACGAAAACCTTTTCCTACTTTATGCCTTCTTGCTGGAGTTGACTTTGAATACATTTCATATTAACATTGCAAATTATAGTTTTAATAAATCACAGAAATGAATAACACAATGTGCATAAGCAAATGCAATAAATATCTTGCCAATAAACCATTTAATGGCACAGTGACAAAATATAAAAATATTAACCTTCTAACAGAGGTTTCACTCCATTCATAAACTCACTTGGGAAACCAAAAGGCATCATTTTTTTCCCCAAAAACACTGATACTGCCAATACTGAAATACAACTTACAAATTCAAATACACTTTAAAATGAAATATGCATATTTTTAGAGTTTAGTTAGCTACTTCAACAGAAAAAAATGTGAAAAATTGAGGTGTTTTCAAAAAATACATATAGTATAGACTGAAGTTCAATAGATCTGGGAAGTTAGGATGAAGATTAAATCTGAGAAAATATAATGTACATGATCAAAAATGGAAAAAGAATCTAAAGAGCAGCGTTCCCTTTTCAGGGAGGCTTTAATGTTTTGGACTTTGAGGTCAGAATTCAGACTTAAATTTTACTCACCACTTTTTTTTTTTTTTAAGGTCTTATTTAAAGAGAGAGAGAGAGAGAGCATGTGAGCAAACACAGGGGTAGAGGCAGAGGGAGAAGAGAATCCCAAGCTGACTCCACACTGAACACAGACCTGATACGGGCTCGATCCCAGGATCCTGAGTCATGACCTGAGCCAAAACCAAGTCGGACACTTACCCGACTGGGCCACCCAGGTGCCCCCGACTCTGCTTTTTTACCCTGCACTTGGCAGCACAATACTTGACTGACCTCTTGGTTTTCTTGTCTGTGGAATGCGACGAAACTGCCTGCTGCAGAGAATAGCTATGAGGATCAAATAATTTTTATAATTGATGTGATTGTTACTAACAACGAATGTTTACCATCCTTTGGTAGCAAAACGTCCTATAAAGCTAGGTACATAAAACAGTGGGGGTATTGGTACAGGGACCGTCGAATGAATACCAGAGTAGAACAGAGCAGACAGAAACAGACCCCAGAATACCGGCACCTGGTACGTGACGACAGCGGGCGGGAAGAGAGTATATCATGAATTGTGCTGGAACACATACTGAAGCATTTGTGGTTAAACAGGTTATCCGGAGTCTGCTTTGAAATAATTTAGCAGCTGGGCATGTGGGGATCATGGACTAAAAAAAAAAATGTCTTTTTTTTAGTCGACTTCCAACCAGACCTACGAGCGGCATTGGGTTAATTGCTCTCTTAAATCTTTTAATCTCCGGTCTGTTTTCAGTCTCACACACAGATCAAAAACAAAACAAAAACAAAAACAAAACCATGAAAAGTAAAATACGGGAATAGATATAGGCTAGTTATAATCAAAGTAATTTGGGATGATGAAACTTTTGGATTTAGTGCTGATGGTCATACAACTTTGAGAATATATTGTACACTTTTAAAAGGGTGAGTTTTATGGCATGTGGATTACATATCAAACTTTTTAAAGCTCCTTCTTAAAAAAAAAAAAAAAAGAAGAAGAAGAACTTGTTAGGAGTTTTAACCTAGTGAAGCAGAGAATAAAAAACTAAAAAGTGTATTTTCTGCCAAAAACAAAGGTAAAGCTAGGACAGCCTACTAATTCTTTTTTTTTTTTTTAAGATTTTATTTTTTTATTTGACAGAAAGAGAGACGGAGCACAAGCCAGGGGAGCAGCAGAGGGAGAGGGAGAAGTGGGTTCCCTGCTAAGCAGGGACACCGATGTGGGGCTTGGTCCCAGGACTCCGGGATCATGACCCGAGCCAAAGGCAGAGGTTTAATAACTGAGCCATTCAGGTGCCCTGAGAGCCTACTAATTCTTGAAATACATCAACACTATTCCAAACAGCTACCTTTTCTCACTAGTGTTCAAAAAATGAATTGAAATTATCACAATGGAAGGGCACCTGGGTGGCTCAGACAGTTGAGCATCTGCCTTCGGCTCAGTTTGTGATCCCAGGGCCCTAGGCTTGACCCCCACATCGGGCTCCCTGCTGAGCAGGGAGCCTGCTTCTCCCTCTCCCACTCCCCCTGCTTATGCTCTGTTTCTCTGTGTCAAATAAATGAATAAATAAGCTTTAAAAATTTATCATAATGGAAAGAAAATGAAGATTTTTGAATTGGACACAGTTATCTTCAGGCAAAATCAGTGACTCTAGAAAACAAAGGAAAACCAAAAAACCTCATGTAAAACAATAGCAACGTCTATGCTATAATTATTTTGCTTTAGGTAAAACAGCACTTAACAACCACAGAAGCCTGGAAAGTCTGGTGAGAACGAGCATGTTAGTAACAGGTTTAAATGACTCAAATATATGCTTTATAGTTTGAACTTTAAGACAACAAAAATGTGGAAGTATCCAGGCACTAGTGTTTAGCAGTCCCAGGATGTGTCAGGCATAATGTTATAATTAAATTTTTAAAAAGCACCAAGTCAGGCTATTGTATTAATTTATATCAACCACCAGGAAAAGAAATTTTTTTTGGCTCAATTAAGGCTGCCACGTTGAGATGCGGATGTGTGGGAGAGCCAAGAGTCAAGGGTAACTTAGGCTAGCAAGGTCCTTTGGCATAAAGATATTCTTTCACCCTTTTAAACACATTACGGTGGAAGAAAAAGTCAGTATTGTAACCCTGGCTTCTCCAGGAAGAGGCAGACAAGGAATTCTGACTTCGCAGCGAGATAAGAAAACTGAGAAGGAAGGCATTATCTTGAAAAGCATGACCAGTAGAGCAAGCTCAAACAATAGTCCCGGAAAAGATTTAATCGCTCGCTCTATACAAGAACTGACTAACTTAAAGGGGGACAAACGATTGTGGAATAAAGATTCTCATCAAAAAAATTTTTTCATCCAATTTCAGAAAAAACTGTTTTTAGAGAGACACTCATGACCTCACGTGTAGGAAGTATTCCATCTACATGTTTCTCAACATGGCCATCCATCCTACTGACATGAAGAAAAGATCAGCATTTGATCCAACGATGAGTGTCCAGCAATCCTTCTTATTTTTATTTATGTTAATTTTATAGGGAATATATGAATACATTCTATTTATTTAAAAATGTGAATGCTAACGGATAAAACTAAAGTTCCATTTGACCATTATTCTCCATTCCATGGATATTCTTTAGATCAAATCCAAACTCCCAATTTTGTGAGAGCAATTAGTTACCATTTTTGGCATTAGTCCTTTTAATCCTACTTGAAAGCTTAAAGAGGACTTAAGAAAAAAAATTCAACTTTATTTTTCCTATGAAACATTCAGATATACATTGATTTACCAAGAACTTTTCTTTGAGGATGAGCCACTGATGGGTATTTGGGGCTGCTGTTTAGGCTTTTTCTTTTTAATGCAACACAGCTTTATCTAGTATTTCCAGAGTATTCAGCTCAGCTTCCTTTTGAGCGTAGAGCTGATGTGCTTACTGACTAATTAAATTATGTGATTACAATAATGAGTTAAACAGATACAAACATGTTTGGGATCAAACACAAGCCACCATGCACCAGCCAAGAGGGGGGCTTCCTACCGGCTCCCCCACCAGCCAGCAGCTTTCAGCCTTCAGAGCAGCCTGGGTACCCACCAACAGGCTTTGCAGAGAGGCAGTGGGGCACGCTGGTTAATTTGGTAATAGATTAAGTGAGATTCAATGAAGAGAGCTCCTGACAGAAATACATACAGACTCATACATGCCGGACAACTGAAGTGAACGAAATATTTGTGTGAAAAAGATTTTGCTTTTCTTATTTTCTTTTCTTCTGGCTCACTTGTTCCAAAGACTGGCTCTGACTGGAACTGGTTCAGCAGGATTTTTTGTTCAGACTTTATTTTTTTTGAGAGAGAGAGAGAGAGAGAAAAAAAAAAAGCATTTTGCGGCATTTTGCTCTTTTGGACACCCTCCACTTTCTCTGTCTCTCTCTCTAACCATTCATGTCATGACCACAGGGAAGTCTGCTGTTGACTCTCATGCATTTACCTCCTTTAGCATGCCCCCAAACAGCAGACTATATTCTCGAAGACAAAGCATGTCCTGCACCTCTGCAGGGTCTGCTTCTCGGAGGAGGTGGGGGAAATGGCCAAGCAGAAAGCACCTGCTGCCTTGACATGGTCCATTGTGAACGGAAGGGCCAGCACACTAGAGTTTTTAACTGTGGCCATATGTGAATCCAGAGAAAAGGGGATCCCTATACTCCATAGTTGTTTGTAACATAATATTCAAATACAGATATTTAAATTCTTAAAGGGCTTCTGCTGATGATGCCTCAGGGAGGGCTCTGCATTCCCACACATACACTGGAAGATGGAAACGTGCTGGTAAAGAAGGAAAATGAGAATTGGGAAAGGGGATTATAGTTGGCTCGCCTTTCCTTTCTTCTGTGTCAAACTGACATCAAGAATACTGACATGTGGGCATGCCTGGGTGGCTCATTTGGTTACGTGTCTGCCTTTGGCTCAGGTCATGATCCCAGGGTCCTCGGATAGAGCCCCACAGTGGGCTCCCTGCCCTCCCCCCAAGAGTCTCTTCTCCCTCTCCCTCTCCTCCTGTTGTGCTCTCTCTCGAATAAATAAAATCTTAAAAAAAAAATACACGTTTCTCTGTCATTTCAAAGTGACAGTCTTGAACCAATTTCAGTCAAATGACTCATTGCCCTTTATATATTTTGAAGTTTTGTTTAGGTCTCTTGAAGTTTTGTTTACATCTTTCTGGTAACCTAAGCCTTTTATAATTATTGAAAATGTATATCCCTCTATCCTTCTTGTCATAAAGTCTGCTTTGATATTAGTATAGCTACATCAGTTTTCAGTAGGTTAGCATTTACAAGATTTATTTTTCCTATACTTTTATTTTCAACCATCCCTTATAGATATACCTAAGGTGTCTGCCTTGAGAGCAGCTTGTAGATGAATTTGACTGTTCTTCCACAATGAAAAGCTCTTGCTTTAACAGAGTATTAAATCCATCCATATATAATTATTGGTATATTTAGAAATCAGTCTGCCATCTTATTATTTGTCTTACCTGTTCTATACATACTTTAATAGCCTTTGGGGGTATTTCAAAAATTATCTATGTTCTCCTTCATTCACATTTTACAATCTTTTATTTTTCTGTTAGTGGTTATATCAAGGGAATGATGACAAGAACCCTGACTTACCAAAGCTTATTTTTTATTTTTACCAGGTTTTTTTTTTTTTTTTTTAGATTTTATTTATTTATTTGACAGACAGAGATCACAAGTAGGCAGAGAAGCGAGAGGAAGGGAAGCAGGCTCCCTGCTGAGCAGAGAGTCCAATGCAGGGCTCCATCCCAGGACCCTGGAACCATGACCTGAGCCGAAGGCAGAGATTTAAACCAAAGGCAGAGGATTTAACCCACTGAGCCATCCAGGTGCCCCTGTTTTTGCCCATTTTACCAGTTTCTGGTCAGTGAAAGAACCTTAGAACAGCAACCCCTGTCAACTCCCTATCATTTCTATTGTTGTGTATTTATATTAATCTTAACTCCATATAAAGCCAAATTCCTTTAAATTTGCCAACTTATTTACACTTTCCATGGATCTCCATCCCTTCTCACATCTCTATGCTCCCATGGAGTGTCATTTATCTTTCACCTGAAGAACGCTCTTTAGTATTTCTTTTTAGTGCAGATACTACTGGTAACAAGTTCTCTCGGTTTCAGTTTGTCTCAAAATGTCTTTATTTTCCTTAGATTTTAAAGGTACAAAATGCCAGACAGGCACTTTGACAATATTGTTCCGCTATCTTTTGGCTTCCATTGTTTCTCTCAAGTTTCACTGATGCTTCTGAACTTAATGTGCACTTTTTCTTTGCCTGTTTTCAGGGTGTTTTCTTTGTCTTCAGTTTTCGTCAGTTTCATTATGAGGCACCAAAGTGTGTGTGTTTTTTTAATACTTTCCCCCTTGTGGTTCAAAGTACTTCTTAAAGCTGCGACTTGTATTCATAATTGGTTTTGGAAAATTCTTGGCTATTATCTCTTCAAATATTGCTTGTCTTTTGCTGTCAGAAACAGACTAATTTCTCTTGATCTCAGTTTTTTGAATGTATTAAGTCTCTTTAAATGATCCATTATATATTAACACACTATACATTATAAGAGAAGCTAATAATTGGGAAATCTTAATGGTTTATCTCAGGATAAATTATGTTTCAATTCAAGAGATCCTGTTTTGTTGCCTTTTTTTTTTTTTTTAAACACAAATCTTTGGTAGGAATTTAAATTCAGTTTGATGTATGCCTAAAAGCTACTTCATTAGGGCGCCTGGGTGTCTCAGATGGTCAAACCTCTGCTTTCAAGTAGGGTCATGATCCCAGGGTCTTGGGACTGAGCCCCACATCCAGCTCCCCACTCAGCAGGGAGTCTGCTTCTCCCTCTCCCTCTGGGGCACTGCCCCCATGTGCTCTCTTGTGCTCTTTCACACACTCTCTCTCAAACCAATAAAAATCTTAAAAAAAAAAAAAGTTTAAAACCTACTTCATTGATTCCAATTACTACTTTTATATGAATATAAGCATGAATCTGTAGGGTAGGTTTTATGCAAATTCATACCTGAATTTAAGTTTCTAAAGATATGAATTCATAGTATATCTAATATAATGTTTTGTTTTATATTTAAAGCCATTTCTGGGGCACCTGGCTGGCTCGGGTAGTAGAGCACGCAACTCTTGATCTCAAGCTTATGAGTTCAAGCCCCATATTGGGCATAAAGCTCAGTAAATAAATAAGTAAATAAACAAATAAAGCCATTTCTGTTTTCAGCTATATTAGCAGAAATGCTTTTGTCCCTCCTAATAGAAATAGAGCACTATACATCTCTGAATATTTTCAGGAAGCCTCGTGCATCAAGTAAGTGGAGTTACAAATAATACTAACACTACACCAGCACCATTTTTTTTTTTAGTCAGGTACCTGGTACCTAAAAGCACGTCATACTTGGCTTCTAATTCTCTTACCAACCAAAAAGCCAATCATTAATTTGTTAATCTTTCAGACATAGCAGTTATTCAGTATTTCTTGACTGGTTGCTCTGTTGCCTACTAAAGGTTCCCCAAGTCTGGGTTTACAGAACATTGACAACAACTCACAAGGAGAGTATCCAGGGCAGGAGGCTTGTTATAGACAAATGGTGGAATCAGAAGCATATTCAGGTCAGCTCACAATGCTTATGATGAATTTAAATCCCTAATAATGACTGCCCATAAAATGAAATAATCTCTTATACCCTTTTTTGTCTGTAATAATCTTAGAGAACTAGAAAAGTCAAACTTAAAGTATCCTTGGGCAAAATGAATTTGTATATAAAAACATTTTCTATATAACTATAGCTTATCCTCCTTAAAGTGCTATGTTTTCTTACATTTTTTGAAAAACTTCAATGTGTTACATGTTTTCCTGCCTACTAAGTATAATTACAGATAAGTTTATAAAGTATAATTGGTATTTTTTTTTAGATTTATTTATTTGAGAGAGAGAGAATGGGGGTGGGGAGAAGCAAAGGGAGAGGAAGAAAGAGAATCTCAAGCAGAGAGATCCGTGCTGAGCAGAGCTGGATGCAGAGCTCAACCTCATGACCATAAGATCACAACCTGAGCCAAAATATACAATTGGATGTTCAACTGACTGCACCACCCAGGTGCCCCATAATTGGTCTACTATCTACCATCATGAAGATAAATTACTGTTGGAGAGATGACACAAGCATGCTTCAAGGTTGGAAGCCACCTACAAGAGGGGTCCCCAAGCCCACAGGCTGTAACCAACTTGAGAACCAAGTCAATTCAACCAGTAATCTGTATTTTCTGCTCTGGCTGTCTGACATTGGCCCACACCTAAGTAAATGAGAAATTACTAGGTTTATCAAGATTTCTTTTCTTCAACAATTAGACCTGATAATAATTTGATTGCAACGACTTCAGAAAGTTCAATAAGATAAAAAGTTCAAAAAGAGTATGAGAGGAAATATATAAAGCACCTTTGTAGGTGGTCCATACATACAGTCACTCTTACTGTAACAATCCTCTTCTTTTCCCAAAGCTAAGAACTTTTATTTATTTATTCATTTATTTATTTGACAGACAGAGATCACAAGCAGGCAGAGAGGCAGGCAGAGAGAGAGGAGGAAGCAGGCTCCCTGCCGAGCAGAGAGCCCGATGCAGGGCTCGATCCCAGGACCCTGGGATCATGACCTGAGCTGAAGGCAGAGGCTTTAATCCACTGAGCCACCCAGGTGCCCCCCAAAGCTAAAAACTTTTAATATCACCACCACAGAAATCACTGAGGAGAACTGGAGTTTAAGGAAAAATGGGTCTGGGGACGCCTGGGTTGCTCAGTGGGTTAAGTAGCTGCCTTCGGCGGGGGTCATGATCCCAGTGTTCTGGGATCAAATCCCACATCGGGCTCCTTGCTCAGCGGGGAGCCTGCTTCTCCCTCTGCCTCTGCCTGCCGCTCTGTCTGCCTGTGCTCGTGCTCTCTCTCTTGCTCTCTAACAAATAAATAAATAAAATATTAAAAAAAAAAAAAAAGAACAAATGGGTCTGTAACTGGAAACTGGAATGATAGTGGAATAGCCTAAGAGGCACGCTGGCCCATCTCTAGAGAATTTCTCTGCCTGAAAATACACATAATTGCCAATGACAGACGGGCTCAGCAACAAGAAACTTCCTTGTGTGCCAACGCTTAGGAAAGCCCAGAGCTATGGGTCACAGTCATGTGGCTAGTTCAAGGGTTGCCCCCGCCAGGAAGGTGGAACCATCTGCACCAAGGAGAATGGAATTCAGATTAGGGACAAGGGAGGCAATGGAAAATTCTGAAGTGTACAATAATGGAAGAGGCTGAAGGGAGCCAAGAGAGGCAGTAGGGGCCGCTCAGCACCTATGTACCAGGGAGAGAGTAAAAGGAAGAGGAAGGAAGCAGAGAAGAGTGAGGAGAAGATGCCACTTAGCTGCCTAATTCCCAGACCCAAAGCTACTCATAAAACAGGTGCCCCAAACTACAAGTAAAGAGTCTTTTAAGCATTGGCCAGGAACCTAGTCACTAATGAAACTTTTACCTCCAAAATAAATAATTCTGAGATCCTCATTAATAACAAAATGAATATAAAATGACTGGATTTGAATTACATTTTAAATCGTTCCTATTTTGGCAGAAACATAGTGTCAGAAATAATACTGCCTTTGAATACTTCTCTCAAAGCAACTTTAGTACGTGAAAAAAATCACCAGAAGTTACCGAGAGAAGTGTTCAACTTTTTAATTAAGACAGAGTCAGAAGTAATGACAACAGAGTACATCAAAAGCTACCTTCTGATTTAAATGTTTTTAATGGCTTCATTGAGATATCATTTATAGACGATAAAATTCACCCATTGTAAGTATACAACTCAATGATTTTTTTTTTTAAGATTTTTTATTTGTCAAAGAGAGAGAGAACACACAAGCAGGGGAACAACAGGCCGAGCAAGCAGTGGGAGAGGGAGAAGCGGACTTCCTACTGAGCAGGGAGCCCGATGTGAGACTCAATTCCAGGACATGATATCATGACCTGACCTGAAGGCAGACGCTTAACCGGCTGAGCCACCCAGGCATCCCACAACTCAACGATTTTAATACATGTATGGAGTTGTACGACCATTATCCCAATCCTTACGTGTCTGTAATAGTGAGTTGTAGGTAGACAATAAAACAATCTACTTCTCTCACAATGCAACTGTGAGCAATTATACTAGTATTTAAACATAAAAAGCCCTGCCAGCTTCTCTCCCTTTCCCTACAATATCCTCAAAAACCGGGGTTTTCTAATGGCTTTTCAGGAAAGTACTGAAGCAAGGCTAGTAACCACTCACTCATCACTGAAGTATAAAAAATATTTTATGTCATTATCCCAGCAAAGTCTCCCCAGCAGACTAAAATCACACTTTGTAAACCATATGCATAATACATTTTACCATTTTAATGACTGAGACATCTTCATGACT
Source organism: Lontra canadensis (assembly GCF_010015895.1). Classification (NCBI taxonomy): domain Eukaryota; kingdom Metazoa; phylum Chordata; class Mammalia; order Carnivora; family Mustelidae; genus Lontra; species Lontra canadensis. The sequence goes on from NW_022630997.1 coordinate 1,239,157, forward strand.
TCAAGAGTAGAAAAACAGCAGATGGCAAGCACTATTTTAACAAATGAGCTACTTGGGTGAATGGTGTCTCTGGGTCTACAACACTTAGAGTAGTAACTCAGTCACTAAACCAAGAGCCTCTATTGCCAAATTAATCAAGATTTCTGAGAGTTTTCAAACTACTTCTGAAAATATCATGGAATATATACTTTCAGTTTTTATGTTCTGATACGTCTTACCCTAATTGAGCTTATCTTCTCAACCTTCAAAATAGATTTGAAAGAGTTTTTGTGACCCATTTAAAGTCTGCAGTCTAATGCAACCTTTTCATGGATATCTGAGTGAAGATAACAGCAATCTCCCCAACATCCCACAGAAAACAGAGAAAACATCAATCATGTAGGCCTTTTGCAGGGCTGCTGACTCTGCCAAGAATCATCTCTCCTCTCACTCTCTGCCCTTACCTTGGCCTTGTCCAGATTATCTCACTCATTTTTCAGGCCTGGACTCAGACATCACATCCTCAGGGATGCTGTCCATCCAGGACCCCCACTGCACCAGTCAGGGCCCTCTATCATGTACTTACAACATCCCACACTCTTCTTCAGAAGCCTAAGCCTAATGATCACACAGTGTGACCGGGTAAGTAAGGTCTACCTCTTGAATCCAATACTACACTCCTGGAAGCTTCAAATTTTATTCACCCCACAGTCCCCATCACTGAAAACAGACCTTGACATGCAGTAGGCATTCCATAATTATTTGTTAAAGTCATAAGTATTTGTTGAATATTTATGAATAGCCCTGCTGTAGGCCAGCAGAGAGGGACACAGCCCCTGGCTCCCTGCAGCTTATCCTTAGGGGACGGGATAGGAGGCGACTAAGAGAAAAAAGGAAAATAAAAAATTAATGAGTAATTATAGTTGTGATGAGAATCTAACTATCATTCTTAAGTCCTCCTGGACCCGACAATGGATAAAATATGTTGATATTTCATGAAGCTTTTCTTTCATCTATTTAGCACATGACACGTTCCTTCTATTTTCTGTTCTTCATATTGATAAATCCCACTGATCAAACCAAAGTCAGACATTCAAATTGTGGAGACACTACATTATGCCCTAGCTTAAAGTCCACCTGCCCGCCAGAGAGGCTTTCCACATCCAAGGAAGGCTAATGGTTCTAAAAATGTATTTCCTAGACACCAGGGTTAACAACAATTTTCTGGCAGAGCCTGCTAAAAGGAAGGGCAATTATCAGCCATGGATGCAACTAAATAATACTTTAAAATTCTTCCGCCACACATTTTTTTAAAAAGGGATTCATGGATTATGGAACATCACTTACCCTGATGCTAATATTTAACCACTAAAAACATGCCTTTTTATAGATCCCCACCATGTAGTCTTTTAATGACATGTTAATATCATTAGTTTCAGCAATATTAACATTACTGGAAAAAACAATCTAAGTTTAAAATTTATATAGCCGGGACTTAAGTGGTTCTCTAGTAGAATATCTGACACCTCTAAGTGACCTTTAAAACTAAGGGGGAAAATTAATAGCCAACATCTTTTGAATGCTTACTAGTACCAGAAACCATGCTAAGCACTTAAAGGAGTTTAATTAAATCTCACAATGATCATATCAAGGAGGTGTTAGCTTTGTCTTACAGTGGGTGACTGGACGTTCAGGTGAAGTAACCCGACCCAAGGCTACTATGTGATCTTCGAGTTTAGTCCAACTCTGGGGTGGGTGCCTCATCAGTGATATCTGGTGAATGGCCTATCTCACCGTGAAATAAAGGGAAAGAATTCTCTTTGGTACACTTTTGTAATAAGCATTCTTATAGACATTAAGTTTCTGTTACGGGCTGAACTATGTCTTGCCAAAATTCATATGCTGGAGTCCTAACCTTCAGTACCTCATAATGTGACTCTATTTTAGAGGCAGGGTCTTTAAAGAGGTAATTAAGTTAAAATGAGGTTATGGGGGGGTTCTCATTCAATGCAATGGTGTCCTTAGAAGAGGAAATCTGGACATAGATGCACTCAGAGAAAGGGCAGTGTGAACACAGTCAGGATGATGTGAAGACACAGGGAGAAGACAGCCATCTACAAGCCAAGGAGAAAGAAAGAAGAAACCACTTGCCAACACCTTGATCTTGGACTTCTAGCCTCCAAACTGTGAGAAAATAAATTTCTGTTAAGTCCCCTAGTCTACGGGCCTTCACTATGGCAGCCCTCACAAACTAATCCGGTACCTAAGTCATGCTTGCTTACATTCCACAGAGCTCAGAGTTCAGTGACAATCAGGAACAGTGGCATGGCTCACCCACGCCGCTGTTAGACTGTCAATGACAGCTGTTCAAATAAACTTATGTTCCCATCTCACTAGGCAAGAACAAAAATTCGTGCATTGAAATATGGAGAATAAGTAGGAGGGAAATGGGAGTGAGAAAGAGTTTAAGTACAGACATGTTATTTCTCCAACCTCTACCCCCAGAAGATAAGATGTTCCCAGGGGAGAACGCACCTGAAGTGACAGTGTTAGTTCTAGTCCATCCTGGGAGCGTATCTCCCACCAGCCAGGCCGATGGTGTGACCAGAGCAGGAGTTTTAGTAGGGCTCAGGGAGGGAAGGGATGGGGATGAGGCATCCCAGGGCAGAGATGCAGGGAGCCAAGGGAGAAGGGGGAAGATGGATGCAGAAGGGCGGGGAGCTGGGGGCTGCGTGGAGGCAGAGTGACACACTGGGGTGTGGCTGCAGTTGTCTCTGGTGGGTGGTGGGTGAGGGAAGGAAGAGCAGCAGGGGGCCCAGAAAAGATGTTCCTTTGTTTCCTCCCCACTCCCTCTCTTAAGAGCCAAGCCTTAAAAGTGATGTGACAGGAGAAAAAAAAAAAAGTACAGAGATTACTTCTTCCTGCCTTTCTTATATTTTCTTTCTTCACCTCTCCCTTTTCCAAAATGTCCTGCAGACAGGAACCCCCACTGCTCATCAACCACTTGCTCAGAGTCCAAATAAAGGCAAGCAGTGCCAGGAGGGGAAGCACATGTAAACCAAAGACTGACGGCAGGAGATGCCCATATTTACCACCTAAAATGACCAGACTTTTACTGTATCATAAATTCATCAATCAACAACTTATATTTGTTTGCTGTTTGTATGAAACGTTTGGGTTCTCTGCCAAGTCCAAGGCCTCCTGCTCTGACTGAAGAAGTAGACCTCTGGAGCGTGGTTGAACTTTGTGACCAGGGAATGCCCTTGGCCCAGACAGGGCAGCTAAGGAGCTCTTTCCCCGGGGTCTGAACTAGACTCACTGCTCAGTCCTTGATGGCTAGGCAGGCTCCTGCGGTGTTAGGGGCTTGAGGGTTGAAGGTACCATGCAAGAGCAGAAATTCTGTCCTATAATATACAGAAACAGAAAGCCAAGAGTAGAAAAATAAAAGAAATATATAGGAGAAGTGATACTTAGAGACTACCCGCCCAAAAATGTAATCTCAGACACCATAAGGCATCCACTTCTTGGTTTTGGTCCCTTGGGTTCCTAATAAAACTCTGGTTTGTGTATGCAGATACACATAATTGCAACCAAAAGAGCCTTGGTAAAACGGTGGTAATTTATTAAGTACCTTCCAGTATATTATCTCATTTAGACTCCTAATACTGCAGGGGAAAAAAGAGAGCAGTTATTTTTACTCTAGTTTTACAGCTTACAAAGTAGAGGCTCATGGGCATCGTGGCCCCAGTGAAACAGCTTTTGGGAAGCCCACTCTGATGTTCACTCTGGGGTTGGCTACGTGACTTCCTTTGGCCAGTGGAGTATTAGCAAGCTCAGTGACATAAGCCGAGGCTTGATAAAACTCTGCATAGTGGGACTGGTCTTCTTGGTACCCAGCCCCCACCTTGGAAAAATGTCCAGGCATCCAGTATAGAAAGAGGACACAAGGGGAGGCCTTGTGAGATGAGTTACATGGACAGAGATGTGCCAGGCAAAGTCCCAGCTGACCTCACACAACAGAAGATAAAGGGCAAAAGAGCCTCTAGGTCAATCCACAGAATCATATAATATTACATGTTGTTGTTTTAAAGAATTCCTGGGGTCTTAGCAATAGAAAAATGAAACCCATGTTAAGTAACCCCCTCTATATCTCAAAGCTAATAAATAAAGTTTGGATTCACATCTCCTGACTGATTTCAGTGATTTATTCATTGTTCCAGGATGTGATTGAAACTGAAGAAAAATAACTCAGAAGTTTCATGAGCTTCATTTAAACAATAGAAAATGAGTTTTAGCTCAGAACACTCAGCTATGAAATTATCCTGTCAGCATATAAATGAATTAAAAATATATTTATGTAAATGTGGACAGGTAGGAGAGTGTTACTAAAATACTTAGCATGGTTATACAATGTCTAAATGCTTTTCTTCTCATACCAGAAGAATTACAAAACTACCAAAGACAATACAACAATGTTTATAGTGGTCTTATTTCCAAGAGCAAAAATAAACCATCAAAAAATTACCCGCTGAAAGGACAAATGACGATATATTCATACGAGGGTGAAAATAAAGAACTCGAGCTTCATACATCAACATGGATAAATCTCAAAAATATCAAGTTGAATGGAGGGGGGACAGGGAAAACAAGGAGAAGAACACAACAGCTTAATATCAATTATGTAAAGTCCCTCAAATACAAACCTCAGCATCATATTACTTAGGAAAACATATGTAATTAAAGCACTAATGAAAATCAAGGGAATAAACACAAAAATAGTAGCCGCTCTTGAAGGGCAGAAAGCAGGACACACTTGGAGGAAGCACAGTGAGGGATCTAAAGACATTAGTTACGTTGCATTTCTTAGTTTGGGTGGCAGATATATGTGTGTTTTACAACAACCTGTACTGTACATCTGTGGTAAGTAGCTGTATCTATGAAATATTTCATAATAAAAGCAAACTTTAAAAAATAACCAAAGAATCTAGCAAAGGAAAATTAGTCTCCAGTAATACATGCTTTTTAACACACAGAAATCAACTTAGCTCCCAAATACACAACAATTTTATTTTTAAAGATTTTATTTTTAGGGACCTGGGTGACTCAGTAGGTTAAGTATCTGCCTTTGGCTCAGATCATGATCTCAGGGTCCTGGGATCAAGCCCCATGTAGGGCTCCCTGCTCAGCAGGGAATTTGCTTGAGATTCTTTCTGTCCTCCTCTCACGCTGCTCCTCCCCCTCCACTCGTGCTTACTCAAAAAAAAGATTTTATTTTTAAATAATCTCTACATCCAATCTCAGGCTTGAACCCATAACCCTGAGATCAAGAGTCACATGCTCTACCCACTGAGCCACCCAGGCGCCCCACAACAATTTTATTTTAGAAGAGTAAGAAAGGGAATACTATAGAGGTAGCTAGACTCTCAATTACATGATAATGGTAAAGTCGTCTATAGTTCATAACTCATTAAAACTGATGCCAAAGGAAAAACAGATATTTAAATACAGTGTTAAAATATTTCAGTTAGGGGGCGCCTGGGTGGCTCAGTGGGTTAAAGCCTCTGCCTTTGGCTCAGGTCATGATCCCAGGATCCTGGGATCGAGCCCTGCATCAGGCTCTCTGCTCAGCATGGAGCCTGCTTCCTCCTCTCTCTCTGCCTGCCTCTCTGCCTACTTGTGATCTCTGTCTGTCAAATAAATAAATAAAATCTTTAAAAAACAATATTTCAGTTAGTACTTTTCAGGACTTTTTAGAACCTACCTATATAATCTCTCTTTTCTCATCATCAAAATTCCCTCTGAACCTCAGACACAAGTGTCTGTCTTCTAAGCAAGGGCCTGATGAACAACCTAGACCCTTCACCAATTTGCCTGCCCTGGTGAGGGTACTTGGAAAGGGCTGCACTGCATGCCAGGAGAACCACACACTTCCCTAGACAGAGTTGACTATCCAGAATGGACAGCTGACCCAAAGTTGGACAGTCATGGTCTGCCATCTGCCTACCTCACCAGCCTTCTTCCTACCACCTTCTCCTTTGAAATCAGTGCAGTTGGTGTATCTGTCAGAGCATGTACCACAATTACCAAATTATTATATATTTATTTCAGTGATTTACTTACTTACTGATGTCTATCTCCCTAAACAAGGGTGAGGTCAGTTTTTTCTCACTGCTGTATTCTACCAACTAGCATAATTCCTGACACATAGCAGGTTATTTGATACTTATACCTACTTTGGGCAGACCTAAAATTAGGGCAAAGGAATCAAAGCCATAACAAAATCCACATTCATCTTCAAAGAAGAAAATGTCATAGGATGCGCCATTAAATTTAACAGATTGAAGGACTTTATGGAAACATACCTGAATGAAGTTGAATTTTCCCAATAACACCTTCTACCAATCCCAAACAAATGGGATTCCAGGCAAGGAGTAGATCAGTAGCTAAAAGAAAATAAGAAGCAATCATGAGAAAATATTCATCAGAAAACATATTAAACCAGTATCTTCAGCAGTCTATTTTAAATGATCAACATCGCCAAAGGGCAGTTACGAATATCCAGAACTGAATACATTACTATAAAGCAATTTGTGGAAAAGTATTAAATCCAAGGCCTGAATGAGGTTCTGCTCTGAGGACAATTACAGGGAGAGAAATGACAAGCCGACACGCTTCTCGGATAGGAGGCAGTACTCGGGCGCCCTGCAGTGGAGGAAAGAGGCTGGTACACTGCAAGAGGGCGAATCAGGGGAGTCCTCCGCGGTCCTGTAGCCCAGAGCCAGTCCCAGATTCAAAGACAAAAGAGTTGAGAAACAGCCAGAGAGAAGGCCACTTACTGGATCACACCTTGGAAAACGCCCTTTCCCAGAGAACCTTACACTAAGAAAAAAAAAAAAAAATCCAGAAAACCAGTGCTCTTTTATGTGACTTCTGTGGCAAAACCACTAAGAGCTACTGCCATTTCCTGAGTGCCTACTCTGTGCCAGACATCCCAATGACGGTTCCTCAGAACAGAACACAATGCTCTGGGTAACTTTTCGCAATTCTCCCAAAGACGGCACATAACTGATACCATTCTAATCAACCAGGCAAGAGCCTAATTCATTACACTCAGTGGATGTATGAGGACATCAGGGCTTAATTCTCTTGTAAAACCCAGGTTGCAAAAGGCTGTTATATACATGGAGATAAATGTAACACTAGTAGTAGCTCCATGGCTGGAAAAAATTACCAAGGACGAAAACCGTATTTCCCTTAGTAGAAAATTAAAATTACATTTTAATTATTACTATTTAAACTTTATTTTAGGGAAATTTATAATCAATCTGTAACTCATGGGGTAATTACAGACTTAATAATCCATAGTCTCCAAATTCATTTGAGTTTTGACTACTGTATCTTGAATGTCTTTGTTGTTAATGATACATTCAGTGGGAGGCAAATAAAGTTGACTTCTCTGTGGGCAGAACTGCAATTCAAAGCCAGGCCTGCATGACTCATGGCCTGTGCTCTTAACCATTCAGCTACAGAACCCATACGTGGAACCAACCAATAAGACAATATTTACATCTTAAATAATATGCATTCATATTATAAAAGTCATACTGTATAACATTGGAAAAAATATTTTATCACTCCCATCCTCCAGCCAGAAAACTTATTTTGCTACGGTTCAGGTCATATGTCTGTGTGCTACTGCATCACAAGACCGCAAATATAGCAATGTATGCTCATTTTTTTCTTGTAACATTTCTTGAGTATTGTCTTATGTCTTTAAAATACTCTTCAAAATTTTAACTTCATGACTACATAATTTTCCACTAAAGGAAGCACTTCCTTACTCTTGGACATTTAAGCAATTTCCAGTTTTCCCCGTATTATTAAAAAATACATGGGGCGCCTGGGTGGCTCAGTGGGTTAAAGCCTCTGCCTTTGGCTCAGGTTGTGATCCCAGGGTCCTGGAATAGGGCCCGCACCAGACTTTCTGCTCAGGAGGGGACCTGCTTCTCCCCTCTCTCATTTCTCTCTCTGCCTCCTTGTGATCTCTGACAAATAAATAAATAAAATCTTAAAAAAAAAAAAAAACTGTGATGGGGTGTCTGGGTGGTATAGTCGGTTAAGTAGCCAACGCTCAGTTTTGGCTGGGGTAGTGACCTCGGGATCATGAGATCCAGCCCCACGTAGAGCTCTGTCCTCAGCGTGGAGTCTGCTTAAGATTCTCTCTTTCAAAGGGAAGTCCCCTTATGCTGTTAGTGGGAATGCAAACTGGTATAGCCACTCTGGAAAACAGTATGGAGGTTCCTCAAAAAGTTAAAAATAGAACAACCCTATGACCCAGCAACTGTACTTCTAGGTATTTATCCAAAAGATAGAAAAATAGTGAATCAAAGGGGGCACCTGTACCTCAATGTTTATAACAGCAATGTCCACCACAGCCAAACTATGGAAAGAGCCCTGATGTCCATTGACAGATGAATGGATAAAGAAGATGTGGGAGATATATACACACACACACACACACGTGTGTGTGTGTGTGTGTGTGTGTGTGTGTGTAGGAAAATATATATTCTTATATATAGGAATATTACTTAGCCAATAAAAAGAATGAAATCTTAACCATTTGCAACCATGCAGATGGAACTAGATGGCATCATGATAAGCAAAATAAGTCAGAAAAAGGCACCATATTTCACTCATATGTGGGATTCAAGAAACAAAACAGATGAGCATAGGGGAAAGGAAGAAAAAAATAAGATAAAAACAGAGAGGGAAATAAACCATAAAAAACTCTTAACTACAGGAAACAAACTGAAGGTTGCTGGAGGGGAGGAGGCTGGGGGAAGGGGTAACTGGCTGACGGGCATTATGGAGTGCATTTGATTTAAAGAGCACTGGGTGTTATATGCAACTGATGAATCACTAAATTCCACCCCGAAACTATGAATATACTATATGTCAACTAAATTGAACTTAAATAAAAAAAATTATTTTAAAAAGACTCTCTCTGCCCCTCCCCACACATACTTGCTCCCGCTAAGATAAATAAATCTTTAGGGAACCCTCCTACACTGTTGGTGGGAATGCAAGCTGACGCAGCCACTCTGGAAAACAGTATTGAGCTTCCTCAAAAAGTTGAAAACAGAGCTACCCTACGACCCAGTAACTGCACTACTGGATGTTTACCCTTAAGATACAAATGTAGTGATCTGAAGGGTACGTTCACCTGAATGTTTATAGCAGCAATGTCCACAATAGCCAAACTATGGAGAGAACCTAGATGTCCATCAACAGATGAATGGATAAAGAAGATGTGATACATACACACACACACACACACACACACACACACACACACAATGAAATACTATTTAGCCATCAAAAATCCCCAAAATCTTGCCATTTGCAACGACGTGGATGGAACTAGAGGGTATTATGCTAAGCGAAATAAGTCAATCATCATATTGGAAAGACATATGGGAAAGACAATCATCATATTACCTCTCTGATATGAGGAATTTGAGAGGCAGGGCAGGTGGTCATGGGGGGTGGGGAGAGAAAAAATGAAACAAGATGGGACTGGGGAGGGAGACAAACCATAAGAGACTCTGAATCCCAGGAAACAAACTGAGGGCTGCTGTGTTGTGGGAGGGGAGGGATAGGGTGGCTGGATTATGGATATTGGGGAGGGTATGTGCTATGGTGAGTGCTGTAAATTGTTAAGACTGATGATTCACAGACCTGTATCCCTGGGGCAAATAATACATTATATGTTAATAAAAAAAAGATAAATAAATCTTTTTAAAAATACTGATAAATAATGGACATCCTGTAATATTTTATTGCCTCTGTAATTAAGAGCTCTAGGACAGACTCCTGGGAATGAAATTAGTAGGTGAAAACATAAGAAAATTTAAAGCTTTCAGACATTACCAAATTGCTTTCCACAGGGTTATACCAACTTAGACTTCTGCCAGAAACATAGGAAAATGCTTGTTTTAAAGCACTCTTGCCACCATTTAGATTTCTTTATAAATTGTTCTCATTTGTTGGTATCCATTGCCTAAAATGATGTTTATTTTCTTTTCATTGCAGGTAAAATTTAACAATTATGCAATTGGCTGCTTATGTTTCTTCTTCTAGAATTTTCTCATTCATATCTTCTAATGCATCCTGTATGTTCTTTATTGATTTGAACCCCTTTCTATTAAAGATGTTGACTCTGACGTGTTTGCCCCTATTTTCAATTTTTAATTCTTGTACTGCTCCTTTTTCCATTATCTTTATACTTAAAAAGTTGTTCTTGGGGCGCCTGGGTGGCTCAGTGGGTTGGGCCTCTGCCTTCGGCTCAGGTCATGATCTCAGGCTCCTGGGATCGAGCCCCGCATCGGGCTCTCTGCTCAGCGGGGAGCCTGCTTCCTCCTCTCTCTCTGCCTGCCTCTCTGCCTGCTTGTGATCTCTCTCTATGAAATAAAATAAATAAAATCTTTAAAAAAAAAAAAAAAAGTTGTTCTTGGGGCACCTGCGTGGCTTAGTGGGTTAAGCCTCTGCCTTCGGCTCAGGTCATGATCTCAGGGTCCTGGGATCAAGCCCTGCGTCAGGCTCCCTGCTCAGGGAGCCTGCTTCCCTCTCTCTCTCTGCCTGCCTATCTGCTGACTTGTGATCACTCTCTGTCAAATAAATAAATAAAATCTTTAAAAACAAACAAAAAAAAGATTCTTTCCAAAAAAAAAAAAAAAAGTTCTTTACCCAGTATTAATTATTTATTAATTTTACTTCCTTGTTAACTTTTAAAAGTCTAGCTACTCTACTGGAATTCATGTTGGTGTATAGACTAAAAATACCCTGATTTCTCTTCAAACGTGCCAGAATCTCCTTATCAGGCAAGCCACGTCTCAACATCGACCAGCACAGACGCCCCTCTATGGAAATCGCTCCAACTACCCATAACCCTGTACCCTGACCTCAGAAGAACAGACCATAGTTGGAGGACTCTACCCTTTGGGTACCAAATGAGCCCAGAAACATGGAAGAGGAAAACAACGTTAGAGGTAAAGCAGCCAAGAACAGTTACACAGAAGTGGAACTTTAGGCAGAAGGAAAGCAGCAAGAAAAATAGTGCGGAGGAAAGTGCAAAGTTTGTTCTCAACTTTGTCCCTTCAGTGGTCAAACACTTAGCAAGTACCTGCCAGGAACCAGGCGCTGTACGGGGCTAAGAAGATATAAAAATTAAGGAGCAAGCTGCCTGGAACAGAAGACCAGTGACTGCGGTGGAGATGTGGATTGATAAGATCGGAAAAAGTAAACTGAGGCCAAATACGAAGATGTGAATAAAAAACTAATGAGCATGTGCTTCCTGGAGGCCAGCACAGGCAGATAATGGCATAAATAAAACAAGACTGCAGCCACGGACTGGCTGACAGCATTGACAGGAGGTAGAGCCTGAAAGTAGGGAAAGGAACAGCAGGCCTAAAACGACCTGGAGCTACATAGCCCAGGGGAGTGGGGTGGGCAGTAAGTGAGGAATGCATAGGAGATTAACATGAATCACCACAGAGGAAGCCAGGAAAGGACAGGAAGGGAATAAGTAAAATAAAAAATGCCACTGAAATATCTCTTCTCTCCAGAGTGGGAGAAGGAACAGAAGGGACAGGGTATACAGCAGCTGAAAGTGAAGGTGGGTGAGAACCTCCTAAATCAATATTCTTTCCCATCTTTGGCAATTGGGGCCAGGGGAATACATCAGCCATTCAAAAAATTAAAAACTTTAAAAATAAAAACTAGGGGCGCCTGGGTGGCTCAGTGGGTTACAGCCTCTGCCTTCAGCTCAGGTCATGATCCCAGCATGCTGGGATCGAGCCCCGCATCGGGCTCTCTGCTCAGCAGGGAGCCTGCTTCCTCCCTTCTCTCTCTCTGCCTGCCTCTCTGCCTACTTGTGATCGGTCTGTCAAATAAATAAATAAAATCTTTAAAAAAAATAAAAAATAAATAAAAACTAGAAAGAAACTATCAAGACGACCAAGTTCTGTCCTCTAATGACTAAAAAGAACAGTCACAGATAATCTTTGAGGTCCAGAGATAGCCAGTTGAACCCATTAAGACTGAGTTCCTGGGGTGCCTGGGTGGTTAAGCTTCTGCCTTGGGCTCAGGTCATGATTCCAGGATCCTGGGATCCCGTCCCATGTCAGGCTCTCTCCTGAGCAGGGAGCCTGGTTCTCCCTCTCCCTGCTGCTCACCCTGCTTGTACTCTCTCTCTCTGTCAAATAAATAATAAAACCTTAAAAAAAAAAAAAAAAAGACTGTGTTCCTAATGGGATGATCAAGGAGAAATATGAAGCAGAAGAGATATTCAAGGAGGAAAACAGAAGATGATGAAGTCAAAAGTACAGGTGTAAAAGCTGCCATCGGAAAGGAATGACACTACCTTTTCCAGGTCGGGAAGGTGAAAGGCTGTAAATATAGCAATGGAAAAGCAGCAAAGGAAAAGATCAGATGGCCTTGACTCAGTAAAAACAGGAGTGGAAGATCTCTTTCCTTTGCGGGGAGGTAGGACTGAGGGGGACAGAGCAGGGCACCAGAGGCTTGGTATGGTGAGGGAAATCCAGAAAGTCAATTTTTAGAAGTTCTATGTGTGCTTGGAAACTTGGTGTTTTCAAGAAAAGTGTCAATCCATTAGCGGGTCATGAAATCTATTTTGTATAACAAGATCAGCATTAACATCAATGAAACAGAATAGAACAGAAAACTGGAAAACTGCACCAGGTAAAAAGAAAGGTTCCATGAAATTTTCTTGCTTCCAGGTCCATATGTTCACCAGGACATGATTTAAAAAGTACTCCTTATTATGGATCTCAAACATCTGAACATGCTATTTAAATTTGGGGCTCATTATTTCAACTTTGTTGATTATTTTGAACAACACTTGTATGTACTGGCTAATATTTTCAACTGCTTAACTTTAAAGTTTTTGAGAGAGGGCTTATTTTTCTTTTTTACTCTCACACCTTGTGTATATTTTTCCATTTCTCCTTCTTAATTTTTGCTTGAGATTTTGAGACTGCGTTGTTAGGCACATACACACTCAGGATTAATATACCCTTCTGGAGAACTGCTGTTTCCTAGGATGTAATAACTGCTTTTAAATAGTGCTCTTTGTCCTGAATTCAAGTTTGTCTAACATTAATACTGTGAAACAAATACAGTAGGCATTAGAAAAGGACAAATATGAACATTGCTAATCTGAATGTATCACTGATACTCCCCAGAGCCTTAGGCACAAAGTCCAAATTCCTTGGAAAAGTCTGCATGGGCTGGTCCTGTCCACCCTCCTCCTGCATTCCCCCACCCCCAGCATCCTGGCCTTCCTACAACCATCCAGAAGTGTGAGCACGCTGGGTCTGGAATGCTGCTCCCCACCCACTTCTGCCTGCTTTTCATTCCAGACTCAGAACAAGAGTCACCGGTGTGCCCTGATCTATTCCCCACTCCACCCACCCAGTAGAATTCATCAGGCAGTCTTTTGTGGCCCTCCTGAACCTTGCCTGTATTTCCATCATGGCACCTTATTCTGGTTTCTAATTACTGGCATTATTGACTTCCCTATCTCCCTGACTGAACAGTAAGCTCATCAAGACCTAGTCTCATTGAGCTTTAGATGTCCCTAGTACATGGTACACAGCAGGTTCCAAAATGCTGAATGGACAAATGAAGGTACGGCATGGAAATGGAGAGGGAAGTTGAGGTCCGGTAATTAACACTGAATCACACAGAAGGGTTCACTACTTAACAGTGGCAAAGTTGCAGTCACTTGGTCTATTTCAGATAAAGACATCAGGGCTGGCTGTGCCCAGTGCGACAAAGGCTTGTCAAAATCAGAACACCATTTCCCACTTAGTGGAGGATTCTTTTTAATGTACCTCTATCACCATAAGTTTCCCTACAAAAAGTACTGGAGTGTAACACCCTCATTTCATATTTGTACAGGGCTTTCAGCTCAGCAACATCATTTCAGTTGCACAAGCCAGAACCTGGGAGACATCCAAAATGCTTTTCTTCCTCCCCAAGTCCTACTGATCTTCTAAATATCTGATGAATGTCTCACTTCTCTTCAACCCCACTACCACTACCCTTGTCCAGGCCAAGACCTCCCCCATTCAGATCATTCAAAACGCTCTGGTCAGCCCTACATCTGGCAGGCTGCTCAACACATAACAGGCATGCAAATATTTACTGAATGCACGGAGAACTCCAGACAGTTTGGTCCTGTGGTGTGGAGAGCTAGCTATAAGGAGGAGGCTGAAGAACTACACAGGGACCACTTGGGGGCGGACAACCAAGAGTAAACGCAGGAGCTGTTCCATCCAGATGAGGCAGATCTGCATAGGAGACAGAATGTGAGGACCATGAGACCAGACAGTCTGGGGATGTGGGCACAATGAGGGTACCGCCTGCTCTCTGAGGCCCAGGTGAAGACTGTCATCTCCACTGCAGTCCCCGAACTCCTCTCACAACAGCTCCTCTGCTGTAAATGGAAATGCCGTCTAACTTGCAGAGTTTGTAATAAGCATCAAATGAGAAATTATGCAAGTGCCCAACACGTCTGGCACACTCAATAACCTTTAGCTCAAGTTGGGAAATGTGTATGTGTTTAGAATTCCAGGTTTCTACCACTCAAATATCTCCATGATTTTTATTTCAAGGGTCTTACATATGGATTTTGTTAAAGAGAACAGAAGAAAAAAAAACTTCAATATGTTTTTACTTATTAAATCTTATGGTAGGACCATAATTCCTGAAAGCCCTTTCAGAGTAATAGATGTTTTATGAAAATATCTCAATGTCTAGATATGCCCCAGAATCCTGTTCCCTTAAATCATGAAACACAGACCTATAGCTCTGATGCACCTCCCAACTAGGCATCTGGTCTCCGTCCCAGGAACCCATCTGGGTCCAAATGGCAAAACTGAGCACAACAGCCAGCTTTCTCCCTTCCTATGATCCTCCACACACAAGAGAGAGGGAGACTCTAGAAGAGGTAAAATCTAAAAGGAGGTAAAAATATACTTAGAGAAAAGACACAAATATTATACATGTGAAAATAAGTACTGGGTCCTAAATCATGAGAAACCACAGAAAAATATAAATAGAATGTATAACTTTTAGTCAGCAACAGAAAGACACCTGATGAAAATTTAAGCTATCCAATGAAAGACAAAGAAAGTTGTAGGAAAAAGAAAAAACAACAAAAACCTCCCACATATACACAATAAATGGAAAACATAAATAAAAGGTAGAAATAACTACTAATATATTAATGATTATAATAAATGTACAGTTTCAATTAACCACTTAAAGGAGAGACTTAAGTCTCAGCTTTTCAGTTTATTTAATTCTATGCCTGTTTTACTTGCCACTGGTAGCAGATACTCATTTAATAGTTATTGAACCAAATGAATGAATAATTAAGTAAAAGTAAACATGAAAGATTGAAATGGAAAATGGATTTTCTCCTACCAACTGCTTATCTTCAATGATATTTAATAAGACTAACATCTCATTTTTACTGTCTTTAAAAGAAGCCCCCAAAGACCAGTCTTTTCCAATATGGCGCTTTTAATACTAAAAGCATTTATCTTTCAATAAATATAATAGTGCAGTTGTGATTTCTCACAATGGAAGACTTACCTGAAAATTCGAGGACACTTTAAATTATCTTAAAAGGGTTAGCAGGGGCACATAGCTTCCCTGGCCCATGTAAAGACAAGACAAGACAACAGAGGAAGTCCTAAACAGGCAATGGAACTGGCAGGCCTAGGAAGTGGTGTTCTCTAAACTGCTGGGTACAGCACCTTGCACACAGTTCGCCTCAAAATGTATATACCTTTTTAACCTGTTACTCTTCACCAAGGAAATAAGAAGTGGCCTTAGCAGAGTCTGTGGGTACAGAGGACACACGCAGCTATTAGTCTGAGCATATGTGGCAACTACACTCGGTAACAGACACCCTGTCAGCAATGTTAACGGCTACTCTGGAAGCAGAAGACAATGGCATTGCAGACAGCGTGACCAGTGGGCTTCTACCATCCTTCCACAGAGAGCAGCCGTGTAATGGATCTGCTCCAGCCAACATATTGCTTCCTAATCTTTCCTTCAAAAAGTACAGTCCCATGTGTCATGCGAATTTGAAAGAGAAACATTTGAAATTTGCAAATAGGTTTTAAAATTTAGGAATTTCAAATTTATCTGGTAGAGTTGCTTACAAATTACTAAAGTACAGCACTTTAGAAATAATGCCAAATTTAAATTAGTGAAATAATTAAAGTAACATATACCCAAAGACATTTGGGTATTTTGTCATAGCTCAATTGTTTGACCCATTAGGTCAATATTTCCACGCTTATTTCAGACCCATCGGGCAGTACATGGCTTCTATTTTCACATGCCCTCCTCTTCCTGGTACACAGAAAACAAGTGATTAAATACGGTGTGCCTGCACAGCCCATGAGTCATTCATTCCAAGAGCCCAGAGTGACTGGAGCTCCCTCAGCCCAAGATAAGCCTGGGTCTCACACATCTACTGAAGTTTATAGGCAGTTACACTTGTATCTTTAAGAAAAAAAAAAAGGTGCATAATAAGAGTATGCATAAATAATCAGACCAAGTTTCATTTCCTGCTAAAGACAAAGGATATTATTGCTCTGAAAAGACAATCACCAACACCAAATTCAAACAGATGAGGACAAGGCTTCTAACATGAGGAACGGAAAGTTCCCAATCCTAGCTCACGCTTCAGTTCTCAAAATTTAATGAAGCAAGGAAAAATGTTAGGGAATAATTTGACTCAGGTGCTATCTTATCATTGCAAAGTTTGATATATATTTTTTTGAACTCTCTAACTTAAGAATAATAAGCAACAGATAAAGAATGAAGCAATTGTAAAACTAAGCAAATATTAATTTAAGGAACAGTTTGAAAAAATTAAAATATAGGTCCAGTTCAGTGCTCAGTTCTGAAGAGGTATTGGCATGATAATGTAAAAATTGAATCTTTAATCAAAAACTGTAATAAACTATATTTAGAGGATGAAGGAGGGGAAGCAGAGGAGATCACACAGGAAGACAGTTTAGTTATTTAATTATTTTCCAGCATTCAGCAAGCTAAAGAGCTAACCCAGTTTAAAAGTTCCAGCAGCTGGTGATTTTGTGGGGTGAACTCCAGCTCAATGGTTGCTGATGATCCTGGCTTCTCAGGATCATCATCTGGGAGCTTTAGAAAATGCAGATGCCTGGGCCCCACCCCTTCAGAGAGTCTGAGCCAGCTGGTTAGTAGGGTGGGGCCCTGGCACAGGTATTTTGTTAATCTCCCCCAGGTGATTCTAATGTACCAGCAGATTGAGAATTGCTGGTCTAAGTGATTGTGGGTTATTGGGTGCAACCTGCATTAGTAATTTTATCCTATCAGTTTGATTCTAGATGATGACTGCGCCATGTAGGACCCGGAAACACTCCCATGAAATAAAGTACTAGGAACTGCATAAAGATCACATAACATAGTTAGTTGGCATAAAAGCTGATCTAAACTAGAATAAAGAAATATTTCAAAAAAATAACCTTAAGAATATTTAAAAGATGAGACACTACTTAGGAAAGGGATCTTAAGAATTTCTAGACTTTTCTATTAAGATGGGGATCTAATTATGGTACAGTAACAGAGCCACAAAGTTTTGACTATGATCATAAAGGATATCAGAAATGGCTTTTTAAACTCTACAATAACCAATCTAAAAATTGTTATGATTCTCTGACATGCAAAGTCCCAACTGTCACATCTCAAGAAAAGGCCAATGCAACTCAAAAAAGAACAGAGGACAATAAAATAAAAAATACTTTTGTGAAAGGTCAGACGATGTAATCAGGTTCTGGGAGGACCTGCTGAAGATGGAAACGTACAAAATTATGGAAGGTATGGACTTCACAGGGCATTCAGAATACTGCATAGGAGACATGTTTAAAAGACATGGCTTGAGAATAAATGAAGGCAAGTACAGCTTAAATTACAACTTTCCAAACTCATTACTTTAAGAAGCTGACACTATAGTCAGTTCAAATAAGGATTAGATAAAATCATCAAATAATAAACTCCTAATGCATTACCCAAGGGTTGGGATATACCCCACACCTTCTGTGTTCCCCAAAACTGTTCTTTGATGTATCTTTCAGAAATAGGATCTTGAACGCTAAATCAGAGCTAACAATTGGTATTTCTTTTCCTCATTTTAGAGCTTTCAACCAAGATGCATAAAATTAACACTTCAATAATTAAATAGATGCAACCTTTCTCCCAGCTGGTGTTCAAATGATTTCCTAGCCTTTCCCAAAACTCTGTTCAAAACTCTTACTCTCTTCCATTGAGGGTGGCTTGTGTTGTTTATTCTGCCACCATATGTCCCCAACGAAAAGCTCAGCCTTCAAACCCACACCAGGTCTAGAATTTGCCCTTTTAATTGGCCTCAAATGAAGATGCTTCTAGATCAAACACAGTGCCCTGTGAGTGGGAGGTAAGGGGGAGTGCCTGTAAGATTTCAGTCTGGCCATTAGGCACTACTCATTCTCATAAACCCTTTTTTTCTTTCTTTGAGTACCCAATTAGGATGAAGTCATTATGCATACAGAGAGTTATGTCTGCCAAGAAAAAAAAGTCCTTAAAAGTCTACCAGTGTATACAGCTATTTTTCCAGGGCTTTCCACTATTACAGACAGAAGCAACCCTACTATTTAGAGCTGGAAGAAACTTTACAGAATAAAAAAAAAAAGAGCACCTTTCTTCCCATTTTCTTTATTAGGAAGAAAAACAGATTCTTCACTACCTTGAAAACAGATTTTCACTACCTTGAAAAAAAGACAACACTAAATCCTCAAATTTTAATACCCAACACAAGCCTCCCAACAGAACTGGGCCTTAAGCTCTGTCACAGCATCTGTCACTCTAGAATCCTGTGTCGGTCTCTCCCCCACTGGACCTCGGCCTCAGCTACAAGGTACAGCGTTCTAGCCACCTTTTTCTTTGACACAATGCCCAGCAGACAGGTCCTCAATAAATGTTTAAAGAATAAATAAGTGACTTCACAGAATTTCAGACTGAGTAGAATTTGGAAGGAGAAAGAAACAGAACACAAAATTACAGGGGGAAAATGAGGAGGCTTCTCTGCGAAAAGGGAGTTCAGATGGTCCCCCCCCTCTTGATGGTCTGACTTTTTGACTTTACAATGGTACAGAAGCAATATTCATGCAGTAGAAACTGTATTTTGAATTTTAAATTTTGATTTTTTTCCTCGGCTAGTGTTATGCCAATATCATATGCTCACAATGCCGGGCAGCCCCGGCTACCTGTAGCTCCCAGCCAGCCATGTGATCCCAACGGTAAACAGCCCACACATTGAACACCCATTCTGCAGCCATTCTGTTTTCACTTTCAGTGCAGTATTCAATAAATTACAGGCGACGGTCAACACCTGACTCTAAAATAGATTTTGCATTAGATGATTTTGCCACACTGTAGGCTAACTAAAGTGTTTTGAGCACATTCAAGGCAGGCTAGGCTAAGCTATGTGTGGGAGGCTAGGTGTATTCAGTGCCCTTTTGACTTAACGATATTTTCAACTTAAAATGGGTTATCAGGGTGCAACTCCATCATAAGTCAAGGGAGATGTGCACTGGAAAGAGGTAAAGGGGAACAAATGAAATAGCTGCTAGAAATGAATCCTGGAGTCAGGAAGCACAGCGGCCCAGGAGAAAGAGCAGCAAACTATGACTCTGCTCAACAACTTCTGTACCCTGAGGGTGCGGGAGGTCTATGTGCCTGAAGTAGGGAGAAGAATGTATACACCTGGCATAAAAACAATGCATAATGATATTCAGGAGCATTAGTGATATTATACTGCAAACTACTAAAACTAAAAGCATTAAGGCAGGGTTTAAAATTTCCCAATTATTTCAGATCTTGTGACTTTTTCAAATTGTATATATTGACCATTGCAGAAACTGTGAAATTTGAAGTTCAATGTAAGTGAAAAGTTGTTTCAAAAAAAAAAAAAAAAGATTCATAAAGAAAATGTACTTTTAAATATCCCACTATCAAGTTATAGAAATGCAGGATTCTGAAATAAAATGAATCAACTTAAAAGAAAAAACAAGGAACACAGACCTAAAATCAACCTGTATTTCATTCAACCAGCCTTACCAAAGAAAGCAGGCAGGAGTGGATGCTTTTTTTGTGAATGAGAGCAGTTTCTGTAAGGGTCTCACAGCAACCGGAAAATGAGTCATCCTAACAGAGCATGGGATTTAATTAACATCCTACCAGTATGTGTTGTGATAGTACTATAATGCTAAATGTTCGGTGTTTATCATCAATTCTAAAATACTACTTAATATTATCAACAGCTACTGATAATTTTTAACATGTATTATTTCTCTATTTTGTTAAATATACTCCAAATGTTCTTCTCAGCTCAATATGGTCAGTTAATACATAATGATTATAACTTAGGCTAGCTAATGAGTAATTATTTGTTAGAGGTTCTAGGACATTGCTGTTATTTCTCAGGGCTTGTATTTGCAAGACTAAATCTTTAAAGGTTATATTTTAAAACATTTGAACAGAAATAGACCAGTTTGCAGTTTATTTGTACAAAGATAGTAATATAGCTTACAAAGATCTAACACGTTTAAATCCCCATGAAACCACACCAAACCACCAACCAACAGCAAAACTAGTCTGATCTTCCAATAGTCTAGTATCTATCTGCAAATAGGTCACCTAATTTTGTTATAAATTCAGCAACAAGTGATTTTTTTGTTTTGTTTTGCATAAGGGCCAGTTCAAGAAAAATAAAAATGTCTTTGTATCCCATTTATTTTCATTCAAAACGAGAAGAGATTTATTGAATCCCAGACTTAAAAGTTAGATTTCCCCCCTCTATGAGTAAAATGACAAGAATGGGTTTTGGTTTCTTGTGGTTTTTTTTTGTTTTTTTTTTTGGTTGGCAAGAGAGGCAATGTTCTGGTCTTCTATTCTTATACTCTCGGTTTAATCCTCCCAACAGACCCTTTGCTGCTGAAGATATGCAGGGTCGACCAGGGACTAGAATCATTTCAATTCATTCAATAGGATTTTTACAGAATACCTGCTATGGGCCAGGTGCTAGGGAAATGGTGATACATCTATACTGCCTTTTCTTTACTGGGGCTGAGGTAGGCAGTTAGGACAAAGGGGAGTCATGCTGCTGGGCATCTGGGAGCTGCATGAATGCATCCAAATTTCTGAAACACCAAGCTGTCAGGGCTCCCTGGTCTCTGGCACCTAAATGCTCTAGCCTACAAGGCCTCGACACTGCCTCTTCTCTGACTCCAGCCTTTGGCAAGTCCTGGCATCTGCTGGCTCAGGCCTGAGAACATAAGCATCTAGGAAACAGTGATTCTACAAAAGTTCTAGCCCGCTTTAAAGGTGGTTTTCCTGGAGACCTCTCTCTTCCACTCCCTCTCTGCTCTATGTGCTCTGCAAGGATGCCTGTGAAATTGGATCTGGGACTCTTGATAGACTGCTAAAGGCTTCAGGTTGCTCATCACTGGCTGAACTAGTTCCCAGTCAGTACATATCAGTGTTTCTGCTCCAAGATCTACCTGTATCTATTCCCTTCCCAAACTGCAGATGTTCTGAAAACTTAAGAGAAACCTGATCAACTGACCATAACTTGGAAAAAGCACTTGGCAACCTATTCTATGACAACATTCTCTGCAACTACATAAACGAATTTAGCAACAAGGGGTCAGGGCAGGGGTAGGATCGAAGAACCAACCAGTAGTCCCATTATCAGCCTTTCATTCCATATAGATCCTTTCTCAATATGCATGCTTTGACATTTGAGGCTTTTTTATTTTCTCCATATGCTGCCCTACAATGATTATGATAGCTAAAGATATATTTCAGGTATTACCTATAAAAATATAAATCCTGTAACTGTAGTCAAGAAAGCAGAAAGGTAAAAGAAAAAAAAAACAGGGAAAAAAAAAGTAGAAAGGTTTGTAAAACGCTTTTGTCATTATTGAGGAAAATTTGACTTTGGAGTCATATACTGAATTAGAAGCCTCATCCTCTTACTCTGTGAATCTGGACATGTTACTTCTTTGTGCCTCAGCTTCCGCACTTAGAAAATGAGGATAACAAAACTCTCCTCCTGATGTTTATGGTGGGGATGAAATGAAATAGAACCTATCAAGGGCTTAGAACAGTATCTGATTCAGAAAAATGCTCAATACATAAAAGCTGTTGCTATTACTACTATTAAACTTGGTTGACAAAGTAGACAACAAAATATGCATAAAAACTTCCCCAAATCTGTACTACTTGATTGCAAATGTCATCATTCACTTTAGACTATTTTTTTGAAGCTAAAGAAGTGGGGGGTTACTTTAGAAAGAGGGGTCTTTTCTACTTTGCATGCATCAATGTTCATAAAAACAAATGTACAATCAACCTAACTACTAGCCTGTTAGAAATATAAAATATTAATATAAAATATAATATATAAAAAATGGGAGAAAAGTGGTTTGGGGTATAAAACTGCTAAGCGATTCAAAAGAAGACCAAAGACACCAGGAGAAAAACGTAGTTATTCAACCAAATGGTTAAAAAGATTTCTACAATAGATTTAATAATCAGTTTTTTAAAAAGTTTTTACTTATTTATTCCAGAGAGAGAGTGAGTGCAAGCAAGCACACACCTATGCACACTAGCAGGGGGAAGGGCAGAGGGAAAGGGACAAGCAGACTCCTCAATTGAGCGCAGGACTTGATCCCACAATCCCAAGATCATGACCTGGGCTGAAATCAAGAATGAGTCACTCAACAGAGCCTCCCAGGTGCCCAAATAATCAATTTTTAAATTAAAATGCCCTACAGCACCTGGGCTCAGGTCACCATCTCAGGGTCCTGGGATCAGGCTCCTTGCTCAGCAGGGAGTCTGCTTCTCCCTCTGCCCCTCACTGCTCATGCTCTCACACACTCTTTCTCTCTCAAATAAGTAAATAAAATCTTAAAAAAATAAATTTAAATGCCCTATTATGTTTGGCATGGTAATTTGTGATTTTTAGAAAACATGATTTTTTTTTTAAAGATAAAAGTTCAGGGATGCGTGGGTGGTTCAGTTGGTTAAGTGTCTGCCTTCAGCTCAGGTCATGATCCCAGGGTTCTGGGATCGAGTCCCACATCAGGCTCCCAGCTCAGTGGGGAGCCTGCTTCTCCCTCTGCCTGCTGCTGTCCCTACTTGTGCTCAATTGCTCTTTTGCTCTTTGACAAATAAATAAATAAAATCTTCAAAAAAAAAAAAAAAAGATAAAGTTCAAAATCATTTTTTTCCAAAGTAAATACCAAATGACACTGAAAACTCTAAATAAACTGAATCTAGTTTCATATGATTCTTCAAAAGAGATAAAAGTTCTATGTGGATTTTAATTCCATAACTATAATTTCTCATTCAAAAGAAGTTAACTTCATAGGACATACTAAAAATAATTTTCACACACACACACACACACACACACACAAATCTCTAAGAAGAACAGGAACACTTTTTAAGGTTTCTGTGAATTCTAACTGAGAGCTACTATCCCCTCCAAAAAAATGTTCTCTGGTATTCATCATTTAGAGTATCATATCTATAAATATAGTTTACATGCTTATGAATGTTATGTATATGACAGATGCTTTGCCATCTTTTTATGGTCAGTCTCAGAATAGAATGAAGCAATACTCAGCAGGAAATTACATAACACCATCATATCAGACAAAGCCACAAGGACTTAGTGGAAGCAATTTTAAGACTAAAGAGATAAGACTATATCACCCTTCCCCAATAGTAGATTGTATTATAGTCCTTTTTAAGTCTTTAAATTATAATCTTTATTCTCAGATAGTAAAACACCACTCTCAGGAGATTACTGAATATTCACACAGAGCTTTATCATTTTTCCTAGTAGAAAATAAAACAATCTCTGGTAGTCATTACCCTGCAAAAGACATAAGCATCCACCAAAAAGCAGTTGCTAGGTATGAATGCAGACTCCTCACTACCCTTAAGAAACTGGAAAGACCAGAAAAAAAATAACAGTACTCAAGTGTTTAGCTAAAAGAAAAAATTGAAAAAATTTAAATAATGTTAAAGAAGAGAAGGAATACTACCACAAAGGAAGGAATACTACCACAAAGACTTTAAAAAAAAAAAAAAAAGGTGATGCTAAATCAGATAGAAGAAAAACATAAGTGGAAATTCACTTTCCTCATATTTACTTCCTCACCCAGCTGGACAGAGATTTTCTGCTCCAATTAGAAGATATTCTAAAACAGGGCCTAAAATTAATATTAAGCATAACACAACATCCTATTTTTATGGCAATGATATTATGGAGAAAAAAACTTGCACTTTACCTCAGCTCAACCAAAAAGACCTTCCTCGTCCTAATTACTCTAAAGTCCAGACACCAAGATGAGTAAGTACGGTTCTTGCCTTGGGGAATGCATTGTCCACTAGGGAAGAAGCAAGCAAACTATTTTCATATGATGATGCATTATGGGCTATAAGAGAAGTGTGCACTAGGCATAAAAAGCACCTGGAAACACAATAAAAGTGACCAATAATTCTACCCCAGGAACGTGGGCTAGGGTGAGCAGAGTATCTGAGCTGTGCCTAACAAATTAGGCAGGCAAAGGGGCTGAAAGCATTCCAGGCTCAGGAAATGATCATTTTAACTTTAAATATCAATAGTGATTCTTCTGATGTCTCCAGGAAAAAGAAAAGTACTGTTTCAGGTTGTTCAATAGCCACAAACAAAAACCACTACGCCCACAGGTTTTTTTGGTTTTATATAATACTGCCCTTTGGAAAAGAAAAGGACTTGGTCAGTAATCTATTCAGTTAAATAGCCAATAGGAAGCAATGAGATTTTAAATGCTGTCATTACAAACAACAGCAAAACTGTCCATGAAAGCAGAGGGAAAGATCTAATAAAATGAAAACAATATTAAATGATCCTATAGAAAGAGATCTGAAAAGCACTTATCCAATTAAAATACCATTATTAATAGCCATTCTTTAGAAAGGATCTTGAGCACTGCATAGGAAAAACTATTTGGTGAAGTTTAATGCATGGGACCCCTTACTCACTGGGTACCCTTGAACACCTAAAGATCAAAACAGACTGTTACTTCAGAAACATAATGGCCTCTTCCTTCCTCTAGATTTTTGTTCTCCTTCTCTCTGTGGTCTCCTATATCCTCAGAAGTGATATAAACTTAACTGCAAAGACTACAGACATTTTATTCTGAAAAAAAATTTTTAATTTGCCTTTTGATATGGACTTCAGATATATATACAGTAATACAAATCACATGGCTTACTCCAAAAACCTAGGCCCAGATTACCCTGTGAATATTCCTTAAAGGCTTAATCCTGTGACTCATCTCAGTTTCTTTAGCTCAGAAGTATGCGTCTCAGTAGCCTTCCACTGAAAGCTGCTAGCCAGCATCCAAGAAGAGTTGACTTACTTCACTTGAGGGGAGTAATTTATCCCCAAGCAACCATTAGGACTGGAGAGCCTCCTGGTACAAGAAACAAACACAAACCAAAGAAAAGACAAATAATTCACTTAAAACCCCTCCTATTCTGAGGACTCCTGTGACCTTACCTCACTGCATGTAATCCACTAGCTTGGTTCACCTCTGTCTATCTTAGAGGCTAAGAGAAAGGAGAGTGGCACTAGAAATGGAAATAAAACCAAGACTTCCCTATTTATATAGGTCTTAATCAACTGCCCAAATTCACAGGTGACCGCCTAGAGAGCTCCTGTTCCTTTACAAAATACATTAATTCTGGTCCTCCAAGATGTACACTGAACAAACACTGAACAAGTTGGTATTGGTTTTTGTTTTACTTACTTATTTATTTATTTGACAGACAGATCACAAGTAGGCAGAGAGGCAGGCAGAGAGAGAGGAAGGGAGGCAAGTTCCCCCACTGAGCAGAGAGCCCCATGCGGGGCTCAATGCCGGGCTCTATGCCGGGCTCAATCCCAGGACCCTGGGATCATGGCCCGAGCTGAAGGCAGAGGCTTTAACCCACTGAGCCCCCCAGGCGCCCCAGTTGGTTTTGGTGTTTTGTTGTTGTTGTTGGTCTTGTTTTAAAAAACATTTCTGTGATGTACAAGGACTCAAAAGCCCAACCCTCATTTTATAGTTGAGGAAATGAGGCACAGAAAAGTGTTCTGTCCAATGAACTGGAGATGATCTCAAGTTCCGTGCAGCTGTAATCATCAAGCCCTAGGAGTCTGAAGAGTTGGCTCATTGGCAGCCTGGAGAATTTTGCAATCTACCTTTCCTCAAGGAACAACTGAAGCCTTACCCCAACCTGGGAACAGGGTGCGGGGTGGGGGGTGCCAGGCAAATGGTCAAATCAGGAAAAACAGAGACCAGAATGACTGGAGACTGGTCACAATTATCCTATCTACAACTCTGGTCCCAAGATCATCAGGAACGTTCTCTGGGTGTAATCATTTCTCTTCTATTCTGAATAGAGGAAATAAAATGTAATAGCTGGAAAATACACCCAGAGCCTCGGGAAAAACAAGTTCTCCTTCACCGCTCTCACAAATCAGCTAGGTCTTCTTAGGAAAGCCGGAGAACCTGCCGGAAAGTGTTCTGGAGGCTCTCTCTGTGAGCTCAGGCAAGTTACTCAAGCTTCACACCTGTCTTCTCACCTGAAAAAGAGGATGCCAGCACTTGCTTCTGTAAGGCTGTTGTGGGGACTGGGAATAACACATTAAGGGAAAAGGTCCCTGGACACCCTCTTCTACACAGTAACAGCTGTGATAAGCAACGCTCGTTTGGACTTTCTCTACCTTTCAATTCATACCATGTAATCCTTGTCTACATCACACACAAGAATTACACATAAATTTTTAAATGTTCTGGCTATTTCTTTAGAACTCTATTCTCGCACTTCTAAAGTGAAAGCTCTCTGAGGTGACGAGGAAAAGGAACAGGCAACCTCAAACGGGGAGGTGCTACCGAGTCCCCCCCACAAAGGAAGCCGCCTCCTGGACCCTTGTCCGCTCTCTGAGGGCAGGGGCTGCTGTCTGACTCACGGCTGTCAACTAGTTTTCCTCACGCAGACTAATCCGGGCAGACCTAGGCATCTCCTACCAGCTTACGCGACACCCAGACACGGCCCCCACGATACATCCTGTATGACAACACTGAGTCATACGAAACTATTAAAAGTTCAACATTATAACGCAGTTCAGTTGTAATACTAAAGTCAAAGAAAAGGAGCTTTAAAATCGGGTGCCAATGAGGTAACCAGAACGAAGTCACACCTCTAACAAGAAGGGACCAGAAACACACAGATGTCAACAGGGAGTGACCCTCCCGCAGGACGTTCCACTGAACCGGCGCGATCGTTTCTGGCCCAAGATCGGGCCAGGATTCGAACCCAGAACTTGTCTCAAAGGACGTGCCAGAGCCGCTCCGGAGTGGAAGAGGCCTTTAAGGCCAGGCGCCCCTCGCCCGAACTTTCCGGCTCGGCTCCGGTCCGTTCGCCCGGGCAGCAGAGCGGATCTCAACGCGGAGGCGCGCTCGGAGGAACGAGGGTCGCCGGCCCTTTGTCCCCCGCGGAGCGGCAGAGGCGAGACAGGCGCTCCCTCCCGTCAGGAAATAATGACAGCTCGAGCGCCTCGGCTCGCGCCCGCCCCGCCCCACCCCGCCCCGGGCGCCTGGGCCGCAGGCGGCGCCCGCCCGCCCGGCTGCCCGCGCTGAGGGGCGGCCGCGCCCCCTCCTCGCCCCCCGCCTCGCCCGGCTCCGCCGCGCCGGGCCCGGCCTAGAGCCACCCCGCGCCGCCAGCCTCACCGGGTCGGAGCTGGAGGCCGCCGTCGCGGCGGCTGCACCACAGCGCGCGCTCGCCCTGCTGCAGGATGTAGTGGTCCTTGGCTTGGAAGAGCTCCATGCCGGCTCCGGGCTCCGAGGGAGGAGGCGGCGGCGGCCAGGCGCGCCCCTGTCCCCGCGGCCCCCGGCCCCGGCGGCGGCGGCTGCCCGCGGGAGGCGCTCGGGGCGTCCTAGTCGGCCGGGGCCGCCGGAGCCCGCGCCTCGAGGAACAGCGACTGAGGGAGCGCCCCAGCGGCCAGGCCCGCGGGAGGAGAACGCGCACCGGCGACCGCGGCGTCGGCGGCAGCGGCGGCGGCCTTAGAGGCCTCTCCCCCAACTCCGCCCCTTGCCCGGCTCCGCCCCTGGCACAGCTCCCGGCCCCACCCCCTTCCGTGGCTCCGCCCCGGCTTCAACCAGGCTCCTCCCCCTCCCTGTCGCCTCCGCGCGCCTCTTTCTCCTTTCGGTGCCCCTTTCCGCCGTTTCCCGCCGCCCTCCAGCTTCTCCCGGGTTTCTCCTCCTGGCTCCTCCCCCAGGCTCTTCCTCCCTGCTCTCCTCCTCCCGCAGCCCTCCTTCGGCTCTTCCTAGGCCCCGCCCCTGACGGGCCCTCCTTCCCTCCAGAGGCGAGGGCTGGCTTGGCTGAGTCAGGGGCCAGCCGTCCTCATGCTGTGTAACTTCGGGAGCAGAAGCTCTCTCGTGGGATCGTCCCTCCCATACCAGCGGGTTATTAACTACTTTCACCAGCCCTGAGGAAAGCCCGGCCGACTCCTTACATCCAGCCTGAAACCCCCTCCTCCGGGGGCCTGAGTTGCCCTCAGAGACCCAGACCAGGAGAGCCGGGAAATGCTGGTTCCTGGGGTCTAGCCCCAGAGCAGGGCCGTCCTCTGTGTTGATATTTACTCTCAGAAGCTTGTGACTTTTGACAACAGCAGGTATTCAACAAATACACATCCAGGAGCATGTAACAGTGAGAAACACACAAGTATTGGCACAGGGCTCTAACTAGCGAGGAAGAAGGGAGCAAAATTCAGAAGCTATCGTGTCCCGAATTAAGTAAGATGGGTCTGATTAGACATCAAAAAAATAAGTCATCAGTGAAGTAGAAGGGATCTAGTCTGACAAAGCTCCCCCAACCCCAAAATCTTTGAGCTATTTTGGAAGTCCAGCTGGTATGTTGAACCGAATATGGCTTGGGAGTCAGGTCCCTGGTTCCAGGTCCAGCTCCATGATCTAGTGTGTGATCTGGGGGAACTCTCCTGGTCTCAGATGGTGGTTGAACTAAATGGTCTTTAAATTACACTCTCAGTTTTATATACCAATGAGTCTTGCTACTTCTGTCTCCTGCATTCTGTAATGTTTTAGAAGGGAAGGGGGAAAATAAGGTAGGACACAAGAAAAGGAAGGCAATAATTTAAACCTTCTGCTTAGATAAAAGTGAGAGGGCCCCCAAAGCAGCAAGGAATTCCATATTAGCCCACACTGATTTCTCTGCTGAATTTCCATAGCACAGAAAGACCCATGATGACAAACTGTCCTGCAATCTCTGATAAGTACCAAGCCTCCTGGGCTGCCCAGATATCTTAAACATAAAAATCAAGAGGAGTGATACTATATCAAAGCTTTATGATGTGAGTTGGACACAGAAGATAATGGAGACAAGATTCAGTAAAACCATCAGTTTCAGCTTTACTGTTGAATTCAACCATATGTTGACTTTCCTCAGCAAAAATGAATAGGTAATGAAAAAGTCCTGTGATGACTGTATGTTCTACAAATTATTCTGTTTTTTTTTTAATTAATCGCATTGTCAGATGTGAAGAAAACAATGCTATTGTAATTGTTTGAAAACAATTGGCTGGTTGATTGAAACTTTTCCTGGTGTTTTGAATCAATGATTCCAACCTTAGCTACCTATTAGAATTATCTGGGGAGTTTTTCCAACCACACCAATGCTAAGACCTCAGACCAATGAAATCAGAATCTAACTGGGTGAGGCTCTGGCGTCGGCATTTTTTCCTAAGCTACCGAGAGGATTCTAACGTGCAGCCAGAGTTAAGCAACACTTTTAAAAATGAAATTAATTGGAAAAAACCTGTCTGATAGCAGCTTAGCTGAAAACAGCAGTCAATCATTAACTAATACCATTCTATGGGGTCGGTTACCTATAAATCCAGAGTTAACAAGCAGAATCTTTAGGAGAGAGAAAACCTGAAGAAAAGTTGCTCCTGGAAACGGACTTTCTCCCTCTCTCTCTAAATGCATGCCTGGCTGAGCAGAAAGAAAGAAAAGAGGAAATACTCTGTCCTTAGCAGATTTCAGGTCCCCCGTCTCCTGCCACACCCGCCCTGCCTTGCTCCTGCTACAGAATTCTTGAACCTCAGACCCTGCAGCTTCCCCATTCTGTGGCTGGCCTCCCCGTCTCTGGCCTGTGGCTACCTGCTAGCCTCCATCACTCTCTTCCAGCTTCCAAATTCGAGGCCCTTCTGCCCTTGAATGATGTCACCCAGGTTGTACCCGAAAGTCCATGGGATGCTGTTCTGCTTTTTAAACAGGGACAACCCTATCTTCTTTTCCGTGTATGGTGTCCTTATACTCATTTAAGCATATTCACTAGGGAGGTAGGTTGTATTATCCAGCTC
This sequence comes from Lontra canadensis, assembly GCF_010015895.1. Classification (NCBI taxonomy): domain Eukaryota; kingdom Metazoa; phylum Chordata; class Mammalia; order Carnivora; family Mustelidae; genus Lontra; species Lontra canadensis. The sequence goes on from NW_022630997.1 coordinate 1,269,737, forward strand.
TGTGTGATCCCAGTCAAGTCAGAAATCTTTTTTTAGTCTGTTTATTTATTAAAAGAGATGATTACCAAGGGCTCTTCCAGCCCTGAAATCAATGAATGTGAGGAAACGTGTGCACATAGTTAAACCTCCGCAAATAATGATGGTAAATGACTCAACTCTGATTATTGATTTGGCCTTCAGTATCAAGTTTATTATTTGTCTCTGAGATTTTGAGGTTCTGATTGGACTCTAGTGTCCTCTGGTGAAATTTGACTTTTAACATCATTTCCTGTCTTCTTGTCCACAGTCTTGTATGCTGTCTATGAGAACTTTCTTCAGTCTTGTTTGTATATGAGAAATCTCCCGAAGGAGGGACTTTTAACAAAATACATGTTCTGCCTGCCAGGAGGCTGCTCATTCTTAGCTCCGCAGCGGAGGTGGTTAAAGGCCCCAGGCACTTATAAGCCAAATGTTTATATTTGACCAATGCTCAGCCAATTTCTCATGGATTTGCGTGCCAGTAAACTTCTGCTACCTCCTCCCATAATTTCACCAGGGACAACTGGAAAGTGTGACAGCCATTCTGGAGCACTTTGACATATATAAAATTGTTTGACAAAAGGGGAAAGGCCTCTCAGGAGACTGTCACATTGGTCTAAAAGAAAGAGATTGCTTTGTTCACTGGAGAAGACCATCTCTTTAATTTCTATACTTTAGGGGGTTAAAAAGTACTCAGTGTTTAATTGGCCTGATAAATTTGTCCACCCAAGTCATTGTTTAACCAGCTATGATAATTCTTTCATGTGTGTCTAAGAGAGAAAAAAATGAATCTAATCTCTCTGCATCTAATCTCCTTCCAGAGGGAAGATAATTACCCTTTACAGTGATCATTTCATATTTGTCTAAAGCCAGCTCTCTCTCACTTCCTCTCCGTTAGGCATTTATTTTTCAATTAAATAAAATGGTTAAAAAATTAGTTCTAAAAAAGCTAATTTGAAAAAAATGTCTAAGATATACTGTTAAATAGAAAATGTCCAAATTGCAGAATAGTATTTTAAAGTATGCCATTTGGGTTTTTAAAAGGGGAGAATGAGAGAGAAAGATGTTTTTATAAGCCCAGAAGATTTCTGAAATAAAATATGAAGAAGTATAGTTACCTCAGAGCAATGTGAAAGCGAAGTGGATGAGAAATGCAAGGAGGGCAGAAACTTCTTTTCAGTTTATATTCCTATACAGTTTGGTTTTTGAACCATGTGTTTTTAATGCTTTAAATAAAAAACAACAACAACACTAGTTAAATGTGTGTGTATAAAAGTCCTTCCACCACACACAAAAACATTTTTAGGTAATCTACTGCCTAAGGGTCTGGAACCTTTGTCTGGACAACCAGAAATCCAAGGCATGGGTTTGTTGTTTTTGTTTTTTTAAAGATTGTATTTATTTATTTGACACAGAGAAAGAGATCACAAGTAGACAGAGAGGCAGGCAGAGAGAGAAAAGCAAGCTCCCCACTGAGCAGAGAGCCTGATGTGGGGCTGGATCCCAGGACCCTGAGATCATGACCTGAGCCAAAGGCAGAGGCTTAACCCACTGAGCCACCCAGGCGCCCCGGCATGGGTCTTTTTATTTTTCATATGCTGCTTAGTACTTTTGAGCTTTCCTAACATCTTAAATGCTGTCAGAGTGAGGTATGATTAAGTAGATAAGCCATTTTCCTGCACTGTATACTTTTTTAAACAGAGCATAAGGAACAGAGATTTTCTTAAGCACATTTTCGAAACCACAGCAATAACCGTGGCTTGTTCTTTCCTTCTACCAATTATAACTCTCAGGTGGATGACCTATTAGGTTGGTACCATCATAAATCAATAACAATGGTCAAAAATGCTGTCTGTTAGATAATCATATTAGAGATTTTTTTAAAAGAATGCTTTGTACTGCCCCAGGAAATAACATGGGGGGACTTGCTCCTAGAGAAACTTGGTACACATTTGGAACTGCTGCCCAGTAGACTTTATTTGATTTTTTTTTAAGATTATTTATTTATTTATTTATTTGACAGGCAGAGATCACAAGTAGTAGGCAGAGAGGCCGACAGAGAGAAAGGAGGAAGCAGGCTCCCCATGGAGCAGAGAGCCTGATGTGGGGCTCGATCCCAGGACCCTGGGATCATGACCTGAGCTGAAGGCAGAGGCTTTAACCCACTGAGCCACCCAAGCACCTTGCCCAGTAGATTTTAAATCCACTGTTTCTTTTCCTGGTGAAAGAAAAAGAAAATCTCCCAGTCTACCACCATTTTGTAAGGGTAGTACTTGGCAACAAGGAAATACAGGATTGCAGTTTTCCTACTACTGTTCCATCCTTTTTCCTCAATTTTCTAGTCATTCCTCATTGAGCCTGAGTTAGCAGAGAAGGTGTGTATTGGGGGATGGGTGTTTGTAGGGCTCCCATTGCCCTTGATGGGCAAGGGGGTGGGGTACAGAGCTGGGGGAAGCCAAGAGTGGAATGAGATTTGCAAAGTCTCTAAGATGATGTTTTTAACAAGGCCCATGATGAGTAACCCAAGACCAGCTGCAGATGTGGCAAACATCTTTCAAAATCCGGTCCTCATCTAATTTTAGGATTAGAGTTATGCTGTTGCTGATCTCAAATATGGTGAGATCCTAACATTTAAGTTGCCCATAAGCAGTGCATCATTTCTCACGGTTTTTCCCATCACTGTTCTATGAATTAATCAAGATTCTAGGTTGTAGGTGTGATGCTTATAAAGCTACAGCCCACGGGACTCCGTCCAGGGCAGCACCGAACTTAAAAAAGGACCCATTCCATACAGTTAAAAATAATTTAAGGAAATGCAATCCTTCGTGAATATTTCTCAGTTGTTATAAAGCCCTCTGTAAACTGTTTTTTGAGTCTTACTTTTCTTCTCCTCATTGTCCTCATACCGCACAGATACCCCTGTCCCTTTCCTCTCCAGGCTCCTTCCTCTTTTTCAGCTCTTTGCCATGAAATCTGACCACTTAAAGATACCTTCCTTCTTAGAGGATGGGAGAGGGAACGAAATAGCACAAGGGTAAGCCAGAAAGCTCTCCAGCTGTGGGGCAAAGAGGGCAGGCTGGGAACACTCAGACTAACCACACTGTCCTGCAGTAGGAGCCTGCTACTCCCTTGGGACTCAGCATAATTATTTTCATTTTGAACTGGAAAAAAAAAGTCCCTGTAAACAATTTGGAGGTGGGGGCAGGGCTTACATTCAGAGTCCAAAGACCAAGATGTGGACTTTTCTCCCCTTGTGAGTTTATGATGAGAACTCAAGAGTTTGGCTCTGAGGAGGATAGCAAGCTTCAGGGATGGGCGTCCACCTGCAGAAATAGACAAGCTCCGGATCTGAAAACACTTCGCAATTCACCACCAGACCCGTTTCCTGCTGGCCCTAACTATGAAGTCCAGTACTTACTGATCTGCCTGCTGACCTTGGAGCTGAGAAATCCAAGGGAGATGGAGATGGAGAGAGACAGGCAGGAGAGACAGTGTGATGCAGGCAGTTCTGATGGACTCTCTTCTCTTCTCCCCTGCCCACCCTCCTACCAGCCCTGCACCCTGCTCTAGGCCCAGTATGCCGAAGTGTTTTCCAGTTGCATGTGACCTCATCAGCTCTGGTAAGTGGGGAGCCCCTGTCTGGCCACCTCCTCCATTCACCAAAGCTGTGTGGGCAGGCAAATCTCTCACTTGTCTCCAAGCCTGGCTTTCTTCATGTAAAATGTGGAGAAAATATAAAATTTTCTTTACAAGTTTCCCAGCAGGATTCAATGAAGTCTGAAAGGGTGTTCTGAGCTATAAACTGTTATAGAAATGTCATTTTATAATTTTGTAAAAATCTACTTTATGTGTAAAGTGTCCCCACTAGATTTCAGTTTATTTCATAGGTTCCTAACAGGTCATATATACAGAATATTACCTGTTAGGAACCTACAAAATATACATATATATTTACATATAATGTTAATAAATATTAAAATATATTATATTTATATTTTTATATAATATATATGTTATATGTATAGTATAATATATATTATTAAAGAAGAAATAGGGGCACCTGGCTGGCTCAATTGGTAGAGAATGGGGCACTTGATCTCAGGGTGGTGATTTCAAACCCCACCTTGGGTGTAGAGATTACTTCAAAAATTAAAAAAAATAAAAAGAAGAAATATGTTGATATATACATGATTCAGATATTTTAGCTCAAATCACATTATTGGGGAATAGGAGTGATTGATATTAATCATATAACTAGAAGGTGGATGTTGGCCTTAATTCACATTAGAGACAGAATTCGCCCTGAGGCTAATGATACATAAGCTTTGGGACTTTTGGATTTCATCCAAAGCCCTGTACCAAATTCTGTACTTGTTTTGTATTTTCCTTTCTAAAGAGGACCCTCCATATTTTAAAAAGCAATAGGCACCACAAACCTTCCTCCCAACACTAGCATAAAAGAACATTCTGTGCTTCTGCATTCCAGGAGAATTTTGTGCCTCCTCTTTGTCTTCTCTTGATCCGTCCTTCTGTCTTCAGATATTTCTCTGGTATCATTTGAGCCTCTCCTCTCCTTTCTAAACTCAGATATTCTTTCTGCCACCTCCAACTCTCTAAGCCACTAACAATCACGTGGTGGGGGAACACATGTATACATGCACCCACACACTCACTTCCATCAAGAGATAAATTTGGAGATCGGAAACAGCGTGTTCAAGAATAGCACCATTCATCCCAAATGACTCAGACGGAGATATTCCAGTTCATGGGGAGCCTTTCTGGTGAAAATGGAGCTAGGAAGAGTTCTTTGATTTGATAATGCTAGGCTTATAGATTTTCCAGGAGAGGATTCAAAAGTGCTATTAATAGGAAGTAAGTGTTTTCATCATGTGATATCAGACTAGGCTGTCTCTGGAAAAAATGGAACATTCCTTGAGGCAAGGTGTGCTTGCCCTTGAGTGATTCAGAAGGAACCTGGTCACACCCTTTCCTGGTCCAGGAACTCTCAGGAAGTACGCCAGACACCCCAGTCTTCTCCTAATTCATGAAACCCAAGCTCACCCCCCAAGCTCCAAAACGCACGTGCGCACACACACACACACACACACACACACTCCAGAGCCAAGAGAGGAACACTCTTAGGAACACAGGCTGAAGCCCAAAGTAGTAAATACTTGGGGAGACAAGAGGGTAGATGTAGGTCCTAACCTGTTAGAAGGGTTGAAATTTTCTTTTTCTTTTTCTTTCTTTTTAGGATTTATTTTATTTATTTTATTTTTTTAAGATTTATTTATGAGAGAGATAGGGAAAGAGAGAGAACCCAAGCAGGGTGCGGGGAAGAAGAGCGGGAGAGGCAGACTCCCCACTGAGTGTTGGTCTTTACCCTAGGACCCTGGGATCATGACCTTACCTGACTAAGCAACCCAGGCGCTCCAGGGTTGGAATTTTCAAAAGAGGGACTGGGAGACATCAGACTGGGTGGGAAGATTGAATGAAGGCAGGAGGCAGACACTGAAAAACTGGAGAGGAATTGAGGACACAGGTAGTATCCATTCTATATTCTCTGAAGGCCTAGACTTCACACCACCCCACCCTCAGTGGCAGGAGGAAAAGACTAAGTCAGATGAAGGCAGAGCTTCCAGCCCTTCTACAGGACTGCTTTAGATGCCATATTGGACTTTTCACTAAAAGCACAGATGAACCTCCCCCTACCCCAAGCCAGCTGAGTAATAGCCCTCAAAGGTATCAGATCCTAATCCTGGAAGGCGAGATCCGTTTTCTGAGGTCTGTGTAGCTACCGCTGCTTGTGTCATACTTGCCACAGGGCTGAAATCTCTTATTTGGACCTGTCCCTACTCTATAGCACTGACAAGCCTTGGAGCCTGTGTCAAGCACTGTGCTTCTCCCTGCCCCGCTCACTTCTTGTGTCACTTTCCTGGGGCTGCTGTAACCAGCTCCCACAAACAGGGGCGGTTCAAACAACAGAAATCTATTCTCTCATAGTTCTGGAGGTCAGAAGTCCAAAATCAGGGTGTTGGCAGGGCCATGTCTCTCTGGAGGCTGTAGGGGAGGATCCTTCCCTGCTTCTTCCTAGCTTCCGGTGACTTCCGGCCGTCCTTGGCACTTCTTGGCTGGCAGCTGTGTTCCTGCCATCTCTGCCATCACTGTCACATGTCCTTCCCTCCCCACTCTAATCCAGTGTGACATCATCTTAACAACTAATTACATCTGCTAAAAGCCCTATTTCCAAATAAGATTGCCTTCGTGGGTTCCTCATGGACATGAATTTTGGGGAGACACGATTCAACCAAGTACATTTGCCCAAGGAACATTTGTAGGTCTCTTTGGATGGCTTGATTTTCTTTCACTGCCTCTTTTAATACACCAACCAATTCCTTATGTCGTGGGAAGAAAAAGCCATAAAGAGTGTAACAGAAACCTATATGAATTAATTGTCTCGTTTTCTTCTGTTTCTAGAGAAAAAAGATTTTTCTCTTAAGGAAAGGTAAAACATCAGTCATAAGGGCATTGAGTATGACAGCAGCCACATTATTAAAGTGTGAATATCGACAGCTGACTCCCTCTGTTCCAGGAGTCTCTGTTGGAAGTGGGCTGTTCCCTGAACTGCTTCTCCTTCCCTGCCCTCAAGGAGGGTCCCATGGTGACGTACCTAGAGCAGATCTCCAAACTGATGGCTTTGCCACCCATCCTTCTCCTCTTTGCCCACCCACGGCCCTTGAAGCTGAGACCCAGAGTAAGGAAGGGCTATGGCTGGTACCCAGCAGTCTTAGCAACTCAGCATTCCACAAGAAAGTGCCACTGACTGCGTGGCTTAACCAATAGGAATTTCTTTCTTCACCGTTGTGGAGGCTAGAAGTCCAAGATCAACATGTCCTCAGGGTTGATTTCTTCTGAGGCCCCTCTCCTTGGCTTGCAATTGGCCATCTTCTCACTGTGTTCTCATATGATTATCTCTCTGCCATGTGTTAGACTGTCCTAATCTCCTCTTCTTATAAGGACACCAGTCATATGGGATCAGAGCCCACTCATATGACCTTATCTTACCTTAACTGCCTCCTTAAAGACCCTATCTCTAAATACAGTCATAGTGTCATAGTCTGAGGACTTCATTGTAAGAATTTGTAGGGGACACAGTTCAGCCCATAATAACAGTCAAAGATTTCTTCAGCTTACATACTCCTCTTCCCATCAATCCTAGCCATGCTCGGGGGTCCATCCAATCACCCTACAAGATATGGAATCTTTTCTCTAAGCAGATAAATAGATAGATAGATAGATAGATAGATATAAACCAGATACTTGCAATAATCTACCCATGACTAATGTATTCTGTGAAGTTCTTGGATCATTGAGAATACCTATTAAAATGATCATTTCAGAGGCATATTGCAAATATTTTATTAACTGAGAAAATGGAAAAAAACAAGAGTCGGGAAATTTAGTTTCATTATTAATCTAATTGAAAACAATAGGTTTGCTGTGTGCTAAAAATAGTACCCATGTCTGAGTGAGCCAGATGACTGAGAATAATCAGTTTTTTAGAAAAATCATAAAAGCGTCAATCATAATGAAGACTTATGAGAAAGAGTCTTCTTCTTAGAGTATTCAAAAAGGGTAAGGAAAGGGCAATAAAAAGTTCAAATTTCAGAGACAGAATGAGAGCCAAAGGGTTGTATGCCTAGAAGAAAAAGACATAACAGCTAACCATATTCACTCTAGAAGGAGTGAACAGTGATGCTGCAAAGTAGGCATGCAAAAAACATGCCTGGCACCAGGACAGAGGAGTTCTTTTTTTTTTTTTTTTAAGATTTTATTTATTTATTTGACAGACAGAGATCACAAGTAGGCAGAGGGGCAGGCAGAGAGAGAAGAAGAGAAACAGGCTCCCTGCTGAGCAGAGAGCCCGATGCGGAACTTGATCTCAGGACACTGGGATTTTGACCTGAACGGAACGCAGCCACTTAACCATCTGAGCCACCCAGGCACCCAGGACACGGGATTCCTATTTCAGCAGGTAAAACAAAAAAATTTTTGGAGGTAGAAAGTATGAGATAGGCAAGCTTATCACTAATGATGATGTAATTAAGCCATGGATCCTTTCTCGGGTCATCAGCTCAATGTCAATTCCAGGCTGTATGTGCCTGTAGCAGTAAGAGATGTAAAAAAAAAAACAAAACAAAAAAAAACCCAAAACCAGAAAACCCATGAGGTCGACAAGATTTATATCAACTTCACAGATTAAACAACAAAAACCATAATCTCCAGAATTGTCGAATCACTATATTGTACACCCGCAACTAATATAACACTGTATGTTAACTATACTGGAATTAAAATAAACACACACACACACACACACACACACAAAACCCCACAGTGCTAGGGATGCATGCCATTTACACTCATCTTTGCAACCCAACCAGTGAGAGAATATAGTCAATTAAATATCTTCCTCTGTTCTAAGTCTGTGCATGGATTGAAAGAAAACAGCTGAGCTCCTGATAGAATGGGAAAATAACGCCTTTGCCTAGGTGACACCCATGACATTAGAGCAAGAATTATTGTCAGGTACCAAAAGGAAGAGGTGTTAAGAGAAAAGATACGAACAAGTTCTGAGGAAAGTCCATTTTTTAAAAAGGGGGCGGGGGGCGCCTGGGTGGCTCAGTCGTTAAGCATCTGCCTTCGGCTCAGGTCATGATCCCAGGGTCCTAGGATGGAGGTCCACATCGGGCTCCCTGCTTGGTGGGAAGCCTGCTTCTCCCTCTCCCACTCCCCCTGCTTGTGTTCCCTCTCTTTGTGTCAAGTAAATAAATAATATCTTTAGTTAAAAAAAAGGAGGCAAAGGAGATAATAACGCTACCTCTGATGATTTTCCACAGCAGCCCCGAGAGCTCAAATTACTTAAAAGACCTATTTTTATTCTGAGATAATAGGAGGTAAGTATTAGCAGCATGTACAGATGGTTTCTGTGATGCCTGGGTTCTCCTGGCAGGATCTCCAGTCCTGGAGGGAGCAGCACAGGAGAGCACCTATAGAGAGAATGTCTCTCTTTGTCCTGGAAGCATCTCCCCAGCCAAATATATATTAGTTTAACATAAAAATACTATGTAAAATACCATAAAATTATTAATTATATTAAAATTTCCATCAAAAATCTCAAAGCTACTGAGAGCAATAATTAGTCCTATTCTGTAGGTTAAAATAAGAAAGGGGACAGAAAGATATGGTCATTTGGTCAGCATTTTAGTTTCTTAGGGCTGCCAGAGTACCACATACTGGGTAACTTAAAACAATGGAACGTTATTCTCTTACAACTTCCGAAGGCTAGAAGTTCAAAATCAAGTTGTTGGCAAGGCCACCCTCCCTCTGAAGTCTCTAGATGAGAATCCCTCCCTGCCTCTTTTAGCTTCTGGTGGTTGCTGGCAACCTCGGTGTTTCTTGGTTTGTAAGACGCATCACTCCACTTTCTGTCTCCATTGTCCCCATACGTCTGTGTCCAAATTTTCCTCTTCTTATGAGGCCACAAGTCATTGCATTAGGCCTTCAGTATGACCTTAACTTGATTACATCTTCCAAGACCCTACTTCCAAATAAGGTCATATTCACATGTACGAGGGGTCAGGACTTGAATATATCTTTTGAGGGGATATAATTCAACCCACAACAGTCATTTTAAGAACAGGACATTGGTATCCAGGGGTAAATATACTCAAAGCCACCAAGGGCCATGTCTCTCCAGGCAAAAAGGGAGACAACACTGTGTTTACTGGTGAAAGGACCCAGCATCTCTCTCTCTGAATAAACTCTAGGAGTTCTTCCCTTTTCTAATATTCATGATTCTGTGACTTGTAATTTATTGTCTATAGATAGATAGAATCTGTCTATAATGTCTTATGTGACTTTTCCATTACAAAAAATTCACATTCCTATCCCTAAAGCTGATATCAGTGTTTTTCCTAGGAAACTTCTTCCAGAATGGGATGGTCTGCTCTAAATTATTTATCTCTTCTTTAGAATGAAAGGAGAAGAATGTCTATAGAAGAAAAAACATAATAAAATGGATATTTTGAGCTTCTATTCAGCGTAAGACTGTGTGATCGCTCCATCAGTCTACTTAATGTCATGTACACAACCATCCCCATTAAGGGATATGGCAGATGAGAGGCAGAGCACATGAGACCTTGCCAAGGTCTCATAGGCCCTAAGAAGGTAGAGAGTGAGCTAAAGACAGGTGCATCCTTCCTTTGACCCTAGGAGCAAGACAACTGGAACTAGAGAGAAGAAGAGAGAGGATGGTGTGGGAAGGGCCTGAAATGGAAGTATCCTTCCTTCCCTCTGAACCAAGCAATGGTTTGTTTAGGAGCTGCTGTCTCTGTTTGTGCAGTATGGCCACTGACGAAGAGAACCAGAGTAAGCCACTCACGCAACACCCTACAATAGGGGCCCATTGTCATGTGAGTCACGTGACTGTGACCTAAGCATTATTCTCCTCGACTGTGCCATGCTTTGTTGTGAGGCTGGAGAAAATCATGAAATGTAATCATTCTTTCTTAGTCTGGAGGAGAACCAGCAAAATTGAATGATTCATTCATGGGTGACCCCACATTGTTTCATTCTACCCCATAACATTCTTTGTCCACCTTCTCCTTAAAAGCATCTATTCTCTCAATAGCTACTATGTGTGGTTTTCACAAGCTGATGACAGCTTAAAGCAGCTTAAAACCCAAATTTTTTTTTATCTCCCACTTCTCCTTTTTAACTTGTGTTACTTTACTTCCTCACTTTCTGCTCTTCCGAACTATTTTATATTGCCTTCTTTCTCTGTGGAGTTTTCCTGTATCCTCACTTTCTTTTTTCTCTCTTCAAACAGTTTCTAAATCATGCCAGATGTTTGACTCTCTCTTCCTTCTGGTTCTCTGCAGAATCATAAAAACAGAGAACTTAAGGGAAAAAAGGAATTTTCAGGTGGTTTGATGGCATTGTTTTACAGATGAAGGGTTAAGATCTAGGGAATTTAAGACATTTCCCCAAAGTGGGGCATCTGGGTGGCTCAGTCAGCTGGGTGTCTACCTTTGGCTCAGGTCATGATCCCAGGGTCCTGGGATTGAGCACCACAGCTGGCTCTCTGCTCAGCAGGGAGCCTGCTTCTCCCTCTCCCTCTGTCTGCCACTCCCCTGGCTTATGCACTCTCTCTCTCTCTCTCTCTCTCTGTCAAATAAATAAATAAATAAATCTTAAAAAAGAGAGAGAGAGAGAGATTTTCTCCAAAGTGCTACAGTTAATTTGTGGAAGGACCAAGCCCTACAACTTAGGTGCCTTGATTACAATGCAGCACTGATTCTTTCTCCGTACCTAATTCCACATTCATATAAGAAATCTGCATATCCCTGTCATCTGTACTGATCGTTTGTGCTGTGCAATAATGTCAAATCATAGGCTCTGGGTCCTAAAGGACCAATTTTGGAAAGTTATTCTGTACTTAAAATGTTTGAGTCATTCCTAGGTAGATGGCAAAAGTAGTCACAAAAATTTGTAAAATGTGACATCCTTATTATTCTTTACAAAAAAAGAGAATTACAAAGGAGAAAAAAATGGGGGGAAATCTTGATACAGTAATACCAACAGCAAAAGTGTTGAGAAAGTAAGAGGAAGTGAAATTATATGACTCAAAAATATACTCATGGTATACTCATAAATTTCCCTTGTGAGCACAACCTAATAATAAACATTTAGGTCATAGGTCAAGCAAGTAACTAGAATCAACAGCACTGTTTTCCATGAACTAGAATGGGACCAAATGTTAGCCTGTGTTGTGTCCCCGATGGTCCTCACAGTTCCTGATGCATCATCATAAGTGCTCAGTGCACTTGTCTAATACATGCTGGTTGAAGGAGATACATAGTCTACAGAAAGCTAGGTCAGAAGATTGCCTTAGCTGGACTCGGGGTTCTTTTAACAGCAAGATTCCATAACTCTAATTTTGAAAAGCAGTCCCAAAATGTTACCAATTAGCAATAAAGAATCTGCAGTTATGAACTTCTTCCACTTATCAGATGTTGAGATGCATGTATATAATGGATATGATTTGAATCCCTTGGGTGTAAGGACAGCAACCAACTCAAGCTAGCTTCAGCAAAAAAGAGAGTTTCTCATGTGACATGAGTGTGTTAAATGGAACCTGGTACTCACCAAATATTCCATGTGTTCCTCCACATTCCCCGACCTCCCTTGCAGTCCATTTGGGGCCATGAGACTGGACCTAACCAATAGATTGTGACACGCCTCACTTTTGGACTGAGGCAGTTACGAGTGACTCTACCTACTCGAAGACATTATGCTCACATGAAGTGAAATAAGCCGGTCACAAAGGGACAAATATTGTCTGATTCCACTTCTATGAAGTACATAAAATGGTCAACACTTGGTTGCCAAGGCTCGGGGAGGAGGAGGAGATGAGGAGTTATTGGGTAAGGGGTATGGAATTTCAGTTTGGGTAAATGAGGAAAGTTCTAGAGATGATGCTGGTGATGGTTGCATGATAATGTGATTGTGCTCAATGACACTGGACAGTACACCCAATAATGGCTACGAGGGTGAGTTTCATGTTATATATCTCTCACCACAATAAAAAAAAAAAAAACAGCAAGGTGGAGATAAGTTGTATGGCACCGAATCAAGAGGGAGAGGAAATTACACGCATATATTTGCTTCCATTTTTAAAAGGAAAATAAACATAACTTTTTCATTGTTAACTTTAGTGGAAAGGAGGGAACAGGGTAGCGGGAACAGGGCAACAAATTAGATTTATCTAAATATATTTTGTAGATTGGATTTTGAAACTCTGCAGATATGTTACATAATTATAAAATAAAATTAACAATAAAAAAAAAAGATGGCAGCATCTCCTCTCTCTCTCTCTTCCTCTACTCCAGTAAGCTTGCAGGCCACCTCTTCCGGATGACGTAGGTATAAGAGAAGGAGCTGCCAGACTGCTTAAGACTTCAAAGGGAGGCAAGAAATAAATTTGGGTTAAGGTACTGAAATGCTGGGGTGCCTGGGTGTCTCAGTGGGTTAAAGCCTCTGCCTTCGGCTCAGGTCATGATCCCAGGGTCCTGAGATAGAACCCCACATCAAGCTCTCTGCTCAGCGGGGAGCCTGCTTCCTCCTCTCTCTCTGCCTGCCTCTCTGCCTGCTTGTGATCTCTGTCTGTCAAATAAATATATAAAATCTTAAAAAAAAAAAGGCACCGAAATGCTGTGGAAACTAGGGTAGAGTGCTTTGACCAATATAGCAGCTGATGTAGTATGGTCTGGACCATGCTACGTTCTCAGGACCTGTTGCTCGGTTTGTCTCTAACCTGGAGGGCACAGATGCAGCCAGGCACCCTCCTACAGCCCTGGAACCAAGAAGGACTAAAAACCATTTAGACTTCCTGTCAGACTCATATCTCTTCCTCTCTTTGAACTTCTGTTGTTTTTGTATTTTTTTCATTTAGAGACCAGTTTTCTCTCTCTGCGTGATAAACAGGATCTAACCAGCCCACAATTCAGACATTTATATCTCCTCCAGTCAAGAGACAAGTTCAGATACTGTCCTGAGTCCCCTGAAGAAAGGATGCTACTGGCTTAGCTTGGGTCAAGTGTTTGTTTGTGGTCTAATAATACGGTCACTGGGGGAGGATCTCATCCTCACCCTCCTCTCGCCCCTGTTGTGACTGGGGCAAGCAGTCACCCAAGAGAAGTCTCCAGCAGCCTGCAGAAGGCAAGCCCTGCAGAATGACTCTCATGGTTAGGGTATGGGTTCAACGATCCAAAATAATAATGGCATAAAGAAGAGAAAACAGGTTTTTTTTCTCTTCCCTTGAAAAGGCATTTTAGGACTTGTATAGTGGGTATAGTGAGTTGAATAGTGTCTTCCCAAAATTCATGTCCATTTGGAACCTCAGAATATGACCTTATTTGGAAATAGGGTCTTTGTGGATGTAATCAGTTAAGGATCTAAAGATGAAATCATCCTTGATTTAGGGTAAGCGCCATATTCAATGACTGGTGTCTTTATAATAAGAGGAGAGGAGGGGCACCTGAGTGGCTCAGTCAGTTAAGTGTCCGCCTCTTGGTCTTGGCTCAGGTCACAGTCTCAGGGTCCTGAGATCCAGCCCACGTGGGGCTCCACACTCAGCGGAGAGTCTGCCTGAAGATTCTCTCCCTCTGCCCCTTCCCCGCCCCCTCTCTCTCTAAAATAAATAAATAAATCTTTTAAAAAGGTAATAAGAGGAGAGGACACAGGAAACACAGAGCAAAAGGCCATGTGACAAAGGGGCAGAGAGTGACACAATGCTGCCACCAGCCAAGGTACAGCTGGGGATCTAGAAGCTGGAAGAGGCAGGAAAGATCCTTCTCTAGAGTCTTCAGAGAAAACATAGACCCCAGAACTGTGAAAGAATAAATTTCTGCTGTTTTGAGCCACATGGATAGTGGTGATTTGTTATGGCAGCCCCAGGAAACTAATTCAGTGTTTCTCTGAGCATCTGGGACCCACGCTACTTCCAGCTTCCTTTCTATCATCCCCAGGAGGTAGCCCTCATCAGCATGGTCCAGCGTGGATCACCAGTCTTCATAGTCACTGAGCATTAGGATGGGAAGGAGGGCAAAAGGAGCTCACTCCCTCCTTTTAAGGACATATCTTGTGGTAGCACCCACTTGCATTCCATAGCCAAGCCTAGCTGCAGAAGTTACTCTGGGTGGGCAACGGCTCAGCTAAAACTTAGGTTGCTATTACCAAGGAAGAGGAGGGGAAGAGATATTGATAGGCAATGAACAGTTTCTACCCCTGCGATGAAATATTTCTAAAGGTTTTTGGGTTTTGTTTGTTGACTTCCTAGTCTCTTATTTTATATTTTAACAAAAAAATCAAGGACAGACTTCTGGAAATTTTGCTGCATCTGGATGTTGAATAATGCACCGGGGCCAGAGAAAATCAGTGGGAAAAGCATTCCAGCCCAAAAGGCAGCCTGAGCAAGCACACAGAGACCTTCACTTAAATTAATCACTTTGTCAGGAAATCCGGCCTGGTTCCCCAAATTAGTTTACCTCCCTCTGTCTCACACCCATCAGTCTGAAGTTCTCCTTTGTAGCACTCACTGTTCTTATTCAAGTGTGTTGACCTGGTAAAGGAAAAACTCGTTAAGGTCAGAGACTGTGTCCACCTTGATCACTCACCATGTCCCCAGCCCCTAGTTCAGTACCTGGCACACAGTAGGTGCTCAACAAATATTTGTGATCGAATGACTGTGGGGACTAAGGTAGGAGACTGCATGTTTCGGAAAGATCAGGAAGGCATAGGACCAATACAGAGGCACGTTAAGGAGCTAGCCAGAATGAAGACTAACTAGAAACTCAGGCCAGATTTTGTGAGGAGCGGGGTCTGTTACTTTTTTAAGGTTTGCTTTAAGATAGTATGGTACTGGTATACAGGATTTCTTCTTTTATAACGGAAATAATGATACATATTTGGTAGAATGTTGGGTGGAAGCGATGAGATCATATTGTCTGGCTCATTAAAGGTACCCAGTCAACAGCAGCCATTACTAGAGGAGGGAAAGGCTGGGGTACATAAATCAGTTCACTTTTTATCTGGCAAATTTTTCATGAGAGCCCCAAGTGAGTCTGTAAGAGGGTCATTCACCTTACTCCTCTCCAGGATGCACACCAGTGGGATATATGTCCAAGAATCTCTAGCCAGAGAGGAAACCAAAAACCAACCTTAATGCAAAGCTCCAGTCAAAACTGGATTTGACCATGGCTTAACCCAAGGCCTAAGGGAGATGTAGTCCTCCTCTCTGCCACTGAACTGAACCGACGGGGCCCACAGGGCAAGGGTCCCTGGACCTACCCTCCCTGCCACCGTGGAGGTGTTTGGAATGAGAGAATGACAGATCCCCACTCTCCTCTTCCTCAGGAGGGTGGCCATGTCACGGAGAGCTAACCATATAAGAGCATCACATGCAAATTCAGGAAATGAAAGAAGGGAGGAGCCTGGGGCCCTGCCTTTAAGACGAGTTACCATCCCACACACCCACACCTCCCCGCTGAAGTGAGCAGTGCTGTCAAACTGGCCATCTCCCCAGGAGGAAGCGATCAAAGCAGAGGAGAACAGTGGTGAGATTGTTTCCTCCAATATTTTCCCAAAGGCGGAGAGAAGCAGGAATTTTCTCCCTTACGTCCTGGGTCTCAAGAGGAACTACAGTTTTATCCGGTTCTCTCTAAGCTGCCGGGCATTGAAGGTTGGGGAGGAGGTTCCTGGGCGAAGAAGAGGGTATACACAGGTATGGAGTCGTCAGTGAGTGTGGCAAGTCCAGAAAACAGTCTGTAGTGAATTTTGTTGAAAGCATAGTGAGTGTGCAGAGGAAGCAACAGAATGGTCTTAACAGTTGGGCAGGAACAAGACAGCGTGTCAAGACTTACTAAGTTAAAGAAATGTGTCTGCTATGGTTTCAATATCTGTGTCCTCCTCAAATTCATGTGTTGCAATGCTGACCGCCCCCCGGCCAATGTGATGGTATTAGCAGGTGGGGTTTTGAGAGCAGAGGAGGGCGAGAGGCGGAGCCCTCACGAATGGGATTCGTGCCTTATAAAAGAGGGCTCCGGAGAGATCTCTAGCCCCTTCCACCCTGTGAGGACACAGCAAGAAGTCTGTAATCCAGAAGAGGGTCCTCATCCAACCAGGCCCTGATTTAGGACACCCACCCTCCAGAACTGTGAGAAATAAAATTCTGTGAATTATAACCTACCCAGTCTGAGGCACTTTGTTATCTAGCAGCCTGGATGGACTGAGACAGAATTAAAAAATGAGAAACAGACATCCTATTTATCCATGAAATACTAGAGGCATTCTCATTAACTTAAGACAGGACAAGGACGCCTGTGATTCCTGATAGTCGGCATTTTTCTGGAGTTTCTAGATAATACAAAACACGATTAAAAAAAAAAGAACAGGCATAACAATTAGAAAAGATAAGACAAGCTTATCATCATTTACAGGTGCGATTGCCTATCTCTTGTTTTAGGACAGAAACGGCTGAATTGGAGACTCTATTAGTGCCATAACAAAATAAGAGAGACAGGGGGCTTAGACAAAAGAAATTCATTTTCTCCAGTTCTGGAGGCCGGAAGGCCACAGTCAAGGCGTTAGCATGTTTGGGTTTTCCCGAGGCGTCTCTCCTGGCTGCCTTCTGTGCCCTCACACGGCCTTTTCTGTGTGTGAGCTCATCCCCGGTGTCTCTTACTCTTCTAATGGAAAACCCCATAAGGGCCCCACACTTAAGATTTCATTTACCTTAATTATCTCCCCATATGCCCAAAGACAGTCACACTGGGGATTAAGGCTTTAATGTATGAATTTGGGGGAGATGCCATTCAGTTCATAGCAGAGACTAAGGTCTATGGCCATAACGGGGCTTCTGGAGATCTTCTCTCCTGAACTGATCAAAGAGAGCGGTGAGACTGGGAGAGAGACAGAGACCCAATTCGAGCAAGCAGGCGAAGCACTCCCCACCCCCCCGCCAGTCTCTCTACTTGTCCTGGGAAGAGCAAGTGGGAAAGAAAGGGAGCAGGTGTGTTACCCTCCCTGCGGGTTCTCGGGGCTGACTGCTCGTTAGAATTACCTGGAGAGCTTTACAGTTGTAAACTCCAGGACCCCGCCCACAGAATTTTTTAGGTAACTGGTCTGGGGGAGCCTGGGCCTGGGTACGTTTTTTTCCATGGAGATACACTTCACATACCACAAAATATACCTTTCTAAAGTTCTGTGACTATCACTGATATATAGTTCCAGAATATTTTCATCATTCTGTAAGGAAGCCGCAGACCCTTCAGCAGTCACTCCCCATTCCTGCTTCCCCCTACCCCCAGCAACCAGCAATTTACTTTATTTCTCTAGAGATTTGTCTGTGGGAGACATTAATATAAACGGAATCATAGGGGTGCCTGGGTGGCTCAGTGGGTTAAGCCTCTGCCTTCGGCTCAGGTCATGATCTCAGAGTCCTGGGATCGAGCCCCACATCGGGCTCTCTGCTCAGCAGGGAGCCTGCTTCCCCCTCTCTCTACCTGCCTCTCTGCCTACTTGTGATCTCTCTGTCAAATAAATAAATAAAATCTTTAAAAAAAAAACAAAAACGGAATCATACAACATGCAGCCTTCTGTGTATGGCTTTTTTCATGGGCTTGCGTAATTTTTGGGGGGGAGAATCTTGCTTAACATACAGCTGGAGTTAAGCACCACTGGGCTAGCAGAAGTCCTCTCATAGAAAGGACAGAACTTCCAGAGGAATTTCTCTGAGTCTCCCTTAGGGTGAGCCCATAGTAAAAGAGATTCCCAGCTGCTCCTGCAGAAAAAGCCGGTAAAGGGCTCAGATTGGCCGGCTTGGGTAACATGGTGGCCCGGATTAGTCACATGATCACTGCTTTGAATGTTAGCCTAAGAAAAATGAGGGAATCACTGAAGGATTTTACACAGGGGTGGACAAAGTCAGATTTAGAAACATTTACTTGACTTAGGAGTTTAAATTACTAAGGAAAATCAATTAACCTTTAGACCCAGTGTACTAAGAGTCTGACTCAATGATGCTACTAATAAAAAAAGATATGCTCTGTAATGAAGTGAATGTTTGTGTCCCCCCAGAATTCACATGTTGAAACCTTACCCTCCCCCCAACCATGTGATGCTATTTGGAGGTAAAACCTTGGGGACACAATTAGGTTAGATTAGGTCATAAGCGTGCCCCCTCTCCCCATGATGGGATTAATGTCTGTCTAAGAAGAGGAAGGGAGATCAGAACTCCCTCTCCACCACACAAAAACACAGCAAGAAGACAGTTGTTCGCAAGCTGAAAGGAGCATCTTCACAGAACCCAGCCATGCTGGCACCTGGTTCTGGGACTTCCCAGCCTTTAGAGGTGTGAGAAATAAATTTTATTGGTTAATCCACAGTATTTTGTTATGGAGCCCAACCTAACTAGAATATTCTCTAAATCCAGTTACCAATATACAGAAAATACAGAAGACAGGATCTAATGAAATGACACTGTGGGGATGAAATCAGTGAAAACCCAGATCAGCAAACCCTACACCACAGACCACAAGTTTCTGTTTTTCTTTCAGTAAATACACTGCTAGGAAAAAAGATGGAGAACCAACAGATGAAAAGACTTGTAAAGGCACAGCAGTTGGGGCACCTGTGTGGTTCAGTTAAGTGTCTGCCTTCAGCTCAAATCATAATCTTGGGGTTCTGGGATCAAAACCCGTGTTGGGATCCCTGCTCCATGGAGCCTACTTATCCCTCTCCCACTGCCCCCACCCATGCTCTCTCTCTCTCAAATAAATAAACAAAATCTTAAAGAAACAAAAGACACAGCAACTAATCACAATGTATGGACGTTACTTAGCTCCTAATTTTTTTAAAAATGTGTGACATTTATGAGACAGTTGAAAACAGAACACTAGATATTTAATGATGTAAATAATTATTAATTATTTTTATGTGTGGTAATGGTATTTTAAAATCTCTTTTAGAAATCCTTACTGAAATATTTATGAATGAAATGAAGGGATATATGGGCTTCTCTTCACAATATTATGTGAGGGGGGAGTGGGTTGGGATAGGGATGGGGCAAGCCTAACCTGGGTTGATGGTTGTTGGGGCTGGAGGGGAAGGAACACAAGAACATTATAATTTGTCCCTTTTAGTGTATGTTCAAAATTCGGCATAACAAGAAGTTAAAAAGTAACAAAGTATATACTGCTATTAAAGCAGCCATCATATTTATCCATGAAATACTAGAGGCATTCTCATTAACTTAAGCAACAGGATAAGGAAGACTGCCTTCACTGCTTGGTAATGGTTTGCATCTTTGTGCATACACAAAAGTATTAAAACTATATTTCTTTTAAAAAGGAGGAAGGAGGGGCACCTGGCCGGCTCAGTAAGTAGAGCATGTGACTCGACCTTGGGTCATGAATTCAAGCCCCACACTGGGCATAAAGCTTACATAAAAATAAATAAATGGGTTATTCTTACATATTGCTAAAAACCCAGATCACAAGAATGAATCAATGGAGCAAGGTAACAAACAGCCACACGAAGGTTCCAACTCTGTGTCACTGTCAAATGTGACTCTTATGGTGAGACAGAGAAATTAATAATGTGATGATTCCACACAGGCAGCTAGAAGAGGCAAGGGTCAAATCTGAAGTTAAAAAAAATAAATAGCTGAATATTGGGTTTAAAATAAATAAATAAATAAATAAATAAATGGGTAATAAAAAGGATGAAGGAAAAGAACACTCTGGCTATTTGTGGGAGTATCTGGGTTTGGGTTTGAAAAACTGAAGGTACAGAGACAAGTTAGGAGGCTGTTCGAATGACCCCAGGAATGATGGTGGAGGCAGGAGGGAGAAAGAAAAGTACATAGAAAGTAGACCACTGAGTGTTTGGTATATTAAGAAATTGTCAATTCTTTTGTGTTGGGTATTTGGTTGGTGTGGAGAGTGATGGAGAGATAGACATTGACTATGGTGTCCAATTTCCGGCTTGGGGGAGGAGGTGGCAGTATCTGCAGAAGTGGAAAACAGCGGGAGAGGAGAAAGTCTGAGGGAGGAGGTGGTGAGTTCAAGTGTATACACAAGGACTTCAACATTCCTGTGGGACATCCAGGGCAGCTGTCAGGTGGTGAAGAGATCTGTAAGGAGGTCAGGCAGATGAAGTTAGAACCTATTTGTGCCGAGCAGGTGATTACAATCATGTGGGAGAACGAGACTGCCTGGAGAGGGACTAGAAAGGAAGAGAGGAGTCTGGAGAAGGAAGGAAAATCAGGGCTGAGAGGAAGGTCAGCGCTGAGAGGAGAGGTGGGAGCCCGTAAAACAGGCTGGAAGGAAGCAGACAGCAAAGCAGGAGAAGAATGAAGGACTGTCCATTTTATGGAGGCCATAGAAAAGGGAGCAGGAGAAAGGTCAATAGTTTCAAAGCTGCTAAACGTCCACATACAGAAGGAACTGAAACTCTCCATTGGATTCAACAACAAAGACCTTGTTCATGACCTCAGTGAGAGCAGATTTCGGGCGGCCAAGCACATGCACCAATCGCCTTGGGTTAAAGAGGAGCATGGGAGGAAACAAAGATGCTTCTCATGGCCTGTTCTTCTCCCCGCAGTCCCTTCTAAGGCAGGTTGCTCTGTCCATGATCTAGTGGTCCCAAAATAGCTGTATCCTGTAATATGAGGCCAGTGACCTATGACTTGTCTCGATTGAGGAAATTATCAGGCAAATTAAGTCCGATCTCCTCAGGCATTCGTCTGTTGATAGTGGAAGCCGAAATCCTGAGGCTGACTGGCACTGCAGTGGCCATTATGGGATGGTGCTAGATGGTTAAGTAGAGAGAGGGGCAGAAAGGAAAAGATGTTCAGAGAGAAACAAAGAAAGAGAGAGGAAGGGAAGGGAGGGAAGGGGAGACGAGGAGTATCTGATCCTGATGGACTTGCAGTCGCTGTTCCAAGTTGCTCTGAGACCAGCTGGGCGTCAGCTATGACACCATGTGCTTCTAGACTTGCATGTGGCTTCCAATGGCTGGGGCAGCTCCCCCGAGCCATCCAGATGGGTTTCTACTCCCAAAACACTTGGGCGAAACAGGAAGTAAGAAAGCAGAGGTGGTGAGTGTAGATGACTCTTTCAAGAAATATGGTTTTGCAAGGGAGGAGTGGCGTGGGGCAAGAACTGGATAGCGTGATGAGAGTAGCCTGAGGATATTCTAATGGTGCCAGGGAAAGCAAGAGAAAGAGAGTTGCTGAATACATAAGAGAGCTGGGAAAATGGGAAAGCGGGGTCTCAGGAGAGGTACTCGGTAAGATCACCCTCAAACAGAGCCCTTGAGCTCAGCGTCCTTGGCACCAATGCATGGGGCCCTACGCACCCCAGGACGGGGTGGGTCCCCTGCCCACTGCCCTTGTGTTCATGGCTCCTCAGTAGGAGGGAGTCGCTATTACCCTGTTGCTATCTCTTAGTCCACGGTGCCTTTCTATCAGGCTTGTAGCTGCTCGGGTTCAGTGTATCATGTCAAATGCCCAACGGACTCGCTAAGTCACAGCCTGCAGGCGTTTGGGTGCTGTATATGATTACTTACCATCGATGTCAGTAGCACCTGGCTCTAATATAGGTGATACTAATACAGGTATTAGTATCACCTGTATCACTCTGCTTCAAAGGCAGAGTGCTATATTCTGGTTGTTTCTAGCTATATCTTTCAATATCTGTGCTCTGTGATCCAGCTTACTTAAACTTTATAAACACTGGTTTTAACAGATGAGTTGGGGGATAAACAGCAATGTTCATCTGGGTATGTGATATAAAACAAGGAGGGAGGGATTGATGCTAAAGAAAATACCACTCCTTATTTATTCCCCCAAAGTTGGGAGAGTACTGAAATGTAGAACTTACAATGTAAAACTTTTCTGCATTTCATTTCCAGAGAAAACGTCTATTTATAATCTGACATTTGTTTTTCCCAGACCTGAGAGGACAAACATAAGATACACACATAAATGCAAACTAAATGCTGTCATGAACCTTCTCCTCCGCATCCTTTTTCACTTAACAATACTCAGAAGTAAAGAGATGGCCTAGTAATTGTGTAGAGTATATATGCATAAAAAAATAATAAAAGGAAATATAGGCGAATAGCGATTATCCCTGAGTGTTAACAGCATGGAAAAGTTTTTTCTTTTTATATATTTTGTGTATTCTAAATTTTTTTGCAACAAAAGTACATTACTTCTAAAATCAGTATATATATGAATATACATATACGTGTATGGATAATTGATACATATACATATTTTCATAGATCTATAATATACTTGCACACGCATACATACCCTTGAATACACATATAAAATACATATATATTTGAAAACAAGAGGCAAAAATGGGGGCATCTGGGTGGCTCAGTGGTTAAAGCCTCTGCCTTCGGCTCAGGTCATGATCCCAGGGTCTTGGGATCGAGACCGGCATCAGGCTCTCTGCTCAGCGGGGAGCCTGCTTCCCCCTATCTCTCTCTCTCTGCCTGCCTCTCTACCTACTTGTGATCTCCGTCTGTCAAATAAGTAAATAAATAAAATCTTTAAAAAAAAAAAAGAGGCAGAAATGATGAATCTGTACATCCGGATTAGTTTCTCATTGGAACGGGTTGTTTGTATTCCCACTAATGTTGATGTCACTATAGAAATCCATTCATATTTATGGTTAAATGTGGGCCAGAGTCTTTAGAAACCAAGCCTCCTTTCCATGTTGCTGAACCATGGCTTGCCCCTTCACATACACCCTGTTGCCAACATCATCTTGCTGGTAGGGTCTCCATAGCAGGAGGCAGTTATAGATGGGGAAGGAAAGAAATTATGTCACCAACTCAAGTGGCCTGCCAGACAAGCCCAAGGATTAACACTTGTGGGTCAGAAAGAGAAACAAATGCGAGTCAGAAATGTCTTAGTTCCAGCGCATTTGAAGTAACACACAACACAAAAAATAAAATGCATTGGTTTACACACTGAAAAGTCCAGGAGTAGATAGCCATCAGGCATGGTTAGATCCAGGGATTCAAATTATGTCATTAGAACTGGGTCTCACTCCACCTCTCAGCTTTGTTTTCCTCTGATCGACTTCATTGGGGGGCCTGTTTTCTCTGCACGGTGGCCCCTGGAAACTCCAGATTCTCCAGAAAAAGACTGATTCTCAAAGCTTCAGCAAAAGCCATGGAGCTAATGCTGGGGCTCTGATTAGCCAAGCCTGAGAAATGGTAGGGGAAGGAGTTCACGTCACCTGAGTCACGTGGGTTGAGAGTGGAAGGTCAGAGTTTTCTCAGAGTAAAACTGAGGTTCTTCTGTTAGTGGAAGAAGGGGAAAGTGTGAGCAGGAAACCATATCGGATGCCCACATTGGTGACCTGGTTTATTCTGAGATCTGCCGTCATGTCCATGTCAAAAGAAAGAAAGGAAGAAAGAGAAGGAAGAAAGAAAATTAATCTCTACAGAGATTATGCCTAAAATAGATTTTTTCCCAAAAAAAACTGAAAATGAAGCCCTACTGACCAAGGGATCTATATGGAAAGAAATGTCCTAAGATGTAAGAAATTGGCCCACCCACACAGAGTGTTAGCTGTGGAGCCTTGTCCATTCGTCAGGCCAAGCCTCTGACCTTCACGGGCAGTGGGAGTAAAACAAGGACAAACACTAACAGGGGGCCTCCATGTCCCACAGGCTTGAGCTCAGCTCCCAAGATCCATCCTATCCACCGAGTACATGCCAATGTTCCCTCCGTCGTGACCTCCCATTTGGCCCCAAGGGAGATAAAAATTGAAGACAAGACAGGATGTTGCTAATGGATCTACGTGTAACTTGCCACTTCCCTGCTCAACAGAATTCAGTAGCTCCCTGTCACCAGTCAAAGCGGGCAAGAGAGCTCAGCTTGAACTTTATGGCACACTATGGGCCCCACCTAAGCTGACGTGTCTGCCTCTAGTGCTTTGCCCTCTGTGCTCCAGCTACTTCAGACAGCTTGCTGGGGAACTTCTCCCCATCAGGGTCCCTCCCTCTGAAGGGACCTTCTGTACTAGATCAGCCGTTTTCCAGCCTTCCTACTAGATCAGCCCAAAGGAACATGAGGGGATGGACTGAGTCTTGTTTGCTAATGGACATCTGGCTCTTAGCCCGCTGTCTGGGACAGAGCAGGCTCTCAATCATTGTTGAATAAAAATTTTCCCTGAATGCACTTCATACATTTCCCCCAGCAGGCTCTTTTGTTCATCTTACTTCTGCTCCCCTAAAAGATGCTCCAAGTCTTAACTGGATTCCCTTAATCGACTGTCCTCTCTCTCCATAGCAGCACTCATAGGAGTCCCGATTCCACCTGCCTCTTATCAGCAAATTGTGTTCTGCCAGGCATTGCCCCGGCACCCCGAGCCAAACTCCTGCCGCATTTGTTCTGTTGCCGGTCAGCCCCTTGCCCCTGCTAGGCTGCGAGCTCCCTGAAGGCAAGGGAGACACCTTATCCATCTTATCCCAGGCTTACACTCTCTGTTCTTAGCAGCACTTAGAGTAATGTCTGCCACGTAGCGGGTATCACTAGTACAGGCCCCTCTGCTGTGTGCAGGAGTACTTCTTGCCAAAATACTGAGAGGAGAGGAGAGGGGAGGGGAGGAGGAAATCAGAGATTCGTGCCTCTAATTCAGTGACTGCCCTCAGACAGTAAGACGCTCCAAGTCTGGTGATACCCGGTGGTACCTGAATGGCCCGGATGGGAGAGAATTCAGTTGCCACTTGATTGGGGACACCTCCCAGTTGATCTGAAAGTGCTTTCTGCCTGCCTTACTAGCCCCTGCTGACCCAGACATGGCTGAGCTACGACGGAGGATCTCAGAGCAGCCAAGCGTTGTCTTCAGAGGAAGGACTAAAAGAAACACCTGCGTGTGTGCAGGAACTTTGTGACACCCATAGAAGAGAGGTCTTATAACACTAGGCTTCTGGAAAGAGGGGACCCACATGACACTCCTTGCTCAGCTCTGATGTGTGGGGTTTTTCCATACCTCCAAGCCATTCTCCTTCAGCAGCCGGGTGTCCTACAGTTCAGCTCAGTTGGGATGCCACTGACCTAGAGAGGGCATCGGATTCCACAGGCCAAGGGCTCAGTCCTAGGAGACTGCCCTCACCAGCCCCCCACTTCAGATACCAATCACAAATGCAGACTATCAGCTGTGCTTCTGGCCAAGAGGCTATAGAGTGGAGGTTCCCATGACCCCTCCTTGGGTTCAATTAATATGCTAGAGTGGCTCACAGAGCTCAGAGACTTAACATTTTACTTCCTAGATTAGTGGCTTATAAAAGGATATAACTCAGAAACAGCCAGATGGAAGAGATACAATGTATGGGGGAAGGGCACTCTTCTTCTGTGCGCTCTCCAGGCTGAACACTCTCGCCAGACCCCCGCATGTTCACTAACTAGGAAGCTCCCCAGGCCCCTACCTTTTGGATTTGTTATGGAGGCTTCCTTACACAGGCATTGTTGATTAAATCACTGGCCATTGGTGACCTGAGTGCAGTCTCCAGCCCCTCTCCTCTCCCTGGAGGTCTGGGAAAAGGTCTGAAAGTTCCACCTCCCTGATTACATGGTTGGTGCCTCTAGTGACCAGTCCCCATCCTTAGGTGACTGAGGGGCTTTCCAAAAGTCACCTCGTTCACATAACAAAAGACACCTTTATAGCTCTCACCACCTAGAAAATTCCAAGTGTTTAAGAACTAACTGTGCCAGGAACAGAGTCAGAGACCAAATATGTATTTCTTATTATATATCACAGTATCACAGCCTCTTTCTTCCGAACCCCCTCTTTCATGCAACCAGACCTGACGCCCTCTCCAGAAACCATCCCCTCTTCACAGCTGGGGAGTAAGGCTGTTGTCCAATCTGGTGGATTTTTTTTTTCTGCGTATCCCATCGATTCTTGAGAAATGTGTCCTAGAATCTCCCACTACGATTGTGGATTTGTCTTTTTGTTTGTCAACTTTATCATCTCTTTAGAATGATTTATTAGGTGCCGGATGTCATGTATGAAGAACTATGTATGTAACTCGAGGCTCTAGGTGATGGTGAGATTTATTTTTGATTCTGGCAGGCAATTAGGGTCTGGGCAGATACCCTTAACTCTGGTTTTAAAACAGAAGCAATTTTGCCCACCAGGGGGCATTTGGCAATGTCTGAAGACACTTTGGGCTGTCTGAACTCGGTGGGGTGCGGGGGTGAGGGGGGTGGGGGGTGGTGTTGGTGCTAGTGTTATCTAGTGGATGGAGGCCAGGGAGGCTACTGAACTTTCGACAACACATGGGATGGGACCTTCCCCACAACGGAGAATGAGCTGGCACAAGATGACAGCCGCAATGAGGTTAAGGGTCTCGGCTTAGTCCAACCAAAAATTGACTGGACTGGAAACAGGGCTTCAATCTTTGTGAGGGTTTTTCTATTGTCACCGCTTTCTCTTGGGAAGTCCCAGCTGAAAGCCTGAGGGAGTTTACTTAGGTTCCTCCTCCTTGGTGGTGGTGAACTCTAATTTTTGTCTCTTTAGCATAAAACATTGGAAGCTTCTCTGCCTCTTGAGAATGGGCAAATGCCTCCAAGCTGATCTGCCGGCTAACCCTTCTCTCCAGGATCTTAGCCCTCAAATCCTCACCCCCCCCCCTTGCTGGCTTACTTACACATACACATCTCATTATATGTTTAGTCCAGCTTTTCTAGCTATCCTTGATAGGAGGGTGACCTGCCTGTCTACCTCCCTGGCACCACCTTTCTCCAAGAAAGAAGAAGCTGAGTCTCTCTCTTGTCTTGCATCTTTCAAATGCAGGCTTTAGACTTGACCATCATGTTCTGTCTCTTCTCTGTCCATACTTTGTTCATTGTGCATTGAAGGAGGCAGCTCTGGTTCCAAGAGGAGGAATGGTGATGGGTGCTCTGATTTCCCATAATTACTGACACCAGCAAGAGCTATGGGAGACAAGGTGGTGCGGGGAACGGGGGTGGTGGTGTTTTTCTCACAAGTTATCTAAGAAACAAACATGGCTCATTGTTGATGTTTCCATTCTCATACAAGGGTAAAGTAGTCCAGTCTCATACAAGGAAGTGCAGTTTTTCTCCTGTCAACATTATTTTGACCTCACTCCTTATGAGACAATAAACCTGGCACTAACGTGCTTGCGAACATATGCCTTTTCCCCCACACTCTGGTGTATGTTGCTACAAAACCAACCAAAATGTGACTGGGCCAGATCTCAGATGGGTGTCATCAGTTTCCATCATTAGAATGGAATGTTAATCAAATTGCAAATTCGATTACTTCTGATTCACAAATCTCCCCAGTTTTAGAAAAGGGGGTTGTTTCATTCACCCATGGCACGGAATAGTGGACGAGTGCGCACCTGGGTTCTAATCCTCAGACCAACACCATGTCCCTGTACTTGCTTCCCTTACTTGGTTTCCAAATAAGACCTTAGTCTCTGTTGGCTAATCCTTTGTATTATAAGAAATAATAATAACAACAACAACAACAACAACAACAAAAAACAATGAAAGAGGTAATTCATTCCAAAATGGAGCTCCCAATCATAGGAACGACTTCCAGAGAAAGCGGTAAAGGATTCCTTTGGGTTGGGGTAAAAATGGAAGGCACGGTCATCAGTCGCCCCCTACTGGTCAGGAGGGGCTACCTCGCCTCAGATATTAATAATTTGTGTGGTTGAATTCTGTATAAGAATCACAGAACTGAAGCAGAATGTCATGAGTCCAAGGGGAAGTGGCTTGCTGAACACAGAGTGAGTTACTGGGGGTGCTGGGATGAAGAGCCATGATCTGAGGACCCCAGGGATCAATTTAATAACCACAGTCTGCTGAGGCCACAGGCTACAACAGCCTTAACCTGTACTCTAAATTAATCTCCCACCCCTACCCCCGGGGTGATTTCACCCCTTTAAACAGCTTTGGCAAAGTCTTAGCTCTAACGAAAGATTTTGAGTTTCATATTCTAATGTATCACAAAAAAAAAATCACATTTATCCAAAATCAACCATTTCAGCCACACATTTTGCACTAATTAATAATAAGTTATTCTTGGGGCCCATTTCTTCCCTTCCAACCTACCCCCTCCTCTCTTTCCCTCTCTCTCTTCTGTGCCATTCTAAGAAAATGTATCCTTAAAACTCTTCATGAAATAATTACAAAATGTCATTTTATTTTTGAACTATGTATTTGCTGATATCTTGATCATTAGGGTTCAATGTAGTGAACAAAAAATCAAAATGGAGGGTTTCACTCTATTTTTAATACTTTTAAGTCTGAAGGATTTAAAAATGTATTTGGGATAATCTTTTTTGTTTGAAAGGACTTTATGACCCAATAAATTGTCAAAATTACCTCCAAAAATGTTAATATAAGTGGACACCTGTTGGGAGAAATTTCTAAATCAATGCCAGCTGCTTCTATGTCAGAGTCACCTTAGAACTTTTTTTTTTACTCCGAGTCACCTTAAAACTTTCATTATTCAGGTAAGAATTCTTGTCTGGATTCTTTTAATTATGAAAATGTAGGGCAAGTAAGCCCTCGTTGCCCTGAGTGGAAAGTGGTATAAAGCTTTTTGAAAGAGTGGAGAAGCCTGCCCCCGCCTTTAATACCTCTTGACGAGCAAATCTCGTTGCCAGGGAGGAAGAATGGAAAAGTGTCTAATAGTCAAGGAGGTCCTTCTGCAAGCAAAATCTCCAGATCGCAGCCCTTTCTCTCTGAGATCCAAAGACGGAAAACGCAGTTGGGGGAGATGCAGGGCCACTGACAGAAAGGGATATGGAAGTTCCTGAGGGAAACTCTGTGAGAGAGATCAGAAGTGGAGAGAGCAGGGGTTTGGGGGTGTGAGGGTGGGAGGTGGGAGGCAGCTTAGTGCGGGTTCATGAGAAGCCCAGAGACCCATGGGTAAAAAAAATAAATAAATAAAATAAAAGAATGGTTGACAGCATTTGGCTGCGTTCTGTTAAAGTTGACGAAGACTCTTGTTGAGGTGAAGGTATTTGGAGAAGTCCTGTTATGGTGACCAGCACCTACTCAGCACCACACGTGGAGGAGATGTGGAGGGTCCATGTGCAGCCCTCTGGAGGGCTTCTTGGGGCCCCTCCTGGTTTTGCCACTGACCAATGCCACAGAGTCATAGACTCCTCTGTTAGAACATATTTACACATCATCTGTAACCCTCTGGGCAGCCATATTCTTTTTTTTTTTTTTTTAAGATTTTATTTACTTATTTGACAGACAGAGATCACAAGTAGGCAGAGAGGCAGGCAGAGAGAGAGGGGGAAGCAGGTTCCCCTCCGAGCAGGGTACCCAATGCGGGGCTCGATTCCAGGGCCCTGAGACCATGACCTGAGCTGAAGGCAGAGGCTTAACCCACTGAGCCACCCAGGCGCCCCTGGGCAGCCATATTCCTCCTGCTAACCAAACCGTTTATCGGTTTATAGTAACAGGTACGTGAGTTTGCAGTTTAGTGAATTGGAAAGGTCCCTGTCCTCTGCTCCTGGGCCTCAAGCCAGAGGCTCGAGGGCTTTCCCTGCTACCAAGCGGTTGCCACAAGGCTGAGACTTAGTGAGGATCCCATGCCAGGTCCTGCCCAGGGTACGGCTGAGGCAGGATATCTGGATCCACGTGCTGGGGGTATCCGTGCGTTTCAGGAGGTCTTTGGACTCAGAGCCCGGAATGCGGTCCTCGGCAGAGGCCTTAGGGATCCAGGCCAGGTTCTGCCAAGGGAGCAAGGAAGGGCTGCCTTTCAGCAGCAAACCCGAGCGTGCCTCGGAAGCACTCCCTGGAGGGTGAACAAATGATGCCTGCGATCTCTCTCCCCGCCCGCACCTGCCGCAGGCCTGACCCGCCGAGCTGAGTGAGTGCACCCCGAGGTTCATGGTGGGAGGTTCGAGGGAGGGAGAGGCCTTGCAAGGAGGACCCTGGACTTCCCGCTCCCAGAAACTCCTACAGGTGCTCAAGCAACTATTTGGAAAAATTAGACCTGATACCTGGAGCCAAGGAGGGCTGGCTGAAGCAGACCGAGCTGGTTACCAGGGGTGACTAAGTCACCTCGTTTCAACACCCAAGGAAAGCTGGACTTGTTTCCTTTTCCGCCCGCTGCGTTCTTCAGCGCGTGGCCCTGCGATGGAGCTGGTGGGGTCCTCAGGCGCTCTGTCTCCAGGAGATCACGGCTCTGCTGAGGGGACGGCCCTCCGGCAGGTGTGGGCTGAAGCACATCCTTCTGCTTCATCACTCCGGCCCTAGCTGGCCCTCGGCAGACAACCCGGGAGCTGGTCGGCAGACTGCCTCGCCTGGTGGGAAGCGTTGAGCTGTCAGTCAGATCCACACATTTAAGCCTTTTCACGAAGATGTGGAGAGAATGGGGGCGCCTGGGTGGCTCAGTGGGTTAAGCATCTGCCTTCGGCTCAGGTCATGATCTCAGGGTCCTGGGATTGAGCCCCGCATCGGGCTCTCTGCTCAGTGGGGAGCCTGCTTCCCCCTCTCTCTGCCTGCCTCTCTGCCTACTTGTGATCTCTCTCTCTGTCAAATAAATAAAATCTTAAAAAAAAAATGTGGAGAGATTGAGATGTAGAGAAATTCGAACTTTCCCACACCGTGGGTGGGCACGTAAAATGGTGCGGCCACTCTGGAAAACAGTCTGGCAGTTCCTCAAAAAGTTAAACACCGAGTCACCGTGTGACCCAGGCATTCCACGCCCACGTATATGCCCGAGTGAGTCAAACAACATGTCCACGCAAAAACCTGTACACAGGTGTTCACAGCAGCATTACTGATCATTGCCGTAAAGTGGAAATGACCCAAATGTCCGTCAGCTGATGAATGGATAAGAAAAATGTGGTCTGGCTATGCACTGGATGCTTTTCGGCAATAAAAAGTAGGAAAGCACGGCCACCTGCCTCAACAGGGATGAACCTGGAAAACGTGATGCTAAGTGAAAGAAGCTGGTCACCATTACTATACGATCCCATTGATGACTGGAATGGGCAGGCCTATAAAGACAAGAGTGCGTTAGCAGCCAGGGACGGGGGATGTGGGGAGGGCTAGGGGGAGCCAGGCAGTAA
Organism: Lontra canadensis; assembly: GCF_010015895.1. Lineage (NCBI taxonomy): Eukaryota > Metazoa > Chordata > Mammalia > Carnivora > Mustelidae > Lontra > Lontra canadensis. Next base: position 1,301,477 of record NW_022630997.1, read on the forward strand.
ATGCTCATGACTATGGGGTTTTCTTTTGGGGATGATGAAAACGTTCTAAAGTTGATCGTGGTGATGGCTGCACCCCTCTGTGAAGATACTAAAACACGTCAAGTTGTATACTCTAAATGGGTTAATTGTGTGGTATGGGAATTATATTTCAATGAGGCTGAAATTAAAAACACAAAAGAAGAAGAAATGTAGAGGATGAATCTGTGAACAGTGGGATGGAAAGCTAAACGGTTCAGATAATAGAGACCACGTGGCCACAGAGAGCCTGTGGAGGCCAGGTCAGGTGTATATAGAAGCTGTGTCTGGAGAGGGGCCGAAGGGGAAGTAGGGGAGAGGAAGACCTTCTAAAGCTGGATGATGACCCTGCTGCCAGTGCAGTTGCCACCGCCTCTGGAGACTCTTTCTAGAACTCTCCACCTCACACGGCTAGAAGCTGACAGAGGCACACCACGTCCCAAGCAATCAGCTCCAACAGCCTCGGACCTTGGTAACTCCCCTCTTCACTCCCGCACTGCACTGGCCCGTCGACACTAAGCAGTTTCAAGAGTCTGGCGCTCATAAAGGCTGCGTTCCTGGAGCTTGCCCACGTCCAGCTGCCACATGACGATGCTCAGCTGGTCCTTTTTGCAGCTTGTCGAATCTGGCCCACCCTTCCTGCATCCAGGGAGCAGTGGCCGGAAGGCAGGCCTGCAGGGCTGGGGCAGCTGAGCCCGTACACCCTCGAGGCTCTGGGTCAGGAGCTGGCCCTCACGCTGGCTCTGTCCGGCTCAACCCCCCACCGCCTAGGGTTGAATCTGCTTGCATTTTCTTGAGAGCTGTATAAAGGGGCTTCCTTTATATATCTCAGTTTTGGAACTGGAATGTCCCCCTTAGTCCTGACCACGTATACACCATTGAGGGGTGACAAGGGGTGACTGCCACGTTAGGCAACAAATGCCAGGAGTATTGACAGCCAGTGTGCCCCTCTTGTCCCTATGTCTCCACTCCTTCGTGTTTGTCCGCAGTAAGTTCCAGCTCCCAGGAGCCGTGATGCTTCCTGGTCTCCCTTTGCTGAGGTCATTCTCCCAGAAGGCCCATCTCGGAAATGGCCAGTGGTTGCCAACATGAGGGCTCCCCTCACGGCATCACGTCCTGATTCCAATATCCTCATCATTAGTGGGCAGAGGAGAGCAGAGCACTTCCGGGATTGCTGGCAGTTGAGTTCAGGGCCCTTAGCTCTGTGCTTTCCTTTGGCCCCTGTTCCCCTTGAGGCCTGCCCTAGTTTAGGGCTCAGAGGTCTTGGCAGTAAACCCTGTTGCTTGAGGTCATTTTTTAGCCTGGGGCAGAAGAGTTGGGGGAGGGTCTCTGTTCCCTATTTCTTACAACCATAAACTCCCTGCCTGGAGTGCATGTTGAGATGTCATCCAGACTCGAACAGAGAGGTAACAGAGATGGAAAGGGAGGGAAGAAACTGGCATGGGGTGCCATTGCCGCACCCTTGGACCCATGTACCATCTTGAGGTTGCAGAGCAGAAGGACCAACACGATGGATCTGTTCCCTGGTCCCTTTCCCCTTGGCATTGGTGGTATGGAGGGAAGAACGGTGGAAACAGTCCTCCTGTCAGTGACCATCTTGGGTGAGCTGTTATCCTCCAGACGAAATGTTACCCAAGTAGAGTCTGACACACTCACTGTCACCATTTAACTAAGGGAGCAACTGAGGTTCAAAAAGGTGAGGAGGCTGCTGAAGGCCACAGAGTTACTGAGCGAAGAGGCTGGGATTAGAACTCAGTCTGACACCAGTGCTAACTCACAACCACAGCCCTCAAGCATGCCCATGACCCGGGCAGGCCCGTAAGAGAGCTGGAGTGACGGGGGTGAGTTTGAGTTTTGTTTACACAGCGGGCCTGGAGGCATCTGCGGACTTCTCTAGAACGGAGGGGCCAGGGGCTGGGGCACCTTGAAGGCAGGCCAGCACTGAACTAGACCCAACAAGGTGCTGTTGGCGGTCTGTGAGTGACAGGATGAAGCCTTGGATGGGCAGAGGAGAGAGAAAGGAGTTCAGCGAGATGTCGAGGATGGGAGCGGGCAGCCCAGTTCCCTCAGTCTGCCCCTTCTTCTGTTGAGTTGCTTCACCCCGAGTGGGGTCAAGGGAACCCAGGCCACAGTCCTCACTCGGCTTAGAGCAAACGGAGGCACAGAAGGGACTGGGGACGGAATTAAGTATATACAGCACAGTGGGACTCGCAATTTGCTAATTAATAGCCCAAAGGCCAAATCTGGCCTACAGATGGGGCTTGTTGGGCCGGCTGCATTTTTAAAACATTTAAAAATATTTTAAAATGGAGAGATCTCACATGAACCTATTTCTGGACTTTCTTGAACACTGGAAAACTCTGACAACACTGGAGCCCTGTCCCTCCAAGCCAACTCCTGGGGGGTGGTGCTAAGCAATGGCCTGTGTCTGTCCCCAGGTCCTCCCCCACCCCTGGGACAGCTGGTTCTGTCACTCCTGCCCCTGTGGTGACCTCTGTATCCGAGCTTGCACCCCGAGGAAGACCTGCGTTGCAACAGAACTGAGGTGCTGCTGAGGGAACCCCATAGGCAACTGTGCGTAGAGGTTTGGTGTTCAGGAGAAAGAGGAGGTCAGTGACATAGACCCAGATGTGACCACGGTGTGGAAACTGGCAGCCAGTGACCCAGTGAGGGCAGAGAGCATAAACAGTGTATGTGAGTCATGGTTGTCTAGAGAAACACTGTGTGTGTGTGTGTTGTGTGTGTGTGTGTATGATAAAGAGAATTATTTTAAAGAATTATTCACACGATGGGGACAGTCAAGTTTGAAATCCGTAGGTCAGGCAGGCAGGTTGGAAACTCAGGTGGGAGCTGATTGTACAGTTCTGAGGCAGAATTTTTTCGTTTCCAAGAAAACAGTTGTTCTGCTAAAGGCCTTGAACTGATCGTGCGAAGCCCACGCCCATTATCGATGGTCAACTCCTTTATGTCAAGTCAACCGACTGTAGACATTAACCACATCTACAAAATACCTCCACAGCAACCCTTAGGCTAGTGTTTGATTAAGTATCTGGGTACTGTCCCCTCACCAAGTTAACACACAGCTAACTATCACCCAGCAATAAGGGCGGGAGGTCAGGGAAGTGAGCCTGGGAGAACTTGCTATTTAGGAGTGGGCAGGGGAAGAGGGGGAGTGGGCAGGGGAGGAAGGTGAGTCTGGCAGTTCTGATGGGGAGAAGCACGGGGAGGTGTGGCACCAATGATTGCAGCACAGCGACCAGAGGGTGCTGGGTGCTGGTGGGGGATACAGCTGGGAGAGCAGTGTTTGGGAGACCTGATGGGGACTCTGGGTCTTTCACGATATTTCATAATAAAGGGGGTAAACTGAGGAACAAGGAAGAACGGTTTCCTTCTGGTTTGTGCTTTTTGTAAGCTAAAGCAGGAGAAGGAGCCCTGTTCTGAGAGAAAGAGAGAGGAAGCGGAAGAAAACCAGTTAGAGATGGATGGTTAAGACTCCTGTTGGGACCAGAGGAGACTTTTTGCTCGGGGATGGGGATGTGGAGAAAGCCCAGCCCACACATGGGCAAGCAAGGACATCAGGGCAGAGCTCTGGCTGGAGCAGGGAGGGTCAGGAACGGTAGTGCTCCTGACAAAGGCCCCTTCTTTCTTACCTGAGATGCTTTTTCCAATCCCCTCTGCATCTCCTTACGCCACCTTCAGGCTGGCCTCCAGGTACACCCGCAGTTCTGGCCCCCTTGGCCTGGGCTCCCGTCTGGGGAGGACCCCAGGCTTTCCCCATGCTGTGCTCTGCTCCTGGTCCCTGCTCCCCCTGCTCAGCGCCCTGCCGGGGACTGAGGTGGCTCTTTCTGATCCCCACTGGTTCCTGGTGGGTGGCACTGGGCAACAGGCGACCTGAGTCCCAGGAGAGCAGGAACACACCGAAGTGTGCAAGTGCGGGGACACACACACACACACACACACACACACACTCTGGGAGGAATTTCATTTCCAGTTTTTAAAAAGCAACAGAGTGTCACCTGGCACATTGAGATCATCCTTACACTACTTGGGGCTTACTACTGCTTTTTATTTTGAATCCCTTCTGGGTACATCACCACAATGTCCCCCCCCCGCCCCCACCACCTCTTAAGGCCTCCAAGGGCTTAAACCAGCCGCTCAGCCCTCTGCACTCACTTCTCAGAGCTCAGGGGAGGCGGCACACCAGGGGGGATCCAGGGAGTGCTGCTCAGGAAGGGCAGGTCCAACAGGGGCGTGTGCACCCGCTGGCACCCTTTTGTGCCGCCTGGAAGCACAAAACATGCCGGAACACAGAAAGAAAGGTATTTGTCGGAGTGACTCAGATATGTTCCAGCATTTTCCCACAGGCTCCTGCATATCCCAAAATAACTTGGACTCTGGATCCTGTTTCCTGGCATATGATTGCATTTGTCTAATGTTACAGAACAGTGGGCAAACGGGCCATACTCACCCAGGAGCTGCAGGAACGCACCGCCCACAGTGGGGCGCCGTGCGGCACAGAGACTCAGCCCTTAAGAAGCGTGGACTCACCAGAACCATCCTGACCACCTGATCAGGGCCCACATTTCATGGGAGGGGAGGAGGAAGTCCCGGAGAAAGGAAACAACTAGCCCACACTCAACACAGCCAGGGACTCTAAACGCTCAACTATTATTGATGCTCATTTTGGAATAAATGTCAGTTGAGCCTTGGAAACATAAGATCTTAAGTCAAAGGGACTTTAAGTCTCTCCTGGTCATCCAGGGTACCTCTGTGCCCAGGTCTGGACAATAACACCGGAATTAGGAGGTTTCAAAACGGACTGCCTCAGGGAATTTACAGTCTTCTTCAGGAAATGACCGGAGATGTTCCAACAGATGGAAGACAATTGGGCCCTGGCAAACAGACAGAAGGCGTGGAATTTGGGGGAGGGAAAGTCTGAAGGAAGGTACTGTCCAAGGAGGGCAGGTTTCACAAAATGGAGGGCTTAAGGGGGAGCAAGATCTGGACAAAAGGGGAGAGTGGCAACGGCACACTCAAGGGTGGGAATGTGCTGGAGCAGTGCAAACCCTTGGTGAGAGGAAGTGGGGGGTGCTCTAGAAAGTTCTGGAAACCAAGCCCAGGGACCTGGGCTGCCAGCATTGAAAGTGCAAGTAGCTTTCAGTGTGGATGTCGGTACCTGCTAGTTCCAAGTCATTTGCTTCATCCAGGAGACAGGAATTTCACAGGATTTTGACACCAAATACATATATATATACACACATATATATGTGTATATGTATAAAATAAATGTATATTTATATATATAAAATGTATATGTATGCAAGTATGTATATATATGTATGTATGTGTATATATGTGTGTGTGTGTGTGTGTATACATACACACACACACACAGACTTAGTGTCTAGGAAGAGATGAGAGGTTATTTTCAAATTTCTGTGATCCTTAGATAGTCCTGTTCCTCTTGGCTCCCACAGCCCACTTGGTGCTAAAGATGGTGCAGGGGTGCCTGGTGGCTCAGTCGTTAAACGTCCACCTTTGGCTCAGGTCATGATCCCAGGGTCCTGGGATCAAGCCCTGCATCTGGCTCCCTACTCAGTGGGGAGTCTGCTTTTCCCTCTCTCCCATTCACCCACTCATGCTGTCTGAAATAAATAAAATTTTTAAAATAATAATAATAATAATAAGAGGGGCACCTGGATGGCTCAGTGGGTTGAGCCTCTGCCTTCGGCCCAGGTCGTGGTCTCGGGGTCCTGGGATGGAACCCCGCATCGGGCTCTCTGCTCAGCAGGGAGCCTGCTTCCCCCTCTCTCTCTGCCTGCCTCTGCCTACTTGTAATTTCTCTGTCAAATAAAAAAAACTTAAAAAAAATATATTAAGAAGAAGAAGATGGCGCACTGTGGTGAGACTAACATGGCCTTTATGTCTCCTGGGGCTGGATTCAAATCCTGTCTCTGCTCCCAGCTCTGTGGGCAAGTTACTTCCTGTTGCCTCACCTGCTTCATGAGGACATTGAGAATAAGTAACATTTGTTACATTCCACACTCCACATGTCTCAATTTATTTAATCACTTTCCCCCATTTTACAACTAAGGAAACAAGGAAGGAAAAGGCTATGGGACTTGTCCACTGTCCCAAGCTGTAACTGAACCCAAGAGTTCTGATTCAAGCCTGTGTTCTCCACAGCGATGCTCTCTAAAGGGCACCTGGATGATGACACAGCAGAAGCCTCCCCCAGCCCCCACCAGATACTCAGTGGAATCTGTGTCCCGATGCAGAGACCAAGATAGCCTAGTTAGTAAGAACCCTGCAGCCAGCCCTATAGCCAACCTCTTGCCCCCGTACAAGACCCAGGGACCACCAACACAGGCCACAGAATTCCTACCCAGACAGCCAGGCACCATCTGATTTGGATGACTAAAAATCTAACCACAGTCAAGAGATATCAATGTTTAGTGATAAAAATAACATCAGTCCAATTCACAACCACCCAAGGAAACTTCACGTTAAGGTCCATTGTGCATAGATGCCCAAATCACAAAGAGAAGCAGTCACGTTCTTTATCTTTGGTTCCTTTAAAAAAGTCCAGTAGAGGCCTTTCCCCTTTTCATACGTTCGGGTTTCTGGAATCAATGGTGTGTCATCAGCAGCCAGCTTGTACTTCCCGCATGAGTTCACCCAGGAGCGATGCTGGCAGGTTCCCATCGGGATGATTGAAGCCTTTCTCAGCGGGCTAAGAGTGGCAACTCCAGGAGCATGTATTCTTGTATGGCCCAGTCACACACCAATATTAAACTCAGTACAGTCATGAGGAATTCGGCACGGGGGCTCTACATCAACATGCCCTCTGGGGGTTCCAAGTTCTCAAGACTGTCCATTTTTGATTTACAAGCAATTAAAACACCCAAATCTAGGATCAGAGGCTGGTGGTCCTCCCCAAGCTTTGAAAAAACACTGGCATACGAAGAAGTCTCTTTCGCACCCAGTGGCTTCCAAGTGTACCCAATCCTAACCCCAGTGGCTTCTAGGAACCCAATCCGAGAAGATACACCCAGCCTGGTGTGATGACTCAGAGTGTCAGATAAAGATGACCCCAAGACTCTCACAGAACACATTCTCAACCCCAGCGACCTGGGCCGCACACAACACGTGGGTCAGCCTCGGGCATCACAAGGGACTGGCTTTCGTGTGTGCATCTGAACCCTCCCAGCCCCTTGCTGAGGCCTGAGGGCAGCCTGAGGCCAGGTGAGCAAGGATGCTGCTGGGGCGGCCCGAGCTGGGCCAATCCGAACGCGACATTCCCATCCCCTGGGTGCACAGCCCCGAGTCTTCCTGGTTCACAGCTGCGATCTGAGGATGAAACGTGGTGGTCACTTGTTCTCTCACGAGCCGGACCCAGAGAGAGCTCGTGGATCCCAGAGCCGGCCTGCAAATGCAGCTGCCACGGACTGTTCCTGAAGCCAGTGAGACCCAGACTTGATGCTGCCGCTCCTCCAAACTTCAGAAATCACAAAAAACCATCTTGAGTTATATTATTACTTTATTTTCCTTTTTTTAAATGTAACATTAAAGTCATCCAACATACAGATACTCCTAGGGCTCCTTGCACATTTTATTCTATCTAAAGTTAGCTATTTTAGCTAGGAGATGAAGAGAATCATCCCATTAAAAGGGCATTGTTTCTGGAAAATGGGTTCCATATTTGTGTGATGGGACATCAACACCCCCCCCACCAGCCGAAAACCTCCTTCGGTCCAGAGCCCCACGAAGACAGCTTACAACCACGGCTGACACGTGGTGCCCATGTACAGAAAGGGCCCCAACAACAAGCAGTGGGGTTAAACTTCTGAAACAAGCAACTTCTTCATTTGTACAGAATAAGAATATAAGAGAAAAGCATCATTTTCCTTTTAGCCCTTTAATTAGTGTGTTTGGCCTCCACCCAAGTTACTGTATACCAAGCGCCTACGAATAGTAAAAACAAACTGATTTAAAGTCCCTGAAATGCATGCAACTTAAAATTCCCTAACACACACCAGCAGCTCCCAGCGCCGGGGTCTGCTGCGTGTGGCGGGGACTACGGGGCAGCTGTGTTCCCAGCTGTGTCTGTCGTGTCGGTGCTGTCTGGGTTTGCAGCTGCCGCTTCTCTGGCTTCCGGCTGCTGGCTTTCTGTCTGCGGATCTTCTCCATTTCCCGCACTTTTCTTATTCTTGTCTGTTGCCATGGCACCCATCTCCATGATCTCCTGCAGTGGCCGATCGGTTTCAAGGGCACAAGGCTGGAGTTCATAAACCTGGACTTGACCTGGGACATCTATTGCTTTCTGTTCAAGTTTCTCCAGGATGGTCTGAACCTTCCTGACACCATCTCTCCTGGCCTGACGGACGTCAGCTCGTCCTTCGGGGTCTACCGAATCCAGCGCTAGCAGCTCTTTGGTCAAATACTCTTCTATCATCAGGTACTTCTTGTCCGTCTTCTTGCCTTCGAAGTTGTCCACGGCCTGCTCCAGCCCCTGCACGTTCTGTAAGATGGCCTCCACCTTCAGCACGCCCGGGTGTTTTGGGGGCGCCTCCGCTTCCGCTGGTTTGGGAGGTGTGGCTTCCACGGGGGCAGGGCCGGGGGCTGCTCCCTCTTGGGCAGCCACATTCTTGGGGGGCGGGGGGACAGCAGGCGGGGTGGGGCTGGGAGGACAAGGAACCGGAGCCGCTGGAACCTTGACTTCCACCCTCTCCGAGGCGGGTGGGGGCTTCTGGACGGCAGGTGCCGAGTCTGCCTCCTTGCGGATCACCTGAATCGGGACGTGTCCAGGAAGGAGATCTGGTCCAACTGGGCCTGGCTTGCTTTCAGGTTTGTTTTCAGGTTGGGGAACAGGTGAAGATTCTCGAGGAGTCATGGGCTGCTGAAAAGAGGCAAGGACACAAAGATATTTTTAATACCCGGCTGAGAGTCCCAGGCGGTTGTCTGTGGCGCACACTACTGACTAGAAAGAAAGCTGGGGAATGGCTTTAACAGCAGCAGAGATTTTCAAAGTCAACCACATACAGTTACAGAATGAAAACATCCTGATCACGTACGGGACTGAACCACTCATTTCCATTTGTCACCCTGGACTGTGTGTCTGTTACCGCTCACTGAACTTTTCTGTGGATGGTATTCTTAGGGCAACAAAAACAAAACCGATACAGTTTTCAAAAACGAACACTTGCTCACCGAAACCTCGCGGACTGCCGAGCTAGCTTAGCTCCAAGCAAAGTCCTGCGTGACTCAGAATCTTGGCGGGGCAGCCGCAGGGGAGTAACTGCCACAACCTCTCCCTGCCGCCAGGGGGACTATCTCTGTTCTGGGGAGGATAGTCCCACATCCTGTTTCGGAAAAGGTGTAATCTGCTCTTTTTAAAAATCTACGACAGCCTCGTGGTTTCTGCCCAGACTGATGTATTTTTCTGAGAATAAGCACAATGCCCAAAATAGTTAGCTCTGGGAGGATGTCGCGGTGCTCCTCTGCACCAACACTCGGCCATGCGTCCCCGCGGCTGACTGCTGGCTACACGGGCCGAGATGCTTTTTAAGGTAACTACAAGCGGTAGTTTCTAGAATGAGCTGTACTTAAAACAAATACCTTGGCTCTCCCAGCATTTCAGTGAGCATCTCACCCCCCCTTTCCTGATTGAAGTGGAGTGGACAGACGACACTTAGTTTCAGGAGCACAACCCGGTGACCCGACAGTTCTACACGTCCGGCAGTGCTCACCTGAGTAAGCACAATCACCGTCCGTTCTCTTGATACTGACCATATTCCCTACACCTCACTTCATCCCTGTGACTTTGTGACTGGAAGTCTGTGCCTCCTAATCCCCTTCATATTCTGCCCATCCCCCATGTGCTTCCCCACTGGCAACCATCAGTTTATCCTCTGGATTTAAGGGTCTGCTTGGGGTGTTTTGGTTTACTCTTTTGTTTTGTTTTTTAGATTCCACGTATGAGTGAAATCATACGGTATTTCTCTTTTACCAACTATTCACTTCACCTGATACCCTCTAGGTCTATCCGTGTTGTTACAAACGGCAAGAGTTCATTCTTTTTCGTGGCTGAGTAATATTCCAGTGTACTACGCACTCCACATCTGCTTTATCCATTCATCTATCGATGGACACTCGGGCAGCTTCCGTATCTTGGCTATTGGGAATAATGTTGCAACAGACACAGGGGTGCATATAGCTTTCCTAATTAGTGTTTTTGCCAAAAGTGTTTTGCCAAGTGTTTTGCCCCTTTAAAAATTTCACACATCCTCATTTCATCAACTGGGGAATAAGAGTTAGACTACATGATTTCTAAAATACTCCCAATTTAAAATACTAAATTCCGCTATAATGTTGTTAAGTCAAATCTTTGCAAACCTTCAAAAAGAGATCTTTGAACAAATGCTAAAAGGGAGGGCACCACAAACAATGGTAAGGAAGAAAAAAGACTAAATATTGTTTCACTGATTCTGGGATCTATATGGGAAAGACACAAGGGGAAGCATTTCCGGCTCCGCACATGGACATGCTTTCCTGGGATTCCTGAGCCCAAGTTAGGATCTGGCTGCTACGTAGCCATCTGAGTGCCAAGAACCCCCTTTTCCACCAGACCTCTTTTGCCAATGTGGATGTCCTCAACTCTGGCTCTTACCACTCAGGGACCAGCCACACATGCCACTTTGAGTTTTAAAATGATCTCTCAGTAAGAAAAATAACTTTAGAAACTCTTAAAGAGGGGTTGCTCTATGGCTTGTACACTTTGAAAATGTCAAGGTCACGAAAGCAAAGGAAGTCTGAAGAACTGTTCCAGATTGAAGGAGACTGAAGAGAAAGGATATCTAAATGCAGTGCTCATGATCCTAGATTAGATCCTGGAACGGGGAAACCGCTATCAAGGAGATTTGAAAGTGGACTGGGTATCAGATAACAATGTTATAAGGATGTTAAGTTTCCGGATTCTGATCATTGGAAGGTGGTTATGAATGAGGTCTTTCTTTGGAAAATATTTCCTGAATTATTGATGGATAAAAGGGCACAATATCCACAATTAAATGTCCAACAAACAAACCACATGGATGATATGCATTGAAATAAGAAATGGCAGAGCAAACAGAGCAAAATGTTAACAGTGAATGTGGATGAAGGGTATACTGGGTTTCTTGGTATGCTTCTTATAACTCCTCTGTAGGGCTGAAATTATTTCCAAATAAAGAAGCTAAAAAAAGAAACATAGGAGGATGTTATCACCATTTATAGTAAGACACCCCACGTATTTGCCTACGAGGGGCTTTCCTTCTAAAAACTGTGGCAGAGAACCAATTCCGCTGCTCACGTTGGGGGGCCCAGAGCTGCTCAAGGCTCTGCTACACTCTAAGCTGTGAAAATGAATGACCTCCTCCTCCAGGATGTGCCCTCCAAGTTGCCCCTGAAGGATGAATAGGTCTGTGCCTGGGACTACACCAGGCTGGAAGGTTTCCCAGCCAGCCCGCCCATCATCAGTCAGACAACGTGGTCCTTCACCCCCAGGGAGAGAGGTGTAAGACAGGTCCCTGTCATTAAGCTCAGAGCTGAACAGGTAAGATGAACGCTTTTGGAATGCACAGAGTAACCCACACCCAGCCAAGAGGGCCTGTGACGGGATGCCGTGAGGAGGAGGAGGAGGAGAAGAAGAAGGATTCACAGAAGAGGCAAGACTGGCTGGTCCCTCAGAGGGCGGAGAGAACCTGGGCTGTGATGGCATTTCAGGGAGCTGCGTCAGCATGAGCAAAGGCACAGAGGTGGGATGAACAGAAAGGGCTTGCGGAGTGGAGAAGGGGTATCTGTGAGGAAGGAGACAAGCTGCCCGGAACACTAGAGAGAAGGCTGGGGCTGGGGTATGGAGGGGTCAGAAGGGCCCTGAAAAAATGTGGTGGGCACGAAGGTGCCCGGGTCCCTGGTATGTGAGTGACACTAGACACGGGGCCGAGCTATCTGTCCCCAGGCAGCGGAAGTTCTGTCCCGAAGGCAGCCGCAATGACCCATGAGCAGAAGCTGCAGAAGTACTGAGTGTTCCCAGCGCCCGTCCTGCACTTCTGCGCATGACTGGCCAATTCCCAGATCTCACTTCCCCGAGGAACACACGTGTGAGCTAGTTAGGACCCGCGGAGGGCCCAGGGAGCCTGCACATTGCTCCTCGGCCCCTGGAGAGCCACTGCCCGAGCCAGCCTGTGGACACCGACTCCGTACCTGAGGCCTGTCAACCACGGTGTGCACACGGTGGGGCGACGGCGAGTGCACTGGCGTGCTGCTCCTGGCCGGGGAGCCCTCCCGGCTGGATGCACCCCGGACAGGGGACCGGAATGGGGATGCTGCTCGCATGGGCCGAGGCTCCCAGTCATCCCCTGGGACCCGGGGGTACATCGGCTGGTAGGTCTGGTATTCACCCTGCTGAGCTGGGTAGTGGGTCTTCTGGGCTTGGTGGAAGGAGGGCTGAGCCGCTGGCCGGGTGACATTCTGCTCGTGTATCACAGGGATGGGGATATAGCCCCGGGGGAGCTGATGACTGCCCAGGCTGCTCCTGCCGGAGGAGGAGGGCAGGCTGGCCGAGGAGGACGAGGACGAGCAGTCCGAGGCAGCTGGAGACTGGGATTGCTGCAAGACAGAGAGAAGAGGCATGAGTGACTCTCTGCCCTGGTGCCCCAACCTTGCCTCCTTCATGTTCCTGCTCAGGGTAACACATTCGGACCTTTTACCTGAAACCTTTCCATCTCCAAAATGCACCGCTAGCACTCGGGGCTCTAGAGCCAAGGGGCATTCCAATTCTTGCCAGCTCAATAGCCTCTTTAAAATTAATTACTTAATTAGAGCACATAAAAGTGGAGTTGGGGGGGCAGAGGGAGAGGCAGACACCCCGCTGAGCAGGGAACCCCATGGGGGGGCTTGCTCCCAGCACCCCGAGATCATGACCTGAGCCAAAGGCAAACACTTAACTGACTGAGCCACCCAGGCGCCCCTCGATAGCCTTTTGAGAATCTAACGTATGGGAAAAACCGCCCCGTTGTTCCTGAGGTGAAGATTCAGTAAGACCATCTGTGGCCATGCTTCAGCCTAGGGCCGTGCACAGAAGTGCTCAGTGCACTGCTTGTGTTGTTGCTACTCCTGCTGTTACTGACGTCACCGCTTTCTCTAACCCTTTCCTCCTAGTCTACAGGGGATCGTGCTGGGCACGGGGAGCAGCACATCCTGCGTGGTCCGAAGCAGGCCAGCCCACGGACCACCTAGAAAAAAGAGGTGGGTGTTTCCCCAGCTGGCTTCAAAGGACCCTGTTCAGATTTCTCTGATTAATGTGTCACTTCTGATTTTTACAACAAAAATATTACAAATACAGGTACTCCTTCAAGACAGGAAAAGAACAGAGCCAAAGGAGGAAAGGCTAACTCTGGGCACAGACACAGAGCGAGCATCCATGCTCACCAACACTGCCAGGGGACACAACCAGACAGTCTGCAGATGGGAAAACCAGAAGGGCTTACTGCTTGGGAAACCTACTGGGGTCTACGGGCCCTCAAATCCCAGCTAAGAACTGGATTAAGAACTCTTTGGTGATTAGTGTACTGAAGCATGGGCGTCAGGCTTAAATAAAATCCTATCGTCGAATAGCTGACTTTCCTTCTCTACTCTGGGTCTCCTTTTCTTTTCCTTTTTTTTAAAAGATTTTATTTATTTTTTATTTAGTTATTTGAAAGAGAGACAGATAGTGACAGAGACAGCGAGAGTCAGCACAAGAGGGAAGAGGGAAAACCAGGCCCGACATGGGGCTCAATCCCGGGACCCTGAGATCACAACCCGAGCTGAAGGCAGACGCTTAACTGACTGAGCCACCCAGGTGCCCCTTTGGGTTCCTTTTAAACCACGGGACACTGTGTGAGCAGGTATGCCGCCTCGTTTTCCTATCAACACAGCTCCAAGCAGTCGTTTGTGACACGGAGAGAGCGGGAGGAGTATGGAGCAGCAGATCAGGAAGCCGGAGGCCAGGCTTCCAGTCCCAGAAATGCCGCCCCTCCCCCTTCATGCATTCGGACCAAGCAGTTTATCCTATCACACCTGTAAAATGCTGGGGGACGCTGTGCGGGCGGTCACGCTGTCTTTGCTGGGTGACCTCTGCTGCTGCAGGCAGGGCCCAGATGCCTGCATGTTAGCAGGTGTCTGACCCAGAGTCTGGGACCAGCCCTGGAATACACCGGCTCGCTCTCCTTACCTCAGGTCTGTGGGAGCCTGGGGGCTGGGCCGCCGCAGCTGCTGCCACTGCCTGTCCACACTGTCTATCTGGCTGGGTGGCTTCCGCCACACCCCGCAGAGGTGACTGGGACCTCTGAGGAGCCTCTGTGGCCGCCTCGGTTCGGAATCGCTGTGTTCCTGGCTGGGGACAGACAAAGGAAGGGCGTGGCTGCCAGCCCTCGGTGCCTTCGTGGAGGACAGGAATGGCAATGTAGCCTGGTCGGAGCTGGGGGTACACGGCGTGGCCTTCCCGAGCGGGCAGCAGCCTGGGGCCCTCCTGGGAAGGGCCATTTGCAGAGGACGGTGCTTCCTGCAACACAGAAAGGAGAAACAGACTGGTTAGGAACTGGGAAGAACACACCCCAAAGAAGCAAAAACATGGTGCTAAGTGCCATCTTCCCCAGTGATCCTGGGCACCTCCCCCACCTCCGGCATCAGCCATGCCAGCTGAGCCCAGAGGGCGAGGCTGCTGGAAGGTGCCCTCTGCATCTGCCAGATACCGCCCCCCCACCACAGCAAGGCTGGCGTATGGGCGGCAGCTTACGAGTTAGGGGCATCCAGAGAAAGCAGGCGAGCGGTATCCATTAAGCACAGGGAGGTCCCAATTTCCGAAACTGGTCGGACAGGTTTCTTTTATGGGTGACAGTTGGCAGCAGGATGTAGGAGAACCACTGACTGCCCCCAAATCAGAGACGCAGATCAGAAGGCGCGAGGATGAGTCAAGTCCAACTCACTAAATTATTGCCGGCTTCCCCGCTTCCTCAAAGGTCCTAGCGTTTCCTAACAACACAGGATTGTGCTGGACCCAAACACAGAACACAGCTTGGACATCCCTGCAGAGAGGCGGCAGTGGGGCGAGGCTGCCAACCCGAGGACATTTTCGGAACACACTGCAAGAAAGGGAGATACGGCACACACGGGCAGCGCAGCAGGAGAACAAATACGGAGGATGAATTATGCTGGTCCGATGATGCCAACAGAGGCTGCTCTGGCGGGGAGTGGCTGGGGTCCCTCTCGTGTCCTCTCAGGAAGTTGTCCCTTCAGCCGCCTGCTATTTTGGGACCCTTAAGAAGGCCAAGTTCCAGATGTACCACAGAGAACGATCTTGTTTCAGACAACAAGGCCGGTCAGTCCCTCACCGGGCAATGTCATTTCTCACCAGGGGCTGAGCAACCAAAGTCGGGGACCCCCAAGGCTTCCAGTCTTGACCCTCCTAGAGGGTCCTTTGCAGAGGAGGACTCTGAAACTGTGCCACCCACACACAGCCGGCTAGGTCAACGATGAAGGAGAACGATCCTTCCTGAAGGACGTATCTCTCCGAACTGCAAACAAATGCCAAAGCCTGAGAATCCGGGAGCTTACAGGGTCTGCTTCTCACTGTCACAGAACCAGTCACAAGCGAGGAAAGCTGCTTTGCATCGTGAGGGATCGGCCATTGTACTTTTGCCTTCTTTCTGTGTTTGTGTGCAACAGGCAGCAGTGGTGGGGCCTGGAATTTAGCTCTTTCAGACCCTGTCAACTGCCTCCCTCCTGCCGCGCCCCTGCCCCGGGCCTCCCACACACACAGGAGAGGCAAGGGTGTCGCTGTGTCCTTGGGGACACCAGCAGACAGGCACTCTCAGATTAGAATACCCACGTGTTCAGGGTGGCGGCATTATTTTAGCCTGCTTAGCTCTCAGGTCACCCAAGAGCAGGCCGTGGGTTCTGGCCTCCCATTCAGAAGCCAGTTCCTGCTGGGAGATGGGCACCAGGAGGGAAGCAGCAAGAGGCACCGAGGACACCCAGCGCTACTCAGTACTGACTCCTAACCCGCCATCTCAGCATGTGATCCCCTCGCCGGGGCGCCCTTCCTTCCAGCCTGAAGCAGGGGCCTGGACAAGTCCTGGGCATCTTCTCTGCTTGCTGCCTGGCGGCTCACCATTCCCTCCCGGCCACATACAAAAGGCTTCAGCTATCCGTACAATCCTCGGGCAGGGCAGTTAGGAAGCCCTCATCCACCGACCACCTCCTGGTGACCATCTAGCTACCCAGATGCCGGGTACTGTGGGCTCACCAGACCAGCCACGCACGATCCCTGCCAACTAGGGGCTTACGAGACAGTCTGAGACAGCAGGAAACACACAGGAAGCAAAACCGGCCAGAAAGCATGGGAGGCTCTGTCAATGGGGGACAGGCACGGGCTTTTCTAGCTAGGATGGGGCTGTCCTAGAGAGGCACACAATTGTGCTGTGCAGACCGCAAAGTGTCAAAGGAATCAAAACCGAAGGACAAAGCTAACTGACAGAAGATTCACAGCAGGGGCCACCCCGTAGGAAATGGGAGTCCCTGGGAGGGTGCTGAAACTTCTGGGAGGACGGAAGTGTTCTTTTTCTGCAAGGTGGTCAACAGGCAGATACATACGTGCAAACCTATCAAAGCACACACTTCAGCCCCCACACTGCCCAGCCCCTGCGACATTCCACCCTCATGATCCGAATTTAACAGGGGCAGGCTGCCAACCCCACCAGGCCCACACAGCCGGCTGTTAGCTATGCCTCCAGCTCAGCCCCTTCCAGGGCCTGGAAACCTTAGATGGACCTGGCTGAGGCTTGGCTCCTCCTGGGGGAAGCCCCTGGATCCAGAAGGCATGGCAAGCCTGCCAAGAGTTGCACATTTTATGCATCGCACTGAAAAGATTCTGTACAGCTACGAGAGAAAAGGGAAGGCAACGGCCAGAGGGCAGAAGGAGGGAGGAAGCAAGAGTACTTCCTCCTGCCCAGAGGAGGTGACAGCAGGGCCTGCCTCCTGGAGCCAGTACGCCGCCTGGGTCTGGGAAGAGGTGCCTGGTCTTGATGGTTTGGTTGGTGGAGAAAAGCTGTGGTCACTGCTTGGATTCCCCAGCAGCAGAGGGAATGGGGACAGCACGTGAAGGTCAGTGCTGAGCTGACAAACGTAAGGCCACAGTGCAGAGGCCTCACATCCACGGTCCAAGGGTGACAAGAGAGGCCTCGGCAAGACAGAAGGAGCCGAAAGGAGAAACCCGGACACATGAGGAAAGGAGGGGAGGAGGCCGGGATGAGAGTAAAGAAGGGCAGGCAATGCAGGGGCTGACAGCCTGGAAAGGAAAGGGTGACTAGGGAGGGGAGCAGGAGGAGGAAATGGAGAGGCCTCCGTGGCTGGCAGGACAGCAGCAGCGAGGGGGAAGGGCCATGACCAAAACCGAGTCCTGAGCCTGGGGTTCCCGGGGCGATGATGCAGACGGCTGCAAGGGTTAAGGGCGGCTAGAGGCCCTGACGTGCCACACTCTGGCTTCTGCGCAAGTTGACCCATTTAATAAAGAACCCCATGTCTCTCCACGAGTCTCACATCTAAAAGAATGCTCCCGTCCCATTCTGATTGGGGTTTTGTTTAGAAAAACACTGCTGGGGGTAAGTAGAAAAACCACATCGGCTTTACAGAGTGCGAGACTGAGCACTTGTACAGGAATAAATAATTTAAACCAGCAACGAAGCTCCCACCTAGACGAAGCTCCGGAAGAGGAAGGCTGACACCCCTCCCCCGCGAGTCTAGGGGGCTCCCGTTAGATTCCTCCCAGCCGCAGATGCTTCCGTGCTGACTAACCAGAAAGCACCACCCGAAAGGGTTCGATGGCCCATTCTGTCTTCTAGGGTGCTTTTTATCTCAATCTAACAAAAAAAAGACACTTTTTTTTAATGAGGAAAATGGGGAGCCTGGGTGACTCAGTCAGTTAAGCGTCCAACTCTTGATCTCAGCTTGGGTCTTGATCTCAGGGTCATGAGTTCAAGCCCCTTGCTGGGCTCTAAGCTGGGCATGGAGCCTACTTTTAAAAAATTAGTAAATAATATGAAAAAAGTAAAAGAGACAAATATTACAGTTCATGATTCTCGAAGAATAGAACACACCTCCTCAATCCCCTAAGAAGTTCCAGCACATCTGGAAGCCTATTGGTTAAGGCCAGCATTCCCGATGCAGGACCCATGACTTGCCCCCTTCTGACCTCAGTGGGGACCAGGGACCGCTCCTGGTGTCAGGGCGGGGGGCGGGGGGGAACGAGCCACGATCACATGACCAAGCAGGCCCCCAGTGCAGGTCCTCCCCTCCTCATCGCCTGCCCTGCACAGTTTCTTTAGATATAATGACAGCACTCCAGGAACTCCCAGGGTAGCTCAGCTCATCATTATCTTGGGGCAAAGACGTCAGGAATCCATATTACAAGATCTGATTAGGAAACAAGTCTTTCACTGCTTATCTCACTGTACACTCATTTATAAAATGAATTGGTCCATTCTTCTCCCTTGCTTTGCACTACAGTAAAACCCTGAGATGTATCTCAGGGCACTCAACTCCATGAGATGGCAGGACAAAAAGCAGAGAAAATTACCCTAGATGAGCCAAAATATGCCCTGTTAAGTGCAAGGTACTATTATTAGAGAAGCCTGGGGTCAGACTCTTGAGCTTGGGTGAGACCTTGGACGTAGGCAAGTCTTGCTTGCTTACGAGCACTCTTAAGAGCACCAGAGCTTTGCTGCTGGTTTTTAATAACAATGTGGGCACTAAGTGGGCAGCTAGGAGATGTGGAAAGAGACGGCGCTCAGTCCTAATCCTGGATCTACTCCTAAAGATGTGTGTTACATAAGCAGCTCATAAACCCCTCTCTGGACCTTACTCTCCTTAGCTGTAAAATGAAGGCGAAGCCCAGATACTCCATGAAGCCGTGGTTCTCAGACTCGAGGTGGCACCAGGAGCACCCAGAAAATGCATAGACATGCAGACCCTAAGCCCAACCTGGACCTCACTGGGAAACATTGATCCACATGAAGTTCTGTCTTGCTCTGGCATCTCCATGATGCTTATTCCAAGGTCCCCTATAGCTCTAAAAATCTACATAGAGCTCAGAAACAAGGAAAAGCTGATGTCACAGAAATCTAAAAATGACCACTCTTAACTGTGTTCAGTTAAATCGAAATGGAGGTCACTGGGATTCAAGGTGTCCCAATGTTTCATGTCCCAAGTGAAGAGGTGGCCACTGACCCCCAGAAGGACTCCTTGTGCCTTTTTTTTTTTTTTTTTGGTTAAAGACTTATTCACTGAGAGAGAGCAAGCAAAGGTGGGAGGGGCAGAGGACAAGAAAGAGAGAGAGTGAGAGAGAGAGATAAAATCTCAAGCAGACTCCCCACTGAGTGCAGAGCCCAACCTGGGGCTTGATCTCACGACACTGAGATCACACCTGAGCAGAAACCAAGAAAAGGGTGCTTAACTAACTGTGACACCCTGGCACCCCAGGACTCCCAGTGCCTTGAAAGCAGGGCAAGAACACCAGCCCTTGGGTAGCTACCCCGGCATATGCCAACCACCGTGCCGGACGCTGCACTTTCACAGCCCTCCGCGGCTTTGGGGACAGCCGGGGAGCAGGGTTTGCCTTGACCTATCCACAATTGGCTCCCCATTCACTGAGTGGCCTCTGAACCCTGAAAACAGCCCCGTCAACCCCAACCTCAACTCCATGGCAAAGCGCTCTCCAAAGTGTTCTCAGCACCTACAAGTCACAGCTCCCACCAGGGTGGGCTGAGCCAAGGGTCCAAGGAGCGGAGGTTAACTTCCAGCGCTGCCCCAGAGCACTTCCGCCTCCACAGCCCCGGAGTCTCAAGTAGGACACACATCCTATAATTGGGTTTTGAGGCCAGAAGAGCTTTCACAACGGTCGGGTGTTGACTTTTACTAATGACACTTCAAAAACAAATGAAACTTCAAAAAACAAAAACTTCTAAAACAAAGAAAAAGATGGAGGAAAGCAGGATTCCTGAAGTCTCCATGTATCCATGGCCTGGATGGCAGTTAGGTAGCTTGGCTCCCTTCCAGCAGGAAGGAAACAAAACAAAAAGAAAAACTTCCTTCTAAAGCACGCAGAGTTGAGCTTCAACATCCTTCCAAGACTTTCTGTTCGGTATGCTCAGGCCCTGGACATGAATTAAGTATGACTGCCAATCTGATGGGTCCCTCAGCCAAACTCAGTTCCCACCACACCGTGATGAAGGGTCTCCCTCCGGCCAAGTCTGGGCACGTAATGGACACCCGGCAAATTCCGACTGGCAGGCAAAATCCTTCTCCTCAGAAGCCCGTGTATGGTGCTGCTGGTAAGACAAGAGTCTGTGCTCACCACAATGTCTGGACACATCCCAGTAACAGGGCAGCTGGCGGCTGGACCTCACTGCCGATTACCAGAGCACAGACTTTATCCTGGGGTCACTGAGACAGGTGTCCCGATGTGCTCCTACTGGGGAAAGCTCTCTATAGGATGAAACTCAACGCCTCTTCTCTTTGCAGCTGTGTCCAAACAAGCAGGAATGAACCCGCATGAGCCCCGGGCTTCAAGCTGTCACCCTGAGCTCTGGTCTCCCCCGCTGCTGCTCACCAGCTCTGTGCCCTCAGACAGGACAGCCGGCTACGGAGACTCAGTTTCTCCAGCTGTAAAAATCCCCACAGCTCCCAGGCACTTTTGCAAAATGTAAGTGAAATGAGGCATAAGGAAGGCTTTGTAAACTGAGCCCGCCCCGAGCCCTACACAGCCCTACACAATCACGTTCCTTTATCCCACAAATGGTTACTGATAGACCCGGATATTCTTGTTGGTGGAGCCTAGGGCGTACAATGCCTAAAACCTCAGTGGTCTCTCCAGTCGGTAATAAGCCTATTAGAGTGAGAAGCCCCTTTACCTGAGTCTTAAGGACACGAGTTAGCAAGGGCGCCATCTTCTCAACTGTATCTAATGCTTTACGATCTGGAATCAAACACAGGCAACACTCTAGGGGTCCAGCCCTAAAATCCCATCCTGCTCCAAGAAGCCCCCGCCCAGCCACTCTGAAGAAACCAGCCCCGCGGACCAATCCTCCTCAACTTGCACTGATGGTGGCTCCTTGCACTCCCGCCCCTGAGACCTAGTGAGAAAGCCCGGGCCAGGCTGGGGCAGGAGGATCTGTGCGGGAGCAGAACCACCCCCCCACCCCAGGCGTCTCACCAACCATCTCAGTGTGTCCCCCCAGCAGGGTGTGTGGGCACCTTCCAGACCAGGCACCACAGACCACAGCTGGCATTTGGGCATCAGTCTCCAGCTCCCTGTTTCCCCCACCCTCTAGAGCCCTCCTCAAGGATTCCATGCAGCAGGTGTGGCCCAAGGTCACATGGGCAGTTACCAGAGAGAACCCCAGTCACCCGACGCCCCGCTCCCGAACTCATGGCTTCAGGGAAATGAAAACCTTAGTTCCTCTTCAGAAAAAAGGAGCAGGGACACCTGCTCAAAGGATCTGAAATCAGGAATCACAGATGGAAAAATACCTGACATTTCCATATCAGGAAGCAAACTGAAGTTACATAAAGAGGCCCCCTCAGGCTTCTTCCCTGGGTTTCTCAAGGACTGGTCTCATACGAAGGCGGGATGCTGACCAATCACGAGACTCTACCATCTGCTAGACACCAGCTCTGCAAGTGTCTGTTGGTATCAGGATGGAGGGCTTCCCTAGATACGCATTTTGTACAAAATCACCCCCCCCCCCCCACACACACACAAATCTCCAATTCACCAACCGCAGCGAGGGCAAGGGCTCCTTTAACCAAGGGAAGCTTCCTTGAGGGGAATTCCTGGGGATGCTCCTCTCCACCCTGGGCAGCTGCTCAAGGCATTACTCCAACAACCACACTCCCCCACGAGGGTCGTGGCAAGTAGCAAACCCCCCTCCTCCTTCCACATGCAGTGACATTTCCACCCCTTAGAGCTGGGTCCAGAACAACTGCGCAAATGGCCAGCCCCTAGTTAACGTGACTCAGTTTCCCCACAACACCGACGGGGCACCTTACTCCTGCCTGGCAACTGCCCTGGGGTCTATACAGAGATGTGGAGGGAGACACTCCCCTAAGGGAGTCAAGACTAAGGGTTAACACACCACCCCCTGCAGTAGAGGCCCCGAAACAGTGTCTCCTGGCCCATCTTGGCTGAGGGATGAACTTGGCTGGGACTGTGCGCTGACGGTTTGGTTGAGGCTCCAGAAGGCCCAGTAGCCTTCATCTGACCCTTCCCCACGTGCTGTTGTGTCCCCAAATTAGGTGGGGCATGGGAACCCCGGGGAAGAGTGCTGAGGGCATCCAGACACTAGTCAAAAGACAGCCAGCTAAGGTAGTCCAAGGGGGTAAGAGGCTTGCTTCTGAGAAAAAAGACTTGAGGCCTACCTGGGAGCCAAAAAACCCATGTCCAGACAGATCTGTCTGCCACGTGGTGACTCCCCTCCTACTTCATAGCAGAGGCTATGACTCTGTCCACAGATTGAACACACATGTCCGGTCGGGCCCTGACCCGTCACTTTCCAGGCACTAGCCCCCTGATCCTCTCAGTCACGCTGGACAGGTAAGGTAATGTTCCCATTTTACAGAAGGGGAGACTGAGGTTCAGAGAGGATGACTGATTCATCTGAGATGACCAGAACCCAGGTTTGCCTGACGTCGAGGCTGGGGATGGGTTAACCCTTTCACTATTCCCTCCCCACCTATATAATCTGTCATAGTAATTGTGGCTGATGTCTTCAAATTCTTCATCTTCCCAGG
Source organism: Lontra canadensis (assembly GCF_010015895.1). Taxonomy (NCBI): domain Eukaryota; kingdom Metazoa; phylum Chordata; class Mammalia; order Carnivora; family Mustelidae; genus Lontra; species Lontra canadensis. The sequence goes on from NW_022630997.1 coordinate 1,324,358, forward strand.
GTAAACCGCAGCAGGGGAGAAAGCATTTAGTTTTGCCCGGTCCAGCTGGGCTGAGGCTCAAGACCTGGAACATTCAGTTCAAGTGTGTTCTGGGCCAGGGAGCCCGTGCTTGGTGCTGAGTCATTGCCTGGCTGAGGCAGGGCCTGCGAGAGAGGGCCGAGGGCCGGCACTCTGCTCAATTCTGAGTCACCACAGCCCCTAGCGCCCCGCATGGGGCCTCCGGAGGGAGAAAACCCAGCTCTAGCTGACCGGAGAGCTGGTCCCCCTCTTGACACTCAGAGTCTGTGGGATGAATTTGGAAGATTCAGAAAGTGATATGGCCGCCTTGTCTTCTGCACACAAAAGTTCTTCCCTAGCCTCCTGCTGTTTGGATTTAACTATTCACTCATCCATCCAGGGTTCAAGAAGAATCTTTAAAATGACAGGGGGGTGGAAATCTACAATTGGACCTTAATGAACACAGAGGACATGATTTCAAAATAGGAAATGGCTGTTCTCCACCAGGGTGCTCAGGAATTTTCGGTGGCGAGTCTCCCCTCAGTTGCTGGGGACACTGCTCTGTGCTGGGAGCTCTGGGGCAGCCATTCCATTTACAGGCACTTGACGGATGCAGTGAACAATCTGTAATTCTGGGCTTTTCTGAACGGACAGTGAATAAGAAGGCTCACTGTGCACCGTCTGGTCTTACTGCCAGCCACATGGGGAAAGAGAGAGAGAGACAGACTCCTTTGAGGCTGTTCTCTGTGCAGCTGGGCACTAGCTGCTGGGAGCTCTGGGCCTCTCCAGCTCATCTGCTCCAAGATGCTCATTGCTGGTGGGGACAAAAAAGAGCTTCTCTAGACTCATAAGGATGACTTAGGAAATCAATACTAAAGTCCTTTGTGCAAAAGAGGCCATTTAGAAATGCAGTAAAAAGGAACCTGCCCCTGGGGGACCTTGGGGAGCCCAGGACAACACTTCAGTGCTTAAAAACTGACAGAAGGCTTCCAGCAACTTCCACTAACTCTGGGCTCCAGCCTGCACTTCAATTTGCAGTAAGGGCGGCTTTCCTTTTACCAGCCTGTCCACTCCAGAGCCCAGCCCGGGTTTTACCCTTCTCCGCACAGAATCATTTACTGAGACTGGAGACCCTGCCAGGCACTGAGGGGCAGAAAGAGGACAGTCCCCCAAAGTCCAACTCTCAGCCCATGGGGATTAGAGCCCGAGGCAAAGCAGACAAGTGGCGCCTTTTGGAAGAAAGATTCCAATCAAAGTAACATGGAGTCTGGAGCAGAGACAGCCCACTTCCAACTGGAGAGAGGGTCATGTCAGAAATGCGGCACGGAGAATGGCATGGAAGGAGATAGACCTGTCCTCCAGAGGCACTGAACACCATGACTTGCAGAGAGCAGGAGCTCAGGAACTTTCAGATGGAATGAATGAAGGGAGACTTGGGCCCATCTCCTAAGTTCAGACACAGGCTCAGGAAACGAGTGGTCTGTAACCAACTGGGGTCATGCCTGGGATGCTCCAAGCATAAAGAAGTTCTAAGAAGCAGCCAGGCCCACTGGGGGCAACATTATCTGTCACCCGTCCTGACCCCCCTGCCCCAGGTGAGGGTAAAACCTCTGGCTACAACAGTCTTTCCGTGGTGCCACAGCTGACAGGCCTTGGATGCATCTAATAGTTTCCATCTTAGAGAGCTGTTCTGAGGATTTAAAGAAATAAGGTTTGTAAAGTACCCAACCAGCATTTGGCATAGGTATATATGCACATGCATGCTGTGTGTGTGTGTGTGTGTGTGTGTGTATAGAGATAAACAAGAAAACGATAAGGTTCATTCTATCCTAAAGAACTTCTCTCTCAGGAAGCTTTTGCAAGCTGCCTGGCTTCTAAGGACCCTGAAGAAATCATCTCAGAAATATGTGAAGACTTAGTAACACGAGACATCCCATACAGTCACACAGGGCAAGGAGGGCAGTGAGGAGCAAGGTCCACATTTACAAAGGACAGGATCTGGAGTTTAGCTTCAGAAATCCAGCTGTGAGTTTGGGATCGGATGCAGAAGAGGAGCCCAGTCAAGACTCGGTTAACAAGCAATGGGGAGCTGGGAGGGGCTTGGGAATTCCACGATCAGGCAGACAGAGGTTTCCTCAGTGCTCATCAGCACTAATGGGTCCTCAGAGGTTCCTAATAAGCAAGGCCTTTGTCTTCTGCTCCCAGTTTTCCTGTGTAAGATCTCTTAAGTATTTAAGAACAACATTAAAGCAGCAAAAATGCGAAGGAGAAAGAGTGGGTTGGGGTTATTCATGGTTTCCTATTTCTGACGATAAACACCAGACCATTTAAAAAGTTCAAGAGGAACTAATAAACATGTAGAGTGCCTTATATAAGGCGACTGTGTGTCATTCCAAAAATGGGGACGGGAGGACAGGGCTGATCAAGCCTCACGGGTGGTCTGAAGCTTTCTGCCTCACAACCAGCCCCAAGAGCATCAGGCAGCTAAGCCCTCCTTGGCCCTGGCTAATGTCAAATGCCACCACAGCTCCCGGGTACCGGCTTTACCCTAGTAAAGGGCAAATCTACCCTACAAAACAGGCGAATTATGTTCAGTTCTTGCATAAGCCAAACACAGCCTGTTCTTTGGAGGGTAAAATGAAGGTCTTGGATGAGCTGGACATCTGAGGCCTCTGACCATGCCCTTCATCCTCCCCCCCCAACAAATCCCTGTCATCAGTTGCAAAGGAATTTGTTCCCCCATCATGCAACTTGCTAGAAAATACAAAGGAGGGAGAATGGCCACTCATCTCCTGATCGTGCTCGGATTCTGCTAAGAGGCCCAAGAGCCTGCAATCGATCTGCAAAGAGCAGAATGATCTCATCTTTAAGAAAATTCAGGAGGCTCTGCTAAACCTGGAGCAGAAAATAAATGGGTCTCCCTACTTCAGTCGTAAGTCAAAACGTTTCCAATTTCCTCGGAAAGGACATTTCTCCATCTCTCTCCTAGAGCGCAAGTGTAATCGGTCAGATTTTTATGAGGAGCTTCTGGTAGGAGGGCAAAGCAGGAAGGAAATGCTCTGGCTCACTTCTCTCTGGGGTACAGGAGGGTCTCGGGACTGCCCTAAGTCAGACTCGGGGCAATGCCACCCCCATATTCACACTCGCACAAGCCAGGTACAAAGGGGAGTTGGCCTGAGAAGGACGATGGGGCCTCAGGCAAAGGATCTGCAGCTTAGATGTTAAGCAGGCACAGCTTGTAGGATTCCAGGGCCTATCTGCAGGAAGGTGGGCACTAAATTGCAATTCCCCTCCCCCTACAAAATGGGATCACCAGTGGCTCCCAAATGCCAGTCTGGCAAAATCAGGATCATCAGAGAAATTCTCTGACATCCAGATGTCTGGGACCCATCCTGAGAAATATGATTCAACATGGGGGGTGGGGAGGCAGGTAGTGGGATGACCCCGCTGACAAGCCATGTTCTTAAAAGCCTTTCCAGGAGACTTTCCAGGCCTTGGGGATCTGTGCTGGTGACCTCCAAGATCTGCAAAGCTAGAACAGCCCTGCCCGTGAAGCAAGAAGGGTCTCCCTCTGGTGCCAGGAAGGTTTGTGAGAGAGCAGCACAGCACCCCAAAGCCGCTGGTCCGGGGGATAACAGGGAGGTGTGGCTGCTATCTTCAGACTCCAAAGTGAGCACCAACCTCTGCCAGGGAAGGGGCCTGGACCGGAATGAACTTGCCAGGAGATTAGTAGCAAACCCACGTGCTCAGAAAATCAACATCCAGGAAGACTGCAGGTGGGGAGGTCCAGTTGCTTGGAGCGGAGCTGGATAAAGCCCAAAGTCTTAGCCTGTAGCCACCCTGCCTCTTCAACGAAAGGCAAGACACTTGCTCTCACTTGCCCCCTCTGTAAAACTAGGGACAGGTGTCACTCTAACTACCTCAGGGCATTGTGGGAGACCAATTGGAAAACCACGGAGAACAAGACTCAGGGAAACACGAAGTTCTAGTCACTTCCTTTCCCTGAAAGCCATTCCTTTACCAACAAGGTTAGACTGCAAACACCCAGAGGTGGGCTTCCCCTCCCCCACACTCCCAGCCTCCGCCAAAAAAGGGCTTCCTCTGTTTTTTCCTGCTTAACAAATGGCGCTTTATTGACTGATGGCATCTCCTCTTGAAGATAAGGAGGTTCAGAGGGTCCTCTTAGCTCAGCCCCTCCAAAATCGCCCTTTGTTTCATGCCAGGGCCCTTTCTTGTTATGCATTAAGAAGCCAGTTTCTAATATAAAACAATATTGAAGAATTTTCCATTGTATTTCATTCAGAGGAAGATGCCATTCATGGAAGTGAAACTGAATTAGTCACCCAGATGTTCTGTGCATCTCAAAACACAGGTATGAAAGCCATGAAGCCCAAAGAGCCAATGAACTGAATGTTTATTCTCTCCTTAAATTCCGGTGCCATGCTGACAAACCTCCGGTAGTTCTCTGGTAAAGAGAACTCATTTCTTGAGTTACCACATCCAGTCATCGCCATCCAAGTAATCACAGCACAGAGGTCAGCCACGCAGCACTTGGTGGCCAGGAGGACACAAAGACAACCAAATATTCCAGCCGGCATGGTTCACAGCTTCACAAAAGTTCTAGACACTTCTTACCGTCTTCTGAGCAGAGACCCTGCCTCTTACCAGGAACTTCTGGTGTTGTTCTCCTTGCTATTAGTACCTGCTGAGTAACCCTTGGAAACATTCTTGAACTATCTGGGTTTCTTTCTTGGTAAAACGAAGAGGAGGACCTAAAAAGATCTTCATGGGCCTTTCAACTTCAAAACTCTGACTTAATTTTTAATCCACTTTTCTGGCATCAGACATCTGATCTAGAAGCTGTTTTCTCTATTTGTCGACAACAATAGTAACTCAACCTGTTTTTTTTCCCCTTTCAAAAGGTTTATGAAACCACAGCCTAACCAATCCACTGGATGGGTACACAAAGATCTCAGCTTGCTGGGTGAGTCTTATTCTAAAAACAAAGTGTTGGCAATCTGGGTATATGCTAATTCACAGTGGCTATGTTCAAACTTGACCTTCACTCACAACAAAGGGTGCTGGCAGATTCTGACAGTCCCTGTCTCTATATGAAGGAGGCCTTGAGAAATTATAGTTTTACACCACACCAAAAATCTACATCCATGCAGAACACTGGAACAGGGCTGGTTTGAAATGCGCTTCAGTTTCACCCAATTATGGGCTGAACAGACACAAAAAAAGTATATATAATTATGCCCATCCTGGCTAATTACATACTCTTGTACTAATTTTCAGATAAAAATATACAATTAATTTCTCATAAATGTAAGTTGCTGAATGTTCGACATCTCACTTTTGGGCACCAGGCTGTCAACAATATTTTTAATTTAAAAAATGCATACAAAGGAAAGTGGATGATACAAATATTTCTCCTAAAAAAATGATTTATAATGTACTTTTAATTTTGTGAATTTTTAAATCTTCAAAACAACTGACCAGTTCTTTATGGCTTTTTAAAAAAAAAATTTTGCCCAGACAGCATAACAGGACCTTTTCTTTAAGTGTATTTCTTTCTTGCCAAGCTTTTTACTTTAAAATAGTTCAAATTTATAGAAAATTCGAAGTGTAGCACACTTAGCTGTAATCAGACTGATTCCAAATTTCTATTTCCAAACTTTCATGCTCTTAAGAGTTAAAGAGCATATAACTTTGCAGATATGTAAATGAGACATACTTCTGGTGCGTTCACAAAAGTACTTCTGTATTAGTTATTTGTGTATTAGAAACTAATCCTAGCTATCTTAATACCATAACAAGGAAGGGAATGGATGCCATTAAAAAAAGAAAATTCTTTCATGCCAGTGTGAGGCAATGTCTTAAGCCAATGGTCAACCATGAGACAGTCTCATATCTTTAGAAATTGCCTGGGAGAAGAACAACTTATTTTCAACAAATCATACCGGATGTATTCTTACGGAAAACCGTTTCAAACAATAATACAATTTTAACTGCAGATACAAAAAGGGGGACAAATGTATTTACATCAGCCCCTGAGTCACTCTGTGCCCGAGACAATAAAGTCAAGATGCCACTCGACCAAGCTGAGGGACCTGAGGAGGCAAAAGTCCTTCGAGACCACCCCCCAAGCTTGCGAGTGGCCCCCCACGGCGTCCGCCCGAGCGCGTACAGCAGTGAAACCCGCACCTCAGCCCAGGTGGGCGGGCGGCCGCAGAAGCCGCCGCGGGGCTGGCCCGGGCCTCCGGAGCTGACCAGGCCGGCCGTCCCTCCGGGCCCCTGGGCCGCCCCAGCCACCCGACCCTCGGCCCCTCGGATTCGGCCGGCGGGACGGCACCTAGCGCCACCGCGCGGGTCGCACTTCCCGGGCCGACCCCCGGGAACCAAACGTGGCCCGGGGAGGGAGTCCCCTCCCCCCGAGGCCTCCCCCTCGCCCCGACGCGGACCAAGGGCAGACCGAAGCTGGGGCTCGTCGGGGCGCAGCAGGCGGACCCCGGGCGCGGGCGTCCGCCGGCAGGTGCGCCAAGCGTCCCCGCAGCCCCGCCCGGTGCAGCCGCCCCTGCCGCTCGCCGTCGAGGGGGGCCGCCGGCCGGGGTGCGGCGCAGGCTGGCTCACCTTGGGGCCCTCGGGTGGCACGCGCGGGTCGTTCCACGTCGTGGTGCGGCTGTTGTGGTCCACGAAGAAGGGCCAGCCGGTCTGCGGATCGATCTTGATTTCCCAGCCGGGGGGCAGGGGGTCACCGGCGCCGTTGCCGGACGCCATCTGCACCATGGGCGAGTGGGTGGCAGCGCTCATGCTGGGTCGGGGTCTGCCCAGAGGGGCGGCCGCCGGGGTGCCGGGTCGCGGGGAGCCGAGTCGTGGGGTGCCGGGCCTCCAGGCGCCGAGTCGCTCGCTGGCCGCGGCCGGATCGAGAGCGGTGCGCGCCGCCGACGTGTCCGGGAAGCCGGCGCCGGGCACCTTTATGAATTAAAGGAGGGGGTGACGTGGCCCGAGAGGGTGGAAGTGTCTGGAAAGAGCCTCGTCGCTGCCAACCGGGAAGGAGATAAAGGGAGGTAGCAACTGGCCGGCTAGAAACTTCTGGTCCTATCCGGAGAAGTTGGCGGCGAGCGGACTGGATGCAGAGCTCCGCCCTGAGTCATCGGCTATAATCGGGGCGGGGCGGGGCCTGGGCGGGGCCTGGGCCGGCCGCCCCTCCCCCACCCCTTCCCTTCTTCCGCCGCCCAGCGGCCAAGGCGGGTGTTCCCGGGCGGAGACTGGTTGGCGGGGCGGGTAGACGGCAGGGCGTCGTCGGTGAGCGCTGGGCCGGTTTCGGTTTTCAGACTCCCTCCCTCTGCGTGGAGCCGAGTGGGTGTTCCCTGGACTGGGACTGCGCGCTGGGTGCCTGCTGCCGCTCCTTCCTATAAAAACAAAGTCACCGTGAGCCTTTAAAGTCGTGAATTTTAAACTAGAGTCTCGCACACCTCCCCCCGCCTTTGCTCCCTTATACACTGATAACTTGGGGACACTGGCGTCCTTCCGGTACGTTTTAATCACTTTTTCTCAAGGGCGTGAGGAGCTCCGGAATGTTGATCTGACACCATAACAAAGCCGGGGAGAAAAGGCAAATACGAATAGAAATTCACCTGCCTTCTTCGGAAGCCTAAAGAAAAGATTGCGTCAGCCGTGCTTTTCTGCATCTCAAATATTCAAACTATCATTGCATTGAACGACTCTAAAGACAAATCACCTTCTTTGGGGTTTGGATCTTTTTTATGGTAGAATGGTTTCTTGGCTCTCTTAAATCTTGACCTTCATTTGGGAGGTGGGGCCAAGTCCAACCATGAAAAATTCTTTGGTTGATTCAGTGGTGGTTGTGCTTGTAACCTAAACCAAGCAGTTCCCAAGAAGAGCATGTGCCCACAGAGGGAGAATTTGGAGGACGTTCCATTTAAGATTCTTAGGCAGGCGGACTCACTCCCTTCCCCTGAAATATTCTGAAAAGTTGCTTTCTTTAAAAAGAAAACCACAGGTCCCAAATGGTGTTACTTGGGCCAGGCCAAGTCACCAAACCAGGGTTTAATACCTAACCTAATTTCAGTTTCCACCTCCCCCAGAAATATGTCTAAACCCGTCAATCAGGAATTTTCTGATAAGCCCAAAGAGGTAATCTGTTGCTTGAGCCTTCTCTCTCCCCCAAAGGAAGATGCGGTTATTTGCAAAGTAAGAACCCCTGCCCTTCCTCATAACGGAAGATGATCTTGCCTGAAACAATCCTTTTTTTCTTCTTTTTCTTCCTCCTCCTCCTTTGTTGCCCCACCCTCCTTCTTATAAAAACCTTCCATTTTGTACAACTCTTCAGAGCATCTATTTGCTAGATGGGATGCTGCTTGGTTCATGAATCTTTTAATAAAGCCAATTAGATCTCCAATTTACTCGGTTGAGTTTTGTTTTTTAACACTTGGGACTAATATTGGACCTAATTTTTCAACTCAAATTCAGAGACTATCCTGGAACCTTTCTTCCTGCCTCAAGTCACTCCTTTTGGAGCAAATGCGAGAATGGCTTCCTGATCATTCATTTCCAGTGGAATGTTTCTTATTTGCATGGGTCTGCTTGTCAGCTCTGAAACCCAAAAACTCAGTTTTGTGAAAATGCACAGGTGAGTAAGCACACATGAGACTAATATATAATCCAAATGCCAGTGTACCAATTTACCATTAGAAATATTCCTACTGAAGGAGCTGGACCCTCAAGTTCACAGGTCAGTGTCTAGTTTACTCTCCTATTTGAAACTCTTAGCACAGGGCTGGGCTCAGAGTTCATATTCAATAAATATTGAAATTTATTGAAGGTTGAATGCAAAGCAAATATGTATCTCTTTCCTTTGCTCAGTTTGCTTTCCACCACAACTACGGCTTAAACACTGAGAGCATTCTTTACTGGCTTTTTTTTTTTTTTTTTTTTTAATCCTAGGCAGAAGCAGAAGAGGAAACAGTTTTCTCTGGGATTAATTTGGCTGTTTCTGAGACTTGTACTCCATGAGGGGCTTTGAGTGGGTTTGCCTAAAATGGAGCCGTAAGTCTTGAGAGCTGGTTGAAAGCAGCTCCTTTGAGGTATTCCAAATAACAGGGAGCTTGTCTGTCTGTGGTGGCTTTTTAATTTTTTTTTGTTTCTCTGGGACATTTTCTTTCTCAAGACATTAGTTCCTGGGTGCTATGGACTGAATGTTTGTGTCCTCCCAAATCTGTATGTTGAAACTTATTCCCCTATGTGATGCTATTTGGAGGTGGGTGTTTGGGAAGTGATTAGGTCATGAGGGTAGAACCCTCATGGATGGGGTTCCTACCCTTATAAAAAGGATCCCAGGGAGCTCCCTGCCTATTCTACCAGCACAAAAGGACCCAGCAAGAAGGTGGCTATCTGTGAACCAGGAAGCAGGCTCTTACCGGACAACAGCTCTACTGGTGCCTTGACCTTGGACTTCCCAGCCACCAGAACAGTGAGAAATAAATTCTTGTTGTTTATAGGCTACCCCGTCTCTGGTATTCTATGATAGCCGCCTGAATGGATGAAGACACCAGGCCTTCGGGAGTCTGCCCAGATCAGAAGCTTAAGCATGACCCTGGGTTCCTCTTTCTCTCTTACCACCCAGCATTGCCAAGCTTAAGGATTCTGCTGCCTCAGCATTCCTTGACTGTGTGCATTTGTTCTTTGGTACCACCAGCATGGCCCAGGTCACCCTAATCTCTTCTGTAGACCCAGGCAGTGGCCTCTGATTTTGTCCATGTCCAATTCCTTGCCCACGTGGCAGCCAGAGTGACCTTGTTCAAGTGCAAATGTACCATGTCCTTTCTCTGATTAGGATGATCGCATGGCTCCCATTGCCCTCTCTATACTCAAGTCCACACTCCTTGGCCTGGTGGACCCAAAACCCAGTCTCCCCGTTCCCCGGTGCACACTCCGTGCTCGCCCTGGTGAGCCATATCACACGCACACTTCTCTTGTCTGCACACACTGCTCCTTCCATCTTTGTCGCCACCCCCAGCACCTGTAACTCCCTTTGCCTGAGTAACTCCTCTTCATCTCCAGGTATCCCCTTTGACTCACACTCCTTCACCCTTCTCGTCCGGGTCACATGTCCCAGAGCACATGTACGTGCTCTGTACCACCTGATCCCATGAACCGCCCTGCGATTGCTTGTTTGATGGTCTAGTTTGCTTATGGATTGAGTTTCTTGAGGGCAGGTGCAGAATCTTGATAGCTGCCGTGTCCCAGCCTCTGGCACAGTGCCTGGCAAATAACAGTAACAAAAACAGCAGTAATGGTAATGGCTGCCATCTGCTAGGAATTTACTGCAGGCTAGTTATTGTGTGATGGGCTTTATGCCGATTAGCTCATCTTTGTTGGGGAGGCTGTGATCCGCTTTCGGGAATGAAGAACTTATTCCCGCAGATGCTGGGAACACTACAGGAAGATCAGTCTCTTTTGTCCTTGGGGGCCTGGCTTTGCTGAGGAAGACCGCCTCATGTAAGATCATGTGCGGGAGCACCCTTCATCCAGGGCTTGATCTATGGAGGGGCACAAGGGCCCTGCCTTTTGGTCCAACTCAGGGTAGGGATAATGAGCTCTCCCCTTTGTGGAGCACTCTCTGGGGTGGCTGCTGCTTTCCTTGGGACCGCCTCAGGGCTCAGCTTCTCTCCCCGCCCCCTCTTGCTTCCTGCTCTCCCTTTCACTGGTATACCTCTTAAAAGGATTCCCTCCGGTGGCTCAGTGATTTAAAGCCTGCTTGGGTCATGATCCTGGGATCCTGGGATGGAGCCCCGCATCGTCGGGCTCTCAGCTTGGCGGGGAGCCTGCTTCCCTTCCTCTCTCTCTGCCTGCTTGTGATCTGTCAAATAAACAAATAAAAAAAAAATCTTAAAAAAAAAAAAAAAGGACTCCCTCAAGAAGCCCAGCTTGCCGACTTCTGTCTCAATCTCCTTCGAGGAACCCAACCTAGAACAATCCTCTCAGCAGCCCTCTGGGAGGGTATTACTACGACCCCCCCCCCTTTACAGATGAAGCAATTAAGGTTTGGAGATGCTACCTACCTGCTCAGTGTTGCAGAGCTCATGATCTGTGCAGGTGGCATTCGGATGTAGGCGACTGATTCCAGAGCCCATGCTGTTAGCCAGCCCGTGCCTGGTTAATGGCTTCGTCCCCCTAGTCACCAAGGAAAAATTTTAGAAGGCTACAATTCAGGAACAAAGTTTTGTGCACGTAATTTGTCTCAAGGCTGAGGAAACAGGAGCAGCTCCAGGCTGTTATGGCCTATCATGTCAGGCCCCCTGATGTGGGGATGTGCCTGCTGACTCACAGCACAGGTCACAGACTGTGGACTCTCGCCCAGCTCTGATGGCGAGTTCCAAAACCAAATGTCACCCAGAAGATTTCGGTGTCTGAAAAATCTAATCCATTTCTAACGGAACACATGAGCTGGCATAAGAGAACAGTCAATTCTCCCCAATCCATGCAAAACGTTGGACATCCCGAGTCATTTTTGTTTGTCCCAGGGATGCTATCAGAGAACGACACATGCAACCATGCACAACTTTACCAGCCAACCCCTCCCAACATGACCCTTCCACTCTGGGCAGCCTCACCAGGAAACCAAGACCACCTGGTTGGGAGTTCTGGCCTCTCCCCAATGTCCTGATGGTCCAGTGTGTCGGGGAAGAGAAGCCCCAGGCAGGAGTGTTAGAGCAGAGGGGGAATGGGAGATGTCTAGTTGTGCGATCAAGACCTCGATGATAAGCTCTAGAAATATACTCTGGTGGAGGGGGAGGGGAAAAAACCAAGACAGTTGGCCCTTAAACATCATGGGTTTGAACAGCATGGGTCCACGTATACATAGATTTTTTTCAATAGGCACAGTACAGTACTGTATATGTATTTTCTCTTCCTTATGATCTTCTGCACATTTTTCTTTTCTCTACCTTACTTCATTGTAAGACTACCACGTACAACACATGTAACACAGAATATGCATTAATGGACTGTGTATGTTTCTGTAAGGCTTCTGGTCAACAGTAGGCTATCAGTAGTTAAGTTTTGGGGGGGTCAAAAGTCATAGACAGATTTTCAACTGTGCATGGGAGGTTTGGTGCCCCTGACCCCCATGTTGTTCAAGAGTCAACTGTATGGCTTGGCCGTAGAATTTCAGATTGTAGCACTAACTTCACATCAGTTTGTTATGAAGAGTTAAAGTCTGCCCACTGAAGTCCAACTGCTCCCTGCTCTCTGACCCCCTGTGATGGGGACATTCTGTACCAGACATCTGGGCCTTTAATCATAAACTATCCTGTTTTGCTCTTTATCTACATATCCCCCCGAAAGGATTGCAGGAGCCATGGAAATGGGGACTCTAGCATTAAAAGCTAAGTTTTTAAAAAAAAAAATTTTATTTTATTTTTTTAAGATTATTTATTTATTTGTTTGACAGAGAGAAACAGTGAGAGCGGGAACACAAGCAGGGGGGGTGGGAGAGGGAGAAGCAGGCTTCCTGCTGAGCAGAGAGCCCAATGCGGGGCTCAATCCCAGGACCCTGGGATCATACCTGAGCTGAAGGCAGATGCTTAACGACTGAGCCACCCAGGCGCCCCCCCCAAAATTTTATTTTTCAAGTAATTTCTACACCCAAAGTGGGTCTTGAGCTTACAATCCCATGACCAGGAGCTGCATGCTCCACTGACTGAGCCAGCCAGGTGCCCCCAAAACTAAATTTTTAAAATATCAGGCGCTGTGTTAAGCATGTTAGGAGCTGATCTTATTTATGTTGCCCAGCAAACCTAGGAGGCATTAGCCCATTGCACAGATGAGGAAACAGACTCAGAGAAGTTGAGTAACTGGCCCAAATTCACACGGCTGACCACTAGGAAGAACCAGGATCTGAAACTAAGTCTGTCTGATTCCAGGGCCTGCACTTGACGGTAAGGTTAAACACTCCCTCGTCTTCTGCTGCTTCTCCATCCTCAGCGAGTCCCAGCCAGCTTAACAGCTGTACTAGGTTGGATACTGTTCCCTCCCCAAAAATCCATACCCACCAGGAACCTCAGAATGAGATCTGACTCTGTAGGTGGAATCAAGTTAAATGAGGTCATCCTGGAGGTTCCTGGGTGTCTCAGTCTGTTAAGCGTCTGACTTTGGCTCAGATCATGATTCCAGGGTCCTGGGATCGAGCCCCACAGCAGGCTCCCCTGCTCAGCGGGGATTCTGCTTCTTCCTCTGATTCTCCCCTTGCCCCGCCTCCCTGCTCTGCTCTCTCTTCCTCACACACACACTCTCTCTCTCAAATAAATAAATAAAATCTTAAAAAAAAATAAAAATAAAGTTAAGACGAGGTCATATTGGATTAGGCAGGCGGTTATCCAATGACCAGTATCCTTATAAGAGGAAATTTGGACACAGAGACACACACAGGGAGATGGCTTGGAGAGGCTAGAGCAGAGATTGGAGTGACATAGCTATAAGCCAAGGGCTGCCAGCAAACACCAGAGATGCAAGAGGAAGGTCCTCCCCTCGAGTCTTCCAGAGGGAGCCTAGTGCTGCCAAACCTCCATTTCCAGCTTCTAGCCTCTGGGACTGTGAGACAATGAATTTCTGTTGTTTTAAGCCACCCACTCTGGGGCAGGTACTTAAGGTCACACTACGAAACACATTCAGCGGCCATACCATCCATCTTTGTCACCTGCTCAGAGGTAGCTCCCATGATCCATAGCGAGAAGCTCCCTTTGGAACATGAGCAACACACGGTTTGACTGATCCCTCATCAAGCACAGCCGTGCAGGGAGGAGGCCTTTCCCAGCTGCTCATCTCCCCACCAGACAAAAATCAACCCTCTTCCTGTTTGAGGAACTATAAATTCCCCAGAAAAGTAATGAACTCCCAGCTCATTTGAAGCAAACCTCTTATATTTGTTTTTATTTTTATTTACTTACGTACTTATTTTTACATTTTAATGCCAGTATGGTTAACACGCAGTGTCATGTTAGTTTCAGGTGTATAATACAGTGACTCAACAGCTGTGCGTGTCACTCAGCGCTCAACGCGGTAAGTGTCCTCTTCCTCCCTTTTATCCATTCCCCCCAACCCCCCACCCACCTCCCCTATGGTAACCACCTGTTTGTTCTCTACAGTTAAGAGGCTGTTTTTAGTTTGCCTCTCTTTGTGCCTTGTTCGCTTGTTTCTTAAATTCCACTTGTGAATGAATCATATGGTATTTGTTTTGCTCTGACTGACTTATTTCAATCAGCATTATACCCTCTAGATCCATCCATGTCATTGCAAAAGGCAAGATTTCATCCTTATTTTATGGCTGAATGGCTAGTATTCCATTGTGTATAATATCCCTTTTTCTTCATCGATTCGTCGATCGATGGACACTTGGTCCGCTTCCAGAATTATTGTAAATAATGCTGCAATAAACATAGGGGTGCATCTATCTTTTCAAATTTGTCTTTTCACATTCTCTGAATAAATACCCATAGTAAAATTGCTGAATCATATGGTAGTCCTATTTTTAGTTTTTTGAGGAAACTCCATACTGCTTTCCATAGTGGCTACATCACTTTGCATCCCCTCCCACAGTGCACGAGGGTTCCTTTTTCTCCACATCCTTGCCAACACTTGTTGTTTCTTGTGTTTTTTATTTTAGTCATTCTGACAGGTGTGAATTGATATCTCATTGTGGTTTCGATTTGCGTTTCCCTGATGATCAGTGATGTTGAGCATTTTTTCATGTGTCGGTGGGCCATCTGTATGTCTTCTTTGGAAAAATATCTGTTCGTGTTTTCTGCCCATTTTTAAAATGGATCATTTGTTTTGGGGGGTTTTTGATGTTGTTGTTTTGTTTTATGTTTGTTTTTTTGTTTTGTTTTGCTGTTGAGATGGATAAGTTCTTTCTGTATTTTGGATACTAACCTTTGATCAGATATGTGATTTGCAAATATTTTCTCCCATTCCATAGGTTGTCTTTTAATTTTGTTGCTTGTTTCCTTTGCTGTGCAGAAGCTTATATATGTCTTTAAATGACATGTTTTCCTTCCACCAGTCAAAACTCTCCAAATTTTAGGATCACGTTTCAGCCATGTCCCCCTGACAAAGAATAAAGGAATTGATAGCTTGTCAAGCCAAAAATCAATAAATAGTGATGGAACTGTAAGAAGACAATGAAAAATGTCTAGTTCTCCATTTAGTCATCCACTCCAGCGAACATCTGAGGGCCAATCTTTAGGAATATAATGATGAATAAAAGGTAGGCTTGGCTCCTTTTGTGGATGGGACAGTTAAATGATATTACAGTTAAATGATTATAGATAAACAGTTAAATGATATCACAACGTGGTAAATGACGTTGCAGCAATAAAATATTCTCAGAAAGCAAAAGATGGAGCAATTGATCCAGTTCTGTGAATCTGAGATTTCAGGGAGGAAAGAACATTTGTGTTGAAAAAAAAATGTGTTTTAAGTTCCTAATATATGTGCATGATACAGAACCTAAGAGGCACCAAAGGATACTGTATTCATTTGCTAAGTCTTTGTAACAAAGTACCACGAATGGGATGGTTTAGAACAATGGAAATCTGTTGTCTCATAGTTGTGAAAATCAGAAGTGCAAGATCAAGGTATCTGCAGGGTTTGTACCTTCTGAGGACTGCAAGGAAAAAACTGTTCCATGCTCCTCTCCTGGCTTCTAGTGATTTGCTAAGAATCACTTCAGTCTCTGCATTCTTCTTCACACAGTGTCATCCCTGTGCACCTGTATGTGTCCAAATTTCCCCTTTGTATAAAGATACACGTCATACTGGATTTTGGACCCACACTACTCCTGTATGACCTCAATTTAACTAACTTCATCAGCAAAGCCCCTTTCTTCAAATAAGGAAATTCTGAGACACTGAGGGTTAGGACTTACGTAGGCATTTTATGGGTCATAATTCAATCGCAGGTACTCAGGTACTCCATGAAAAACAAACCTCTTTCCTTTGGATGTTTCCATGCCTCCTAGGTTCCTGCTCTGGAAGCAACCAGCATTCCCAGGTTATTGGACATTCTTGCAGGGGTTTTCCACGCATTTACCAACATATATGCGCACGTGTGTTCCCACTCACAAACACACACCATGCACTGACATCCTCGTTACTCTTTTCACTTAGCACGAACCCTGCAAAATTTTCCATATCAATCTGTACAGACCTTCCTATTCCTTTAAGCGTCTGTACAATGGTCAATTTATTTACACGGTCCCCTATTAATAGGCATTTAGACAGTCCCTGGTCTTCTATTAAAAACAATGCTGCAATGTATATTCTTGGGCACACGTCATTTTGCATGAACGTACAAATTTATTAATACCTGGATGTGGAAGTGCTTGGTCATCAGACCAGTGCATTTTAAAATTTGAGATCTTTTGCCAAATTGCTCTCCAAGGAGGTCAGAGGAGGTCAGCCTTGCACCAGACCCACAATCTTACCAGACTGCATTACCTAACATTCTGATCTTGGCTGGGCTGTTATATTCTTCTTGGACTTTTAATTGCATGTCTATTATTGTGAGTGTAACTCAGCATCTTCTCACGTGTTTCAGAGACATTGGGAACGTCTTTTCTTTGAACAGTCTGTACCTATCTTTTGCCCATTTTTCTAGTGGGACTGAGGAGGAATGAGAAGGATTTTTACAGACACAGAAGGAATTTTAGATGGGCACCAGATAACTGCAAGTACATGAAGATGGGGCTGGCATTTAAATATGGCTTGAGGACCCACGCCCTCCCCAGTTATTTGAGATGTCTGGCCCAGGTCTCCCTCCTCTTCCAGTCTAAGCAGCGGCCTGCTCAGAAAACAAGGGGAAGCCCAGAAATTAGATTCTGGGTTTAGAATTAAACATTTGAGCTAGAGGGATGCCTGGGTGGCTCAGTCAGTTGAGCGGCCTACTTGGATTTGGTTCAGGTCATGATCTCAGGGTCATGAGATCGAGCCCCATGTTGGGCTCCCTGCTCAGCGGGGAGTCTGCTTGTCTCCCTCTCCCACTTCCCCCACTAGTGCACGCTCTCAAATCTTAAAAAAAAAAATTGAGCTTGAACTGGGAAAGCAGTAACCCCTCTTCTGAGCCTGCTTAATCCCAAGGGGGCTGATCTGAGCTTGGTTTGGAGTGGGAGGGGCCAAGCAAGAGGTAGAGCTTGTTGCATAGAGTTAGTAACGGGACTGGGAAAAAGAGGAAGCTTGAAACAGGTACGTACCTCATAAAAATCTAGTCAGAGACCAGGGTCGGAAATTTCTCCCTAGGCCACAACATGCTTTGGTGGTTTCCTCTTGTCTTTCCTTCACTTGCTAGGGCTGTGCTGCATTCAAATCCAAGTGAACAGGCATTTCTATCTAATTCTATGATTGTCCTGGGAAGTGTGACTGAGTATGGCTGAAGAGTCCTTTTCAGAGCAGAGAAAGGATAGGGTATGCCTTTGGGTTCTCTGTTGCCCTGTGGTTTGTAGTCTGGGGACTAAGAAGATGTTGGTCATACATCCTCTCTTGTTCCCAGAAGATGCACGAGCTTGCTTCTAGAGGGTCTAAGTCTCACTGTTCTATCCTTCCACTCTTTGGAGATTTATGGAATGCTTCTTGATAATAACCTCTGAAGAAGGCCCTGTGGGAGGATTCAGACAGGTAAGAGCTCACCTGGGCCTTCCAAGATGGTGTACTCTATTAGGGAAATAACACTACTGTGATGGCTAATTTTATGTGTCAACTTGGCCAGAGGGCCCAGATATTTGGTCAAACATTAATCTAGATGTTTCTATAAAGATGTTTTCTGGATGAAATTAAGGTTTCATCAGTGAACTCTGAGTAAAGCAGATTACCCTCTACAATGTGGATGGGCCTCATCCAATCAGTTGAAGGCCTTAAGAGAACAAAGACGGATGGCCCCCAAGCAAGGAGTTCTGCCAGCAGACTGTTTTGGGACTGGGCCTGCAACTCTTCCTTGCATCTCCAGATTGCTGGTGTACCCTGTAGATTTTGGGCTTGCACCTACACAATCCTGTGAACCCATTCTTTAGAATAAATCTCTCAACACACACACACACGTGTGTCTATCCATACAGATAGTAGAGATATAGATATAGATATAGATATAGATATAGATACAGATATAGATATAGACACAGGCATGTATACACACATATGCATATTCATACACACACACGCTTTGTTGGTCTGTTTCTCAGGAGAACTGTAACTAATACAACTACTAGTGACAGTATTCTAAAGAGGGTATGTGATTTAGCATGGGTTGGGAGAGATGCAGAAGGGAGAGAGGAAGTGAGGGTCCCTGCAGTCAGGGAGGCCTTGAGCAGGAACTGGAGATGTGAGCAAGATTCTAAAGCAAGGTCAAGTCTGAATAGGTAGAAAAAGGAGGAAGGACCTGTGGGATGGGGAATAGCAAGAACATGTGTGGACCTAGGGCCAAGCAGGGGGCCAACCCTGGAGACGCAGGTGCTCCCGGCACCAGGTGCCTTCCCCACGGCGGCTGTCACAGCGGCAGTTGGGCACTTGTTAGTGGGAGTGTGTGTTTCATGCCTGTCTCCCTCTTAGGCCATAAACTGGTGTTCCCCCATGCCCACCTAAATCCGTTAACACAAGCCAATGTCGAAGAAATACTTGTGGAATGAATGAATTCACTTTGTACTCCTATTGAATTATGATCGGTGGCAGGATTAATTCCCTACCTTGTTCCAAAAGCGGACAAGAAATTGGTAACGACGGTTATAAGAATCAGTTTTTTCCCCAATGTGGAAATCATTTGGTTTCTTTCCATTTCAAAACACATACTCATGAACAATTCAGACAATGCCAAAAACCAGAAAATGGGACATCCGTAGTCTTGTTGCCCAGAGACAAGATGGGAAGGAAATAACATCAGGTAACACCGCTTACTATAAAATGTGGCACATTATTATCACTGCGTCCTTATCAGATCTTTCCTTGGTCTTGAACCAGGACTATCCTATTAACTGACCACCTACTATTACGTGTTACAAACTGAATAGGAAGGGAACATAATCAACCACAGGTCACCCCGCCTTCTCTGAGTGTCTGGGTGATCAGAGAAAGTTCTGTAGCTTTTCCCGACTTGGGTGTTTCTGTGCCGCTTCTTGGCTGCTGGACACAAGCTCTCTTGCTGACCCTGTGCTTGAATACTTGTTTTTCTTCCCCTTTCCAAGGCTGTGGCAAACAAACCTCTGAGAGCATTTCTGTGAACCCGCCTCCATTTTCTAGAAAATGAGTTGTGAAATCGGAAGAGCCCTTTTTGTTTCTTTCCTTCGATCCCTCTGGAAGCTCAGCTTCCTTAGTTTAATGAATCAACCTTTCTTTCTTTCTTTCTTTCTTTCTTTCTTTCTTTCTTTCTTTCTT